>NC_053437.1:43779503-44134556 GCF_007990345.1 Gossypium hirsutum
CATTAGTAAATATGAGCTTTTAGAGCATGTGATTGTATTTTGTTTTTTTGCATTTTTGGTGCTTTGATTGGTTGTAATGGAGATCGGTGCAGTTGGTGTAAGGCGAATTAATTTTTGTAGTTATATTGCATGTGCTAAATTGATGGAAGGGAGAGGATGCTTTACTAGTGTATTATGTGTGTATTAGCCAAGTTTGAACTTGAAACAAAGGGTGTTTAGTCAATACAAGTGACCATACTTGTAGAATGTTTAAGTGTTGAATCGGCCCCAAAATAGACATACATATTCGGCCAAGGGGGAAAATTAGCAAAAATGTTGAGTTTGATTCATGATTCCGTACATATGTGACCTTAATGTCTAATGTATAAATATGGGCTAAGTGCCTTGTGTTCCTCTTTTCGATGCTCAAATGATTAAATCAATTTATTTGTTTAATTAAGCTCAAGAGCAAAGGGAACTAAATCCGATAAAGGGAAGGAAAAAGTGGTCGAATAGCTATCGGAATCGTTCGACAACACCCGAGGTAAGTTCTTGAGTAAGAGAGCTTAAATAAGATTGATTAGATCATGTTTAAGCAAACAAATCATGCTCTTTGTGTGTGGCTATTGAGCCGAAATTGCAAGAATGATAAATGTCTTGTGTTTGAGTTTTGCTAACGAAACGAAATACGAATGTGCCATGATTATTGTTAAATGTGCATGGTTATTGAATGATGTCCGGCTAAGTCCCGAAGGCTTTGTGCTAAGTGACCATATCCGGACTAAGATCCGAAGGCATTTGTGCGAGATACTAATTCCGGGCTAAGCCCGAAGGCATTGGTGCGAGTTACTAAATCCGGGTTAAGTCCCGATGGCATTTGTGCGAGTTACTAAATCCGGGTTAAGTCCCGAAGGCATTTGTGCGAGTTACTATAACCGGGCTATGTCCCGAAGGCATTTGAACGAGGAGCTATATCCGGTTAAATTCCGAAGGTACGTGATTTGGGAATGAATGATCTTGCTGTAAAAATTTCAGTTAATGCTCTAGAAACATCCCAACATTGAGGTATGTTTCGTATGTGCTTGAATTTAGTTGAGCCCTTACAAATAAGTATTCGCTCAGTTGATAAACGAGCTACCGGCCTTTGGCTAAGTTGATCTTTTGTGTATGTACATAAGGGTTGGTAATGTGAAGCAAGTATGATATCGAAAATTTGTGCATATGAAATTATCCGTTTAACTATATGAATGCTATACTTTTGTTGTGCTGGAATTCCTTGCTCAAAACTTACTAAGCATAAATTGCTTACTCCGTTTCATTGCTCCTCTGTTTTATAGATTTGGTTCTCCAGCTATCTGACTCGGGATCTTGAAGTCAAAGTCGCCCACACTATCAAATCCCCCTTTTTGGTACAATTTTGGTTGAACTTCAAAATGGCATGTATAGGACTACCCGTTTGTTGTGGGTCGTGGACCCTTTTGACTTGTATAATTTGGATAGCCATGCGAAAATGGCTTATATGTGTTTGAGTATAATGTTATAATCATTCAGTGTGCATATGCTTGACAAGGATTAGCCATGGGAATGGTTAATCACTATCATAAATTGTGCTATTTATGCAAAAAGGGCTAGTTGAATCATGGAAACCATGAAATAGGTAAAGTCTACCTTAAAGGCAGATGCTGACAGCAGCAGTGATGTAGATTTGGAAAATCACTAAAATAGTAGGAAGGGAATTAAATAGTGAATAAATTATGTAAACAAACCTTGATGAATCTACTTTCATAGGAAAGTAACGAAACAATCATACGGATAGTATGTTAAGAGATATTCAGGTTCTCGTGAGACAGGGCCAGAACGGTTTCTGGATTTCCTGTTCCGACTTTGGAAATTCATTATAAATTAACTAGAGATAATTAGGAGTCATACCATATATGTATAGATTTCTCTCTGAGTCTAGTTCTATAGAAACAAACAGCATCAGTATTGGAGCCCTGTACAGGAGATATCAAGTCGTAATGTGCAAAGGTAGGGTAGTCGATCCCTGTAACATGGGAGACTTTGACTAATAAATTGTACTAATTGGCCTGGCCAAAAATTCTAGAAAAAATATGTAGATGGGCACATGAGTCTAGTTTCAGGGAAAAATCACGAAACTGATTTTCGAGTTGTGAAACTCAAGATATGATTTTTAAAGCGACTAGTACGCAGATTGGCAGTATCTGGGAATATTTTTATAAGGGGTTTAAAGTCTGTTAACACCTCGTGTTCGACTCCGGTGTCAGTCTCGGGTTCGGGGTGTTACATTTGATTGGTATCAGAGCTACGGTTTAGTCGATTCTAGGACTACCGTAATGCGTTGGGTCTAGCTATACATGCCATTTTATGTGATTACTTGATAGTGTGGTGATTTCTGACAATTGTAAATGTGTTTATTTATAGTAATGGATCCCGATCCCGACCGAGAGGTAGCTGATGATCTTGAGAGTGTAGCGCCTGCTCCCGCACAAGGGACAGCGCCGGCGGACTCTCAACCTAATGCTAGTAACCCGAATGATGAAGCTAGACAAGCTTTCTATAGCGTGATGAATGATTGGTTCAACCAATACATTCGAACTAATACGGCTATTCCACAACCTCCCTTCCCGACTAATACCACCCCCGCACCTACAATACCTCCGGTAACTGACCAAACAAGGTCAAATAAGCCCCCAGTTGACAGAATTCGAAAACATGGGGCTACTGAATTTAAAGCTACGGATAGCGACGATGCCGAGCAAGCTGAATTTTGGTTGGACAACACTATCCGGGTACTCGATGAGCTATCTTGTACACCCGATGAATGCCTAAAGTGTACTATCTCCTTGCTACGTGATTCTGCCTACTATTGGTGGAGTACTCTGACTTCTGTTGTGCCCCGAGAGCAAGTAACTTGGGAGTTTTTCCAAACTGAGTTTCGGAAAAAGTATATCAGTCAGAGATTTGTTGATCAAAACGGAAGGAATTTCTTGAGCTTAAGCAAGGTTCCATGTCGGTTACTGATTACGAGCGAAAATTTGTTAGACTTAGCAAATACGCTCGGGAATGTGTTTCGTCCGAGGCTATTATGTGTAAACGCTTCGAGGATGGGCTGAATGAAGATATAAAAAATGTTCGTTGGCGTTCTTGAAATACGAGAGTTCGTAGTACTTGTCGAGCGAGCTTGTAAAGCCGAAGAGCTTAGAAAAGAAAAACAAAAAGTTGATGAGGGAACTGGAGAGTTTCGTAAAAGATCCTCGGGAAAGTCTCTTCAACAGGCATCGAAGAAATTTCGAGATGATGCGGGCCAGTTTAGAGGCACTTCGGGCCTTTTTAGACGAGATCGTGATCGACCCCCTGTGGGTACACGAGGCATTTCGGTCGCCAGTGTTGGGAATGAACGTCGAGACAGAACGAAATGTCGATATTGCGGTAAATGGCATTCGGGGAGTTGTAGATTCCCTGACCGCTCCTGTTACAAGTGCGGATCAGTTGACCACTTCATTAAAGATTGCCCGAGGTTGTTTGAACAGAATGAAATCAGAGTGGGAAACCGGGTGCTACCACTGCTCGAGGTAGACCATCTAGAAATACGGGCAATGCTAGTGGTGGTCAGAGAGGATCTAGAGATGCTACGACCAGATCCGAGGCTCGTGCGCCTGCTAGAGCTTATGCTATACGTGCCCGCGAGGATGCTTCTTCGCCTGATGTTATTACCGGTACTTTTACTCTCTTTGATACTAATGTAATTGCTTTGATTGACTCCGGTTCTACTCATTCTTACATATGTGAAACCTTAGCATCCAGTAAGACTTTACCTATTGAGTCTACTGAGTTCGTAATTCGGGTGTCAAATCCCTTGGGTCGTTACGTGCTTGTCGACAAAGTGTGTAAGAAATGGCCCCTAGAAATTCGAGGTTCCTGTTTTCCGGCGGACTTGATGCTTTTTCTGTTTGATGAATTTGATGTTATTCTTGGTTTGGATTGGTTGACCGCGCATGATGCGGTTGTGAATTGCAAAAGCAAGACTATTGATTTGAGGTGCGCAAATAACGAAGTAATCCGAGTTGAGTCTACGGACTTGGAGGGGATGCCAGCTGTAATATCAGCAATGTTGGCCCAGAAATATGTAAGAAAAGGGTGCGAAGCATACCTTGCGTATGTACTTGATGACAAAGAATTAGAAAAGAAACCCGAATCTGTGCCGGGGGTTTGTGAATACCCGGATGTTTTTCTTGAAGAATTACCGGGTTTACCACCTGATCGGGAGGTAGAGTTTGGTATTGAGCTTATACCTGGGACTACGCCGATTTCGATAGCTCCGTATCGTATGGCACCCATCGAGTTAAAAGAGTTGAAAGCTCAGTTGCAAGAATTGACGGATAGAGGTTTTGCTCGACCAAGTTTCTCACCTTGGGGTGCACCAGTATTGTTCGTGAAAAAGAAGGACGGAACCATGAGGTTGTGCATTGACTATCGTCAACTGAATAAAGTGACGATAAAGAACAAATATCCGTTACCGCGTATCGATGATTTGTTCGACCAACTGAAGGGAGCCTCAATGTTCTCAAAATAGATCTGAGATCGGGCTATTATCAGTTGCGAATTCGAGAATCGGACATACCCAAAACTGCCTTCAGGACGAGATATGGTTACTACGAGTTCTTGGTGATGCCGTTTGGGCTCACTAATGCCCCTGCGGTATTTATGGATTTGATGAATCGGATCTTCAGACCATATTTGGATCGATTCATAGTTGTGTTCATTGATGACATCTTGGTCTATTCAAGAGATGAGACCGAACATGCTGAGCACCTGAGACTGGTGTTGCAAATTTTGCGGGATAAGCAGTTATATGCTAAGTTCAGTAAGTGTGAGTTCTGGTTAAGAGAGGTTAGCTTCTTGGGTCATGTGGTATCCGCATCGGGTATTCAAGTTGACCCGAGCAAAATTTCAGCCATACTTAATTGGAAGCCTCCAAGAAATATTACCGAAATTCGGAGCTTCCTGGGGCTCGCCGGTTATTACCGACGATTTGTAAAAGGTTTCTCGATGATAGCCACACCAATGATGAAGCTACTTCAAAAGGATGTTAAGTTCGAATGGACGGAGAAATGTCAGAAAAGTTTCGATCAACTGAAAACTTATTTGACTGAAGCTCCAATTTTAGTGCAACCCGAATCAGGCAAAGAGTTTGTCATTTATAGTGACGCATCCCTACTTGGGTTGGGTTGCGTATTGATGCAAGAAGGTCGAGTGGTGGCCTATGCGTCGAGACAATTAAAGCCACATGAGAAAAATTATCCGACCCATGATCTTGAACTAGCTGCCATCGTATTTGCTTTAAAAATATGGCAACATTACTTATTTGGTGAAAAGTGCCATGTATTTTCGGATCACAAAAGTCTCAAATATTTGATGACTCAAAGAGACTTAAATCTGCGACAAAGACGTTGGCTTGAGTTGTTGAAAGATTACGAGCTTGTCATTGATTACCACCCGGGAAAGGCTAATGTGGTTGCGGACGCCTTAAGCCGGAAATCATTGTTTGCTTTACGAGCGATGAATGTGCACTTGTCTGTTCTACCCGACAATGTGTTAGTAGCTGAATTAAAAGCCAAACCATTATTGATTCATCAAATTCGTGAAGCCCAGAAAGTTGATGATGAATTGGTTGCAAAACGGGCTGAGTGTGCTCCAAACAAGGAATCGGAGTTTCAAATTGATGATGATGATTGTTTGAGGTTCAGAAGTTGTTTGTGTGTTCCAAGGAATTCGGAACTCATTTTGATGATTCTGAACGAAGCCCATTGTAGCCGAATGTCAATTCACCCGGGGAGTACGAAAATGTACAACGATTTGAAACGTTGGTTTTGGTGGCATGGTATGAAACGAGACATCTCCGACTTTGTTTCGAGATGTTTAATATGTCAACAAGTGAAAGCGGAACATCAAGTGCCTTCAGGATTACTTCAGCCGATCATGATACCCGAGTGGAAATGGGATCGAGTCACAATGGACTTTGTGTCCGGACTGCCATTGTCAACAAGTAAGAAGGATGCGATTTGGGTTATTGTTGATAGACTGACTAAGTCGGCTCACTTTATCCCCGTGCGTACGGATTTTTCATTGGATAAACTAGCCGAATTGTATGTTTCTCAGATTGTGAGATTACACGGGGTACCTATTTCTATCGTGTCGGATAGAGATCCGAGATTCACCTCGCGATTTTGGAGGAAATTGCAAGAAGCTTTGGGTACCAAGCTGCACTTTAGCACTGCTTTTCATCCCCAAACCGATGGTCAATCTGAGCGGATAATTCAGATACTTGAGGATATGTTGAGATGTTGCATCCTCGAGTTCAGTAGTTCATGGGAACGGTATTTACCTTTGATTGAATTCGCTTACAACAATAGTTTTCAATCAAGTATTAAGATGGCACCTTACGAGGCTTTGTACGGTCGTAAATACCGTACACCGTTGTTTTGGACCGAGCTCGGTGAAAGTAAAATTTTCGGAGTTTATTTGATTAAGGATGCCGAACAGAAAGTAAAGGTAATCTGTGAAAGTCTGAAGGTAGCCACAGATCATCAGAAATCGTATGCGGATTTTAAACGAAAGGACATTGAATATCAGGTGGGAGATAAAGAGTTCCTTAAAGTTTTGCCTTGGAAAAAGGTACTCAGGTTTGGCCGTAAGGGCAAGTTGAGCCCGAGATTCATTGGGCCGTACGAAATCTCCAAACGAGTTGGTCCGGTTGCGTATAGATTGATTTTGCCCCCTGAGCTTGAAAAGATTCACGACGTCTTTCATGTTTCGATGCTTCGACGCTATCGATCTGATCCATCGCACATAATTAGCCCATCAGAGGTTGAAATTCAAGCCGATATGAGTTATGAAGAAGAACCAATGCGTATCCTAGCTCGTGAAGTAAAGGAGTTGCGAAACAAAAGGGTTCCGTTAGTGAAGGTGTTATGGCTCAAACACGGGATCGAGGAAACTACTTGGGAAACTGAGAGCTCGATGAAAGAACGATACCCAAACCTATTTACCGGTAAGCTTTTCGGGGACGAAAATTTCTTAAGTGGGGGAGAGTTGTGACAGCCCAAAATTGACCCTAGTCGGGAAGTGGTTTCGGGACCGCTAAACCGAGTCACCGAAATGTTTGAATGTGATATTTATTGTCTAGAATATGTAATTATGAATGTGTGAAAATTTCAAGCTTCGAATTAGTCGATTGCATGTGAATTTAGTCAATAGGACTTATGTGAGAAAATTTTAAAATGTGATAGGTCAATGCGTAAGGACCTATTAGAGCATGTGGAAAAAGGGGGACTTGCATGTCAAATTCCCCCCTACTAGTAGTGGCCGGCCATGACAAGCATGGTAGACCATATGACATGTCTTGTTGGTGCATCATGGGTGGAAAAAATAAAATAAGGAGCATGGGCATAATAATGAAAGGAAATGTGATGAAAACAAAAAAAAAAGGTGTGTGGTTGTCCCCCCATTTTGCCGAAACTAGAAAGAAAAACAAAGAAAAAAATGCTCATCCTTTGGTTCATCCTTGGCCAAAAATTTTAAGGAGGAAGGAAGAAGAAAGGTTGAAGAGGTTCGGCCATGCATGTGACTAGGCTAAGGTATGTTTGGTGATGTTTCATGAGATGCATGCATATTTTAGTTGTTAGCTTGAGTTCTACCTAGCCCATGGTCTAAATCTTGCTATGTGATGGAAATGACACTCGGCCATGGATGCATCATTCTTGGTTGATGTTTGATGTTGTGGTGATGAGGCATGAAGATGAGTTAAGATTCGGCCTAGGTGGATTTTGTGTTAATGCCATTGCATGCTAAATATGAAGCTTGTTAATGATGCATGTGATGGTGGATTGATGATTCTTGAATCTCCTTTTTAGCATTTTTGAGTGAGCACATATGTGCATTGGTTGCTAGATGGGGAAGAATCGGCTAGCAAGTTGTGTGCTAAGGCCGAATATAATTTTTGTAGGTTAATGAGTAATGCATGTGCTAAATTGATGGAAAGGGAGAGGATGCTTTACTAGTGTATATATGTGTGTATTAGCCAAGTTTTGAACTTGAAACAAAAGGGTGTTTAGTCAATACAAGTGACCATACTTGTAGAATGTATTAAGTGTTGAAATCGGCCCCAAAATAGACATGCATATTCGGCCAAGGGGGAAAAATTAGCAAAAATGTTGAGTTTGATTCATGATTCCGTACATATGTGACCTTAATGTCTAATGTATAAATATGGGCTAAGTGCCTTGTGTTCCTCTTTTCGATGCTCAAATGATTAAATCAATTTATTTGTTTAATTAAGCTCAAGAGCAAAGGGGAACTAAATCCGATAAAGGGAAGAAAAAGTGGTCGAATAGCTATCGGAATCGTTCGACAACACCCGAGGTAAGTTCTTGAGTAAGAGAGCTTAAATTAAGATTTGATTAGATCATGTTTTAAGCAAACAAAATCATGCTCTTTGTGTGTGGCTATTGAGCCGAAATTGCAAGAATGATAAATGTCTTGTGTTTGAGTTTTGCTAACGAAAACGAAATACGAATGTGTCATGATTTATTGTTAAATGTGCATGGTTATTTGAATGATGTCCGGGCTAAGTCCCGAAGGCTTTGTGCTAAGTGACCATATCCGGACTAAGATCCGAAGGCATTTGTGTGAGATACTAATTCCGGGCTAAGCCCGAAGGCATTGGTGCGAGTTACTAAATCTGGGTTAAGTCCCGATGGCATTTGTGCGAGTTACTAAATCCGGGTTAAGTCCCGATGGCATTTGTGCGAGTTACTAAATCCGGGTTAAGTCCCGAAGGCATTTGTGCGAGTTACTATAACCGGGCTATGTCCCGAAGGCATTTGAACGAGGAGCTATATCCGGTTAAATTCCGAAGGTACGTGATTTGGGAATGAATGATCTTGCTGTAAAAATTTCAGTTAATGCTCTAGAAACATCCCAACATTGAGGTATGTTTCGTATGTGCTTGAATTTAGTTGAGCCCTTACAAATAAGTATTCGCTCAGTTGATAAACGAGCTACCGGCCTTTGGCTAAGTTGATCTTTTGTGTATGTACATAAGGGTTGGTAATGTGAAGCAAGTATGATATCGAAAATTTGTGCATATGAAATTATCCGTTTAACTATATGAATGCTATACTTTTGTTGTGCTGGAATTCCTTGCTCAAAACTTACTAAGCATAAATTGCTTACTCCGTTTCATTGCTCCTCTGTTTTATAGATTTGGTTCTCCAGCTATCGAACTCGGGATCTTGAAGTCAAAGTCGCCCACACTATCAAATCCCCCTTTTTGGTACAATTTTGGTTGAACTTCAAAATGGCATGTATAGGACTACCCGTTTGTTGTGGGTCGTGGACCCTTTGGACTTGTATAATTTTGGATAGCCATGCGAAAATGGCTTATATGTGTTTGAGTATAATGTTATAATCATTCGGTGTGGATATGCTTGACAAGGATTAGCCATGGGAATGGTTAATCACTATCATAAATTGTGCTATTTATGCAAAAAGGGCTAGTTGAATCATGGAAACCATGAAATAGGTAAAGTCTACCTTAAAGGCAGATGCTGACAGCAGCAGTGATGTAGATTTGGAAAATCACTAAAAATAGTAGGAAGGGAATTAAATAGTGAATAAATTATGTAAACAAACCTTGATGAATCTACTTTCATAGGAAAGTAACGAAACAATCATACGGACAGTATGTTAAGAGATATTCAGGTTCTCGTGAGACAGGGCCAGAACGGTTTCTGGATTTCCTGTTCCGACTTTGGAAATTCATTATAAATTAACCAGAGATCATTAGGAGTCATACCATATATGTATAGATTCCTCTCTGAGTCTAGTTTCTGTAGAAACAAACGGAATCAGTATTGGAGCCCTGTACAAGGAGATATCCAAGTCGTAATGCGCAAAGGTCAGGGTAGTCGATCCCTGTAACATGGGAGACTTTTACTAATAAACTATACTAATTGGCCCGACCAAAAATTCTAGAAAAAAATATGTAGATGGACAGATGAGTCTAGTTTCAGGGAAAAATCACAAAACTGATTTTCGAGTTGTGAAACTCAAGATATGATTTTTAAAGTGACTAGTACGCAGATTGGCAGTATCTGGGAAATATTTTTATAAGGGGTTTAAAGTCTGTTAACACCTCGTGTTCGACTCCGATGTCGGTCTCGGGTTCGGGGTGTTACATAAGTTTTTATAATTAAAGCACTAGACTATTTGAATTGTGAACCTAAATATTATAAGGTAGATGCTAATATGCAAATAAAAAATGTTTTCTTACACCAAATTGTGAGGTATGATATCATTTGAGAGAATGGCGCAAAACACAAGTATCGTGGAGAACTCGGGACCTCTTTAATTTTGACACATTCAAGGCTTCAAAATGTGGTTGGGAAGACATTTGTTGTTCTAAAAAAAATATTTCTCATATTAATAACATCACCTTAGTATAGTATAAAAAAGGTGGATCGTACTAGCAGGTTGCATATTTTATAACTTCAATCATAGATGGGGGTTTAAAAGGTCCCCTTGTCGTAGCCTCCTAGCCGGAGCAACAAAACTCATGGGTTGTCCATTCACCATAATTGTATTAGAAATCGTTGTGACACAATGCATAACAATGATTTCCAAGAAGAATCAAAGCCCAACTTAGTCTTCATTTCCTCCAAAAAAACGACATTCAACACTTTCATACGTCCTACACATGTACAATTTCAACACAAACAACCCTTTTCGCCCTTGTCTTTTCCTTTTAAAAGCATGAAAAATTTCATATGCAATGAGAATATTATATGAAATTAGCCTGCCCAATACTAAAGCACTCTGTGCATTATCAATGCAACAATGCAAAACTAACTGAAATTGATTCACCAATACTTTAGAGATAACTTTATACAGTATCATACATAAACTAATCGGATGCAACTTAGCCATGCTTCTAGGATCTGTAGCACCCCATACCCGACCCAATCGCCAAGTCCGAGCTACGAGATGCCATATTCGTTGGCAGAGCTCCTATGATAAAATACAATCCAATTTAACTATGAATACAAGCTAATAATTATATTACTCATATACAATCATTTTCGAGTCTTATACAAGCTTACAAAAGCTCTTAAGTTGACTCGGGATCAAATAGGGACCAAATTGTAAAATTTACAAACTATCAGGTTGACTTTGCGACTTCGGGGATTCCTCATTGCATCTCACTGACTTGATCTTATCGTGACATTAAGGGGTATGACATCGTGACATGACTGTCTGATTCCAAATGGTACCAACTTGTATCACCTAAACACATAAACCAATCCCCTTAATTCAATCATTTAAGCAAAATATCATATCAATATGCCCATTGCTAACGATTTTAACAATACATATATTATAGAAATAAATCTTAGATCGAAATCACACACGTGTTTTCAGATAAACGAATCATTGTCATTCTCGGCTTTCAACCAAATAATATTTTTTGCTATTCTCGTACCACGAACTACTTCGAGTGTGGGCTCGAACCAATTGAATCAAAACACAAAACCAGAAATTCTTTCTTTTGGGGTGAAAACAAAAATTCTCTTTTCAAAATAAAAATCGACAGAATTTTTATTCCGAAAAAAATATTTAATAGTTGAGAATAAGTTCTCTCAATTTTTCAGCAAAGTAACAATATCTTAAAGTTGTATAAATAGTCCTATCGGTTCCATCTACTTACAGAGAGAGAAAACAGAACCCTTATTGAATTGTAAAAGTTTATTTCAACTAGAAAACGTTAGGGGCTTTTGGGCCCTTTTCATATCGAGTCCAATTATCGTTACTTTCCAAGCTTTTAACCCAGTACTTTATAATTTGATCTAACCCAATATATGTCTTTCTATTTCCAAAAAATAAAATTCAATATTTATATCAAATAAATTTCTCATCCCAATTTTACCCCCGATAAAATTATGACAATTTTACCCCAGATAAAATTTTCGAGAAAATATATTTAATATTTAACCATTCAACTTGTTCACTATGATCGAATGATTTATTTTCATTTTCGGGCTTTAAGATAGATCAAAAAATTAAACTCATTCTTTCGATCATTTTTGAGAAATCCATGTTCATTTGCAAATGAATCATTTCTCATTTCCATTTTCATTTTCATTTTCAAATTATTCCATTTCTCTATTTCGCAGGAAAACATAACCATTTCTGAATGTTTTCCATTTCTCCATTTATATTCATTATGTTCATTTTAATTTAACATGCAATTCATTTTTTGTTCCAATGAGCTAACGGAGGGACCGATTGGACATATGTAATTATGGCTCAAATGATTTATGATTAAGTTCTATCTTTTCATCTATTAATTATAAACTCATTCAGTCACGAATTCTTTCCACTATAGTATTGTGATTTCTCCCTAACGACATACCATTATGAAAGCAACTGCTCAGTGCTTGTCCAATGACATTCTCATAAGTGTGTTACCCTCATAGGATATCTTTAATATCTTTGGGATAATATCCGTTCTCCCAATATGATCTTATTTTATCTCATGGTAATCATTATATCTTCCTTTATGAAAAGTCAATCACTATCAAATGGTGATCAAGTCATCCATCACAAAGACGAATGACCCAGGGCTACGTTTACCTTCCATCAAGCATGTAATGCCAATGAGAGGATATCATTTACCCATGTCTTGGGCAATGAATTCCACTATTGTGAATGATGCTATATACTGCTGAAGTCGTACACCCAATGCACTAGCTTTTGGTTCCTTATCTATTCAAACTCAGGCTTTTACTTACATCAAAGTGTATGAGTCACACATACGTAGTCCGCTATCCACTCAAGATTTAGGTATGCCACACTATGAATGTTATAAGTGAATAAATCCATAAAAAGATTTAGAATCTATTCTTCTTGGGTCCAATCCGATGTACTGTCAGTCCAGTCAATCATATGTATATCTTTATCTTCTTGGAGTCATTCGCTCTGATGCCCAAGACAAAGCATCTCCCCAATTGGACTTGATAGACGACATATTAGTCTTTCAATTGGTTTGCTCATTTCTGATTAGACTAAGGACATGTTTAGGTTCATCTACTTGTACAAGCCGTCTTTTTGTATCACAATCCGACCAAGTGATATCACTCAATATTAGTTTAAATATTAGACAACCAGTGAGTAACATTTGCTTCCATTTTACTTTGCGTGCAAAAGCCATATGAAGATAATATACAAGGGATTAATGTAATTCACAAATGATTTTATTAACCAATCTATTTGAAAATACAAGTTTACTTAGACAAAAATACTACACTTAGGGCACCAGATCCAACTACTTCGCAGGTTCCTCATCGCAACTCGCTGACTTGATCTCGTCCCGACGTTAAAGGGTCCGACATCGTGACATGACTGCCTTATTCCAAATGGTACCAAATTGTATCACTAAAACACATAAACCAATCCCCTCAATTCAATCATTTAAGCAAAATATCATATCTATATGCCCATTTCTAACCATTTTAACAATACACATACATGTGCATTATACAACACATCACTTTTACTTTGTCACCTATGTCAATTTCCACACTTTAACCATTTGACCATTTGGTACCTATTTGTACATCCAACCTAATATCATAAATGCATATCAAAATAATTTCAACTTCAACTATCTCAAAACATATTATACAAATTACCATTTCTTCATATCAATTAACCATTATTAAATATAAATATTAACATGATCTCATAATATACAAAACCGACTCAAAGCCTAGGTACATGCCATATATTAAAACATAAAGGAACTATACAAACTTCGCTAAGTCTAGAACTATGGTTTGGATGTTGAATCAATCCTCAAGACTTCAAAATTCCCTAATACCTACACATGGAATAAACGAACCCTACGTTGAGCGATAATGCTTAGTGGTACTTTCATGATTCAAGTCAACAACATTAGAATTAATATGAACTAAACAATCCAATTCATGTTTAGTCATAACCATTTCATTTCTACCTATTCATGTCATAAGCTTAAATTCATACATTGCCACAATTAGCAAATCTAAATAGACATATCATATTAACATTCTACCTTCAATGATGCATACATTACCATTTAAATTCATATATTCATAATTCATATGTCAATTTCATATACTATCTCAATTGGTAAGTCAATGTATCCATTTCATGCTATACTTTCTAACAACAAAATACAATCACTTTCATTTGCAATTCATTTCAATTTAATTTTTCATTCATGTATATAAATATATGTCAATTTGATGCTCAACCTCATTTTACTATCTCATTCTCTCTCGAGTCTCTGGACTCGTTCATATTTAAATCAACCCCCAGGGCTCATTTTAAATCGGTCTACATAGTCTTTCACTTGTTATAATCTCATATCTCATATATGCATTTGTAATACCATTTATTACTATCAAATTATTTCAAATATCATTAAACTAACTCACAGTTTATAATCTGATTTAAAAATTCAATTTAACGCTATGACCAATGCAATCTTAGTAAAAACAGACTTAGACACGCGGGTGAAGTACGCCACACCGAGATAGCTCGTTTGAGCATAAACTACACCACACCAAGGCATTAAAGTGCAAAGCCGGTAAGCATCAAATGTATATAGCTATTCGAATACATCCTTCCACCACACAAAGTCTCCAAAGAGACAGTGAATACTCGATGATCATAAAAAAATGTTGGATCTCGAAATAACATATCATAATCTCTCTCTGTATGTTAGTGTCTCAGTGTCTCTTTATTTGATGCCACAAATCTCTCTCTATATGTTAGTGACTCGTGAGGAAGGAAAATACTTGTCGAGGAAAAGCCTCGCCACGTCTGCCCATGTGTTGATTGATTCAAGAGGCAAGTAGAACAACCAATCCTTTGCGTGGTGGCAAATGAAAATGGAAAGGCTCATAATTTGATTTGATCTTTAGTGGTGCCTTGCGGTCTCATGATCGAACAAACGACGTGGAACTCCAAATGTTTCTGAGGATTTTCATTCTCAAGTCCACGGAAGGTTGGGAATAAATGGATAAGCCCAAACTTGAGTTCAAACAACACCTCTAGATCATTGTAATCAATGCACAATGGTTGCTGCGTGACATTTTGTGTGTTCAATTATGGCAAATTTTGCTCGGCCATGACTTCTTCTTGTTCTTCAGAATCACTAGTTGAATGAATTGGTTCTTCTTTTCTACAGTTTCCAAAAAAGGAATTGAGGACGAAGAAACTCGTTTGAGATGCGTAGCCTTTTTTCTTAATCATCTTGTTGTTTTCTCAATTTTAGGATCAAATTCATGTTCACATGTATATAAAGAACAGGGCATAAAAGTAACAAGGTAAATAGAAATTAATCTAATTGGAACTAGAGTTGTCTAAACGGTAAACCGAACCAGTATTAATTGAACTTTAATCGAACCAATCTTTTTTTCAAAAAAATTAACCGAACCAAAATATGTCGATTAATTCGGTCGGTTAACCGAAATTTATATGTTTTTTTTTGTTTTTTTGGTTAAAACAAGTATAAAACATATATAAAAAAATGACAATGTTCATTTGACCAAGTTAACCAAATTAACTAAATTAACCAAATTAAAACTACATATAATTTATATTATTAATTATTAAGTTCGTTTAATTCGATTAATTACCCAATTTTGAACCGAATTAATCGATAATCGAACTTCTAAAAAATCATTAATCGACCTCCGGCTAAATTAGATCTGTTAACCAACTGGTTAATCGAATTAGATCGGTTGGGTCAGTTAAATTTGGTTTTAACCAAAATTTTAACACCCTTAGTTGGAACCACTCCCCGACAACAGTGCCAAAAATTGGTAGGCTATTGAGACCTCCAAAAATAAATCCTGCTAGAAACGAAAGAAAAAAAAACTTTTGTAGAGTGGTGAGCAAGGTCAAATCCACAGGAAGTGGGATTAGACTAATTCCTAGAAAATAAATGAGAAAATAAAATTGAGGGGGGTTTAATAGCTCAAACTAGAATAAAAACTAATAACAAATGATGTAGACAAAACAATAAGATTTAGGAAAATTTAAGGTTTGATAAATATTCAACCAAAGGGAAATCACTGTTTTTAATTCATGGATTGATCATTGACTTTGCAAATAATTTTCTAAATTTCTTGAGTAAATTGGTTATAGCTACTCGAGATGCTCTAATAGCCTACTATTTCCTTAGTTTCTCGGTAATTAAAGATACACTTGAATGATGACTTCTCTTGTTGATAAATAGTCCCACGAAGACGCTCTTAGGATTTAACATACTAACAGCTTTATGACTTAGAGGGACCCAATTCTAGCCAACCATTTCACACTAGCACAGATAATTTAAACTGGATTCTAACCTTTATAACCTAAGTTATTCACCACATAGGTTAAAACCTTCCCACAATTACGGATGAAAAGATTCTAACTGGTTGTATATTAAATTGAAAAATTAAAGAATGGCCAGTTTATACAATTCCCAAATCAATAACAGTATGAAGAACAAAAGATGTAAAAATATTCAAAAATCTAAAAGCATGAAGAACAGTAATCTCACAATTCAATGAACCAAAAACCTTGATAAAACCCTTGACTAGAATGAAGAAGTTAACAATCCATGAAGAGAAAAAAAAATTGCAGAAGAAAATGTGAAAGTCTTGTTCCTTATTTTTTCATGCCCAAAGCCTCTTTAAATACCCTCTAAGATCTTCTAGAAAAGAGTTCAAAATAAAGACTTAATTTATAATGTCCCATAAAATCCTAAGCAATCTCATAAAATCCCAAAAAATATTCTAATCAATCCCTGAAAATAGGACTTTGAAGAATCCCATCTTTTCTTCAAAAAGATAGAAGTTTATTAAAAACTGTAGAAAATTTGTATATCTTTGTTTCTCTAAGCATAAGCTGTGGGCACGCCTTATTCTCTAACTTTTTCTGCCCATCTTCTTAGTCCACAAAATACCTCAACTTCATTTTTTCCATAAAACCTCCATATGGTTTCCAAATGATTCCAACTCTCTTTTTATCTTACAAAATACAAATTTCAACCAAAAGATGAGTTAACAAGTGACCGGCTGCGTACGTACGCATTAAAACAACTAATTTATGAAACAATTTTTAAAGTCTAATTTTACTACAAGCATATAGGTCAGTTGTAATATTTATAGTGTTACAAAAACACCAAAGCATTCTAATGATCAAACCCAAAGGAAGAGAAAATTGAGCAGTAACTAGCATACACAGTAAATGCTAAGTGGCTACTAATACAATTTTATATTACAATGATTCATAAAAGATACGTTTGTAAGAAAATTAAATATTCTACTCTAGAGACTAAATTGCAAGAAATGTAAACTAGAGGGACTATCTAGCAAATGACTAATGGGGGTTGGTTGACTTTGATTTGGTTCACCAAATCTCAGACTACAGACATAAATCGTGTAAATTACTAAGTAGCTCCATTTTATCTTCCGGTCTCTATTTTATCGACTTAGACGGATTAGGTCTGGTTTATCTTCTAATATCGTCGGCTAATCTAGGACTAACAAATGGGTGCGCGATAAGATTACCTTCTGGTGTCACTTTATCTTAATATTCCCTTAGGGTTGTCACTACCTAAGTTCTTAATTCTATTAAAATTAGTCCAATTTGTTACAATTTAGTCTTTTGTCCAAATATTTTAGTTTATCCACATCTCCATCAACCAATCTCCTTAAGGATTTAGCTACACATGTTCAAAGTCAAGGAAATAAACGTAACAATAGAAAACAAAGCAACCATGAAAGTAAAGCTTTAAGAAAAATGTGAAAGTTGAGGTTTTTATGCAAGAAAACTTAAATAGAATGAAACCAAAAGCATTTAACAAAAAAATCTAAAGAAAGAAACATAAAAGGAATAAACTTTGACAAATTTAAAGTAATATAAATTGAAATGCATTAAACTAAAGGTTAGATAGTCTTGAAAGCAAAGTAAAAGGACTAGAAATGTAAATAAACCTTAGCTAGAGTGTTAACCAACTTAACTAACATAAAGAACAACAAGAATAAGAAGTAAATGTAGAAAAAAACTCTAATCTAAGGTAGAAGAAGAGAAAAATAAAAACCCTAGAAAAGTGTAAAGAAAAACTAAAGAAAACCAAGAAAAAACTAAACCTAAAACTAAGCTAAATGTGTTTCTCTCCTCTTCAACAATTTTTGGTTATTTTGAACGGTGTTCTGATGACTTTTTGATGTTAAAATTGCCCCTACATGGGCCTTGTGTGATTGGTGGGTCGGGTAGACAAAGGTTGCCCTTTTTGTCCAAGTTTGTCCCTATGTCGAAGGCAATATCATGTTACCCAGAAGAGGATATCGCGATATCTTGGGCAATATTGAACTTGGGGGTCTTTCTTGAGAGGTTGATATCGAGATACCTAAGGACGATGTCACAATATCATTGATGGATCTCCTTGGTCTTCTATGTTGCGAGAGGTATCGCGGTTCCAGGGGTTGGATATCGCAATACCCTTGCCCTAGATGCTATTTTTGCTCATTTTTTACTTTTGACACGTCCCTACATCACTCAAACACACGTTAGACCTCCCAATGGCACTATTGGGCAATTTGGGTAAAAAATAAACATAAATGAGAGATTTTCACTTCGTACCTGAAAAATATAAAAATAAAAAATAACGAAAAACTAAGCTAAAAACTCTATTTTTCCCGAGAAAAAGCTCCATAAGTGTGTCGAAAATGCCTAATTTGCCACACCGAACTATAGCAGATCAACAAGCACATTAGGTCATCAAAACGCATGGGAAACTTCTCATAATATAAGTAAAATTACACTCTAACAACCTTATACACAATCATGCATATGACCCTATTGGCATGCCAACTGCATTCTAACCTTTTACTAAGTTCACATCGACATCAACCATTCATATATCATAATCTTATTTCATTTCATCATCAAATCATATACATATATGTAAATATTCAATATCATATAGCATAATTCATATCACATATTATATGTCAATAATATCACACTTTTTTATACTATATACAATTCAACCCAAATTTTTTTATATTTAATATCATTCAATATTGTCAACATAAATCAAATCATATTGCTTATTATTATCAAAATCACATCATCACATATTCAGCACCATTGTTCCATACCATTTATATCATCAATTCATAGAGATTATCAATTTACATCTTACTTATTTCTATTTTATTCAATTCAATCCAATTTCACAATATTCAGTTTCACCAATCACGAATCAAGTCATAAGATAATTAATCATCTTACCTCAATAGCTAATATTCCACAATATGCATGTATGTATATTACTCAAATCACAAAAGTACAAACTGAATCCTCTCCTTACTCCTTTCCCTCTCGATAGTCTAGCGTCATCTTTGGATACTTCGATAATTTAATGAATAAAACCATATCAAATTTCATTCAATTTACATTAAAATACAAATTTAAACATATTTTTAATTTATTCAATTTATTCCCTATACTCAAGATAGACATATTTTTTGATATCTAGCTTCGGATCAAGATCCAATTTTACATTCATTTATTAGGGACCCTAATGCAATCTCGCCTCGGTGATGATTTGAGTCGTTTGTTACCTAATCGTTAAAATGGAGAAGTATCATTCCTGAATAGAGTAATGGTTGAATTCGGCTAAGTAAGACTTTAAACAAAGGTTGGCTAGATGGTTCAGAGGTTATGAATGTGTTGGGGATGGTTTGGTTAAGTAGAATGATGATGATGGAAAAATGGTTAAATGAATGAGTATTATAGGAATTCGGCTAATCAAAGAAACAAGATAAATAAGTTGATAGATGTGGATGGGAAAACGATCTTAAGGATAAGAAAGAACCAACACTATATCAAAGTGCTGACCCAAGACTTATACGTCACTGAAGGTGGACTTTAACCCGCTACCTTGGAAGTTAGGAACCAAAGGTATATTTTGGAGAATGCCACACTCAGAATGAGTGATAAGGTCGAAAGAAACAGAATGACGCCACTAGAAAGCTAGATAAGTCACGCTGAGTCTAAAACAAAATAAGAGAGTTGAAAACCTCACAAAATGTTATAAAAATTAATCAAAGGAGCAAAAAGTTCCTACAAAGTGATTTGAACTACATATTTATGGCCTTTTACATGGGATAGTCGAATAGGCTATTAAAGGTGCTGAATGGACAATAAATTACACATTAATTTGGCAGCTCAAGACACATTAAAATCAAGCTTAAACTAAGACATAATTATAACACATATTTAAGCTAAGTTACTAATTAATTTCAACTGTAGCTAGACATATTTAAAACATGTGATAAATTAAGGCACATTTAAATTCAGCTAAAACATATTAAAATTATGTATGAACTAACACTTAATTAAAACAACCAGAATTTAGACACATTTATTTAAACTAAACTATATTAACTAACTTAATTAAATAGCTAGCAGTTTTAGAACGCATGGACTAATTGAGCTAAACCAAATTAACTAATTTAGCTAAGCAAGTAATTATTCCAACAACTAAAACGAAATAAATTAAAATTAATCTCAAAAGAAGCAAACAAGCTTATTGAGCTGGAAATTAGCTGAATTGAGCTCAACGAGCTGAGATTAAGCTTTATTTTGCACTTGGGCCCCTCGAGCTTAGGCCACTCTCGATGACGTCGAGTTGTGTCGAAACATGATGCAACTAGGTTCGCATCATTCCCTCCCTCTTTAAGACGATTTGTCCTCAAATCGGGCCATTTGCTCGAAAAAAATTTTCAAGATCACAAACCTTTTTGCTCATGATCCAAACAAAATCATTTTCAACATTCTGAGAGTCACAAATGGCTCAGAAAGAAAGAAGTTTATTTGCATGCCCTCCCTATTTAGGAGGGTACCACCTCACATCTTCACCTACAAAAGAATAAAACAAATTAGTGACACAATGAAGGTTAAACACAAAGGAACTTTTCGAGATTTTATTCACAATTTGAAAAAATAAACTAATGCTGGGATCAAAAATAGAAATCAGTCTTACCTTTTTCTTCGATGGAAACAAACCAAATTCACAAAGTATTCGAAGGCTATATTCTCAGAAATTAAAATTCCATGGTCCAAATCCCTTGAACAATGATATGGAACAACATTCTCCAGGATCAAAGACAAAGTCTTTGATCTCCATTTCGATTTGACTAGAAAAATTCATGGCTAGAAACTTATGAAGAACATGAAGCACATTAAAGTTAAAATCATGCAACAATGTTTGAATCTGTTAAGCAACAATATAGAACAACCTCCAGAATCAAAGATTTGATTTTGACTTGGCAAGCCAACAAGATTCACAGGCTTTGTTTTCGAATAAAAAGATAAATCATCAATCAAGCAAAGATTGTTCACATAGAATTTACGATGCTCAATTTTTCCTAATAACAACCCAGAATATTGGACTCTAGGTTTGAACACACGAGTTTGATTACTCGATCCAAAAGGCAGAAATAGTCACTTTATCACCAATAATTTACACAAATTAAACAACGAGGGTTTTAGCATACTCATACTCAAACAAGCAAACCCTTTAAATTTCATTCGAACAGATTCACGCAAACATGGGAATTTCACACTACAAATTAGAGAATTCACATGATCAACACAAGCAAAAAGATGAGATGTCAACTTTTTATCATACAAGTCCAAATTTTGTTTGTGTTGTTTTAATCTTGCTTCATCATCGAACTTGCCAACACCATACAAATCATGAGAAAAATTTCATCCTAATAAAATTCATCATCAATTAGAAATTGATACTTAGACAAATCAAGATGGGAAGTTCTTTTACTAACTAAGTCTTTGGCAAACTCACCATTAACATGCACGTGAATTTGTTGAGACTCGACTAACATAGAACCCTTACCGTGCTTACCTTTAATCATTGGTGGACTAGGGTCATTTTCGTTCTTACCTTTCTTGATCAATCAAAATCGCCTCTCATCAGAAAGGTATTGAAGCTGGAACTTATCAATTGATTCCTTGGGAACCTAGAAAGAAAAAAATTTACACGGCAAACTTGCAAATGGAATAGTTAGGACATTCCTCGCTTTTGCTCGATTACTTTCTCCCTTTTCACTCATCTCTTTCTCAAACTCTTTTTCAAATCCTCTCTCTTTTTCCACAATACTCGTTTCTTTTGCACTCTCATTTTTAAACTCTCGTTCTTTTTCCACAGTGTCTTTTATTTTTGAAAACTCGATAACACTCACTTCTCGCTCATTTTCTTTTCTTTCTCCAAACTCACTTTCTTTTTCAATTTTCTTTTCTTTCTCACATTCTTTTTCGCTCTCAATCTCTTTTTTCTTTCTTTCGTTCTTTTTTTCTTTTTCAATTTCTTTTTCTTTTTCACATGCTTTTTTGATTTCATTACAATAGAAAGAATACAAGAAGGAACCAAAATCTGAAACTTTTCATTAAGAATAAGAGGAGGGGTCTTCATACAGACGACGATCATCTCTTCGAGATTGATTCTTCATGGATGAATAACTTGGTGTATACGAAGAACGACTTGTGCTTTCTTGTTTGCCACCATAATAAGCTTCAAACTCGAAACTTGTTTGATTTCATCTCAAATTCCTTGATGAATAAAAACCACGATATAAGTCTCTTCCCAAATAGTCATTGGACGATTATTTTCTTGATAGTCTTGACTCTGTCCCTCGACTTGGTGAAATTTGCTTCCGCCGGGCTCTTTCCTCCACTCGGTCCAATTGTTTTTTGTAATGGTTCTAGTTTTCTATCAAGCAATCGGTCTATCTCTTGCATCACATATTGAAATTTTGATTCTGAAAGCTCTTCTCGAAACATGATTTATTGCTGAAAAGAAAAGTGATTAAAACAAAATAGAAAGTAAATACCTTACCACAAAACCTCATGTTTCACTTACAAAGAAAATTGGATGGCACTCACACTTGTGTTTGCACTCGTTAAATGGCTTTTTCTACACTCAAATGCTCTCTCAACACTCGTGCCTTTTACCACTCGCTTTGTCTCTCGAACTTTATAATCGACTCATTTAGACTTACATGTGAATCTAAGGGTCAGCTTCAAGTGGGTTTGTACGATATTGATGAATAGGTGCAAGGTTGGCTGAAAGAAATAATTTGGTGATGGTGTGTGGCGTATTAGTGTTTCATGACGATAGAAAAGGATTTTGATGGATCGAGAATTCAAAGGAAATAAATACACATTTCAACACTTCTTCCTTTTTCAAGATGAGTATATTCAAAAACAATTGTACAATCACTTATACACGAAATAATAATATTTTTTTCGAATTTTTTTTCAAATACATACTTCAAAAGTTCATGAACGTCCATACTCCACGATTTTAGCTTGCTTTGATACCAAAATGATGCAATCTCGCCTCGGTGATGATTTTAGTCGTTTGTTACCCAATCGTTAAAATCGAGAAGTATCATTCCTGAATAGAGTAATGGTTGAATTCGGCTAAGTAAGACTTTAAACAAAGGTTGGCTAGATGGTTCAGAGGTTATGAATGTGTTGAGGATGGTTTGATTAAGTAGAATGATGATGATGGAAAAATGGTTAAATGAATGAGGATTATGGGAATTCGACTAATCCAAGAAACAAGATAAATAAGTTGATAGATGTGGATGGAAAAACGACCTTAAGGACAAGAAAGAACCAACGCTATATCAAAGTGCTGACCTGAGACTTATACGTCACTTAAGGTGGACCTTGACCCGCTAACTAGGAAGTTAGGAACCAAAGGTATATTTTGGAGAACGCCACACTCGAAATGAGTGATAAGTTCGAAAGAAACAGAATGACGCCACTAGCAAGCTAGATAAGTTAGTTGAGTCTAAAACAAAATAAGAGAGTTGAAAAACTCACAAAATGTTATAAACATTAATCAAAGGAGCAAAAAGTTCCTACAAAGTGATTTGAACTACATATTTATAGCCTTTTACATGGGATAGCCGAATAGGCTATTAAGGGTGTTGAATGGACAGCAAATTAAAGCTAAAATGGGTGGAAATTTCCTTGAAGCTTCTTGAACATCCTTGGTAGCTTCCTTGAAGTTTCCTAGAATTGGAGACACCAATGGACAACATCTAGGAGGTGATCATTCAGCTGTACATTAATGAAAATAAGTAGGGGCTGAAATGAGCTGAATTGAGTGGGTAGATTCGGCCTAGGTGCTTAAATGGCTTTAATTGAAACTCCCTTGTTCAGGTGAATGGTTTAGGAGCTTTAATTGGTAGCTCGAGTATTGTAATGGTCACCCAAGTATGAAATCGGATGCAAATAGCCTTGTGTGTGTGGAAGCAAAAATTCGGACAGCCTTGTAATGTGAACAGAATGTGCATCTAGTGTGAAAGCTTTCAAGGTAGCTTTGGGAAGCTAACCGGCCACTTTGGGAAGAATAACCATCAGCTGATATTTGGCCATTCAAGTCCAGGAAGAGGTGCTTTGAAGAGCTGAACCATCAACTCACTTATTGTCGTCCCAAGCAATGTACTTGCAGTAAATTAATTCAGCAAATTAACTCACCTTAAGAAACATTAATTTGACAGCTCAAGACACATTAAAATCAAGCTTAAACTAAGACATAATTATAACACATATTTAAGCTAAGTTACTAATTAATTTCAATTGTAGATAGACATATTTAAAACATGTAAGAGGTTGGACATATTAAAAACATGTGGTAAATTAAGGCACATTTAAATTCAGCTGAAACATATTAAAATTATTTATGAACTAACACTTAATTAAAACAACCAGAATTGAGACACATTTATTTAGACTAAACTATATTAACTAACTTAATTAAATAGCTAGTAGTTTTAGAACGCGTGGACTAATTGAGCTGAACCAAATTAACTAATTTAGCGAAGTAAGTAATTATTCCAGCAACTAAAACAAAATAAATTAAAATTAAACTCAAAATGAGGAAACAAGCTCATTGAGTTGGAAATGAGCTGAATTGAGCTCAACGAGCTGAGATTAAGCTTCATTTTACACTTGGGCCCCTCGAGCTTAGGCCACTCTCGATGACGTCGAGTTGTGTCGAAACATGATGCGACAAAGTTCGCATCAAATCCCATACTTCCTATTCATGGCATAGTTTGATGATAGATTTTCAATTTATTCAATTTAGTCCCTAATACTACAAAGTTAATGAACCAACTTATTTAACTTTACAATTTAGTCCATATCATGAACTAAGCTTAATATCTATCAAATTCAAGCTTAATTAATCAATTTCTCAACATTGGAAACTTGCTAAAAACTTAACAATTGAACAAATTGATACATGGGCTAGCTAAATCAAGCTCCCATGATCATCGAGTTTAAGTTACAAGGTGTTACATTTGTTGTCGGAGCAACTATGATCAATCATAGTCAATTCATATTGTCAAATGATTAATTTTCAACTCAATTATTCATACAATACAATATACAATAATTTTTGGGTCTTATACAAGCCTACGGAAGCTATAAAGTTAACCTAAGGTCGAAAAGGACCAATTTGTAACAATTTCAAAACATCAAGTTGATGTCACGATGCAACATGCTATCTAGCCTCATCGCAACGACCAAAGTCCAACGTCACATCGTGCCATGGCATTTAGATCTTATACCGAAGACGTTCGAACGATGTCACGACGTCACATATGTTTCTGCAATTTTTCCATTCAACCCACATACACAACTATCTTACCTAACAAATTAACATGTCTAGTCCTTAATCAACATTTGATGAGCTACAATACTAATACCTTAACATACCAAAGCCATATTACATAATAGTTAATTTCATAACATAATTCAGTTAATTCCTAAACACACATACAACTATTTATCAATACTATTCACATTTTCAGCATTAAACACATTTCAAACCATTGATTTACTTATGTACATGTAGCATTCAAGTAACCAACCCACACACATATCAACTTCTACTCAAAAGTTCACATTTACATAAGATTATACCAAGTGACTTAACTAGGTACATTCCATATAACTAACGAAAGAAATTCAAAAAAATTGTTGAGTCTAGGATCTTTCACTGGATGCTGAACTCGATGCTCAGGATCTCGAATTAGACCTAACTTGCGCATGAAAAACAAACCGTACGCTAAGCGATAAAGCTCAATGGTATTTCTATATTTCAAATCAATATAACATATGAAATAGTCAATAGCATACAATTTACGTGCTAATACTATCAATCAATACAAATGGACAATATAAACAATCTCACTCAATACATCTATATATGCAAATATCACCATTATGTCAATACTTAATATGAATTATCTAAACATTTCATGAACTAGTAATCTATATAAATATTTCATACCATTTTTACAATGCTAGTTAATTTTGTATACTTGCTCAACATGTACATATAATCATGCTTCATTACATTACCAAGTCAAATGATTCATTCCTTATCTTACCGAATCGGCTCTCTGGCTCATTAATTGGCTCGTGTGATCTTTTACATATTTTCGACATTTAATGTCATATATGAGTGTCTAATTCAAACTTTTTAATTTATTCAATTTCAATTATCATTCAACAAATTCATATATTATATCATCTATTAACACGACTCAAACTCGAACAGATACATAGATCCAACCAACACACCAGTTCGGCACCCGATGCCTCATCAGAACGTCTAAAATAAGTAAATTGCGCCTAGCGCTTATCGGTTTAACCGAAGTAGTAATTTTGCCCAGCATTCATTAGAATGTCCGAAGGAAAAATGCGCATGCGCTCATCGACATATTGTCAAATTAACCCACACTTGATTTATCCTATGGCATGTCAACTATATCCGACTCTGCCCGAATGGTTAATATGGTAACCAACACATTCTATCAATCTCAAATCATCAATTCATCAACTCATATATCATGTTTTAGCTCAATTTCATACATAATATCATAAATCATAAGTTATACTACTTTTCATTCTATTAAATTTAGTTCGATAATCCATCCAATTCATATAAATTCATTTCAATTAACTATTTTCAACACATCTCAGTATCATACCAAGAAAAACATCATGAATATGAAATAAATATATTTATTCGAATCATAGAAATACAAATCAAAATTTCGAACTATGCATTGTCGGCTCTTGCCTTTTCTTTCCCTCTCGACATTCTCGCGTCGTCTTTGGCTACAAATAATAATTCGAAAATACACAATATCAAATTCTATGTCAAATCACATTCAATTACCAGGTCACGCATATTTTGAAATTTATTCAATATAGTCCCTAAAATCGAGATTAGCATAACTTTCAATTTAAAGTCTTGGATTAAAATCTGATTTCACCAAAACTCATTAGAGACCTTTTATTTTCTATCCTAACCAATAATTCATGAAAATTTTTCATTTTATTCAATTTGGCCTTTAATATATGAAACTAAAAATTAGGCTTTACAATTTAGTCTTTTCATATATTAAGCTTAATTTCTAACAATTTCACATTGAATTCTTCAAGAAATCAACAATGACAACTTTATAAAACTTTAATAGTTTTAAAAATTGATACATGGTCTAGCTAAACCAAGCTTTCATGATCTCAAATCTATAAAAATTACAAGAAAAGAACCTAATTTCACTTACCTATATATGGTTGAATGTTATAAGGAAAAGGCTGAAGCTTTGCTAAATATTGACTATGAAGGACGAAACAATTGAAAGAAAAATGGTGAACATCCACTTTAACTTTTCCTATTTATAGTTTAAGTAACTTTTAATTAGTTTAATTTAATTAAGCTTTAGTATTAATAATTCTTTATGAATTAAACTAATGAAACTTAAGATCATAATCATCCTCTCCCTTTTAAAAATGGTCTAATAACCACTTTGGCCCTTTGGTTAATTGCTAATTAAATCCTCAAGCCATTTTCTAATTAAAAATCTATTGTGATTGGAATTTTACGATTTAGTACAGAGGAACAATTAGTCACTAATTCAACTAATTAACTTACTAAAAATTAAATTCATACATATACTAGCTCCATAAATATTCATATTTAATATTTGCAGGCTCGATTTACAGAAACAAGGTCCCAAAATTGTATTTCTCAATACCAATGAAAATTAGATCATTACAAGTTTAATGATTTTAAATAACATATATATACATAATTTAATTATAATTTAAACTAAGTGGGACAACCATCATCATCCATTATCTACAATTTAATATTGGTTTATTTACCATTTTGGTCCTTTGGATAATTATTATTTACCATATCGACCTTGGATAGATTGAAAATATTTCCAACCTATTCGAAAATAAAGTTATCACTATTATATCCCGATAACAGGGTAGGCACTGTTTGGGTACGTGTTCGTTTGGGAATTCTTGGTGGCATTTTAACCAAATTCTTTATCTTTCAATCACAACCAAGTAGTACTCTAACACTAACCAACTAACCCATAGTTACCAAGAATAACACACAAGCAACAAAAATTGAAACTAATCAAAAAAGTGTAAAGAAAATAAATTAGAAGAAAGTTTAAACCATATGGAATTATTATTGGTACCACGGAATGAATCGATAAAGCGTTGTTCTAAAGCAAGGAGTTGTAAACCAGAAAAACAAAGACAAAGAAAGAAAAATAATATAACAAAAGAAAGAAACAAATAGAAATAGATCGAAAGAAAGAAGAAAATTTTAGAGAAGAGATGAAGAGGTGGAAGATTAGGGGTGGCTAGGGCTTAGAATGATAGATTTGGAGATTTTTAGGGTGTTTTAAGGGTTAAAACCTTGAAAGACACATGAACCGTGATTCATGGACCCGTATTTGGCGAGACCCGACTTGGATATCATGGTACCCAAGGGTGGATATCACGATATCCTGAAAATTTTTCAATCCCCCCATTTTGAATCTATTGACGGTATCGTGATATCCAGTGGTGGATATCGTGATACCACTATGCTTCCCACAAAATATAATTTTTGAAATGTTAAGAGATATCGCGGTACCAAGGTTGGGTATCGCAATATCTATAAGGTTTTTGGCCCATTTGTAGAAACTGTTGGAGGTATCATGATATCCCCCTTTGGATGTTGCGATACCACTAAATGAAGCATAAAAAATTTTGAAGAACTTTATCTTTTACCCCTAAACATGCAAAATGAAATCTACAGGTCTAAAAATGAAAAACGCACGAATTTTAACCTAATCAAATGGAGAAAAATAAATGTAGTCCACGCTCAAATCGATTTAATTATTTACAAAGCAAGTTCGAATTTAAAGTCATTCTTTGACGATATATCATGTCCCCAAAGTGGAACTTTCACGAAGTTCTAGATAGTTTGGCCCTTCTCTTGTTCATCATCGTGTTGATCTGGGCCTCCTTCAAAAAATGAACATAACTAACTCGCCTTGACTTAGGCCATTTCGATATGTACGTTTTGAGCCAATTCTCATTGAAACCGAATCCACTCATTGCACCTTCCAAGGGATCGTTAATGTCAAGATCACAAACTCAAGTTGTTTTGAGCTCTCCACCTTTATTTGTATATACCTCTGTTGGAGACTTCCTCGAATAGTTTTTTTTTTTGTGAGGTTTCCTTTAAAACGTCTAAGAAGTGTGGCGGCTCCTCCACAATAACCTTACTAGGGTTAGAGATTTCCTTTTTACCACAAAAATCTTCATTTAATTCTCCGGATTCTATCTCTTGTCGACAATCAACCCTTGAGTCTTGTTGCTCAACTATTCCAAAGAGGGCCTCTTCCTCCACTTCAATAGTGTCTAACTCAACACACTCGTCCACTAGAGTAGTCTCCCTAACTTGGCATTTGATGACTTCTAACACGAGGTACAACTGATTCTGTATAGCTTTCATGTTTTCTTTGCATTCAGACATGCCATCCTTAAATGCGCTACCTCAAGTGGTTTGGTAGTAATCTTAATTAGGCTTTTCCCAATACGCACCCCCATCCTCGTAAGAACATGAGAAATATGGGTCGTACGGGTCGCATGTTGGGTGACTACCTTCCTATCCTTGGTTATCACTTTCCACCAGACATGCATAACTATACGAATCATAAAAAGGATCATATCCTTGCCTCTTATAAGGGCCGTAATCACCCCAGCCAAGTGTTGAAGTACCATACGCATCAAACACGATCGGACCTCCGGGCCACCTATAGTCATAATTAAACATAACTATCAATCAATTATTAGCAAGTCTAAATCAAGAAAATAATAAACATAAAAATAAAGTGCCATATCTATAAGCTTAACTTTCACTAATTATCTCCCTAACAAGCATGCAACAATAGATAAAAATCACTAAATCTAGCACTGACTCTTCAACAATGGCGCTAATAACTTGACCGCCTTTCTCTGTCCTCACAAACGAAGAGGGAAATCAACACTAAAATAAATATAACTATCACAGCTTACTACAAGTGTGACAAGTCAGTTGTAACATTTGTAGTGTTATAATGGAACACTAGAGTATTCCAAGGATCAAACCTAAGAGAGTCAATGATTTAGTGATTTCCATTCAAGAATGCATTTAAGAAAAATATAAGGAGAGTCTAGCTAGCTAGCTACTCACTAATTTCTATATTACAACAGAGCATAAACTGAAGTTGAATTAAACTAATTAATCACCTACAACAGAGAATGACTAAATTATAAATAGAGAAAAATATAAAACTACCAAATACTATAATGGGCAGTGGTTGTTTGATTTCCATGTTGTTAATTAACCTTCAAATTAGGGATCTAAATCGCTCACACTCCCAAATTGGCTCCATTTTACCTTTCGGTCTCAACTTTACTAACTTAGACAAATTAGTTTGGTTTATCTCTCGATCTCACCAGCTAAACCGAGACTAATGAATTGATGCTCAACAAGATCTCCTCTCAATCTCACTTACCTAGATGTTCCCTTAATGGCGCCAATCTTAATTTTTGAGGTTTATTCGATTTAGTCCAATCTATTTCAATTTGGTTCTTCATCCAAAAATTAACGAAACAAAATTTCCATCAACCACCCACCTAGGGTTTAGTTTCTTATTACCATATTAAAGCTAACAAACATGAAAGAAACAACTATGGAAGCCATTAACATAAAACTCAATAAAAAGATGAAAAATTGGATTTTTATTTGAGAAATGTAAATGCAAGTAAACTAAGAGCAATGTAAACAACAAAAAGTAACAAAGTTAAGATTTTTGGCAAATGGAAAGAAAGAAAACTAATGTAACATTAAACTAGAGATTAAATGGTGATTACAACTAAGTTTGAGGACCTTAACATGTATATAAAACTAAGCTACAATAAAAAACTAACTTAACTAACTATGAAAATAAAAGGAAAATAAAGAAACAAACAAAAAATTAAAGCCCTAAACTATGAAGAAGAAAACTACCCAAAATTTAAACTAAAAGATAGAGAAAAAACCTTAACTACAAAGCTTTCTAACCTAAAACTACAACTTTGCTTCTTTTCCTCATCCAAGACTGGCTCTTAATAGTTGATTTCTGACCCAAAAATGTTGCCTAAAGTGCCCTTAAACAATGGTTTTTAATTGGTGCTTTGGGTGGACAAACTCTGTCCCTGATGTCATTTTTTCCGCACACGACAGTGATATCGTGATACTTAGGGTAGGATATTGCGATGTCATCGACAGTCTCTAAAATGGGGTGCTTAGGTAGATGTCTTGATACTGAGGGTTGGGTATTGCGACATCAATGTAGATGGTCCTTTTTCTTCTTTAACTCGCGCCTGTCAGAGGTCTTGTGACTTTCATTCTTCGATGCCGCGATACACCTCTTCTAGGCGATGTTTTCTCTCATTTTTGGGCCTTTGATGGCTCCCTACAACACTCAATCAATTGTTAAGTTCTTGATGGCACATTTTGTCATCTTGGGTCTTAAAAGTAGCGTAAAACACGCCAAAACCATTTATTAATACAAAATTTGAAAATAACTAAAAAGTAAAGAAAAGACAGCTAAATTGATTACGAATAAACTCCCTAAGTGTAATTGTGAGCCTAATTTGACATATTAAATTACGATAGATCCGACAGTGATCCAAAAATAAATGTGGCAAATGTTTACTCAAAAACTCCTGAAACAGATTCCACCATCACGAATTTCCAACTACCCTATCAACTATTGTAACATATTCCAAGATAATGATTAATTCCTTCCATCTGGCGAGCCATAGAACCCAATAAAACGTCATTTAAATCCATCAACATCCTCCTCTACCAAAACATCAATGTCATTTGTTCAATAACCACAAATCCAAACAGAATAGTCCTCCTTCCAACCTATCGACAACCCACCTATAGACCCGAAAGGTGCTACATCAAACCCATGCTTATACCTACATCTCCTCTGAACACTAGCCATTCTTTTTTCATCAAGTTTTGTTTAAATAAAAACACCAACTGGGGATTGAAGTTTTTCAGTGCATGTTGAAGTCAACGAACAAACCACAAACTCCCCAACCCACAAATGTTCCAACTTAGTAGTTTGATTATGATCGGTGCCCCTGTATCAAAGGGTTCACCGAGAATGCATGTTGAACTTAAACCTATCATGTCATTGCTCTCGATGAATCATACGTAGAAAATTAAGGAACATGAGAAACCATTCGAGGGCACTTCTTACCAACTCTTGAACGAATAGGATTTTCTTTTGTATCAAAGCCCATTTCATCCAACCCAACATCCTGAGATTCAGCAATTTCATCATCAGAAGAAATACCCCTCAAATTAAACCCCAACTTAAGGGTTATATATTTCACAAAATTTGAATCCTGATAAATCCCCCATTACTCCCCTTTATCATGCATTATCTCCTCAAGTATAGGTGAAGAGACTTTATCTTCCTCACATAACCAGATACTTATGGGTGGGTTAGCCCACCGAGTTGTTACCCGTAGTGACACATCCTAGTCAAAGTCCACCTCTTTTCTCCCAATTGTGATTTGATAGGGATAGAAGCTCTCTCATTGGCCAAACTAGCCAAAAATGAACCAGAACAAGGTGAGTTTCTCGTAATAGAATCGGTCATAGACATGAACCCCCTTCAAAAGGGATATCTTCTTATTCCTCTTCAACGGAGAAAGAATATCAATATGAACCCTAAGTCGCATATAACCCTAAGCCCTTCTAGCAAAAGATTTCACATTATACTCTAGATAGTAATCAATAAAGTTCTCAAATTAAAGAGTTATGTATTTCGAAATTAGACCGTTGGGTAAATCATGGACTTGTACCCAAAAACCAGAAAAGAAAAGTGGCGTTCACAAAGGGTCCTCATTTCTCACCAGGCGATGAAAAACTAATTAATGGTTGTTAAGCGTCCATGGAGTCCCTACTATCACCCGGACAATATCCACTTCATACAAAAATTTGAACAGATATATATTTTCTCCCAAATCTGAAATTGCTACCCCCCAATAGATACCAAAGGTTTGCAAGTGTTTTTCACATCGTCTGGAATTGAACCACAATAGCAATAACAAACGAGCCCAACAAGTAAAGATCATTACTCTCACCCCCTACCCTCCTCAAAATTGACCTCTCAAGCCTCCTCCTTCCCATGAGCTATCTGCAAACCTGCCAAATATGCCTTTGTAATCTACCCCACACCAATCAAATCACTCGACAGAGAAACTAAAAAAATTAAAAAACACAAGTAAAGTACCAACCTAAACAACTAATAGCCAAAGACAAAGGAAAATTATACGGAACAAAACTAAATGTGCCACAAGAGCATATGAAAAACAACCTTAAATTTATAAGGCTTTTATACATACAAATATAACTTAATTACATACATATAAAGAAAATATAAAATATAAAATTATTAATTAAATTTATTAATTTAATGTAATAATTATATTATATTTTAAATTTCTTATTTATTATAATGTTTAAAGAAATATTCCCTTTTTTGTTTATTCTTGTTGGATTAGAAATGCTTTCTACATCATTCTTTATTGAACTAAAAAGATATTTCTAGTCCAAAAAAAATTTAATTTTCTTCTATTCTTGCATTATTAGTAATTGATGGGTACGCTGGTGAAATATTAGGTGAATTGTGGGGGCTTCCATTTGAGAGGAGTTTCCTCTTTGGTTCAGTCATGGCTCATGCCACTTCTAGGGATTGAGAGAGAGACCAAATACCTTTTTTTATTTGGGAATTGATTTCTTTTGGTTCTTATGCATCCTAGAGTGATGAATTATTGGAGGTTTTTTTTAGAATGATAACCCGTCATTTTCTTCTTGCAAGAAAATTTCATTCCATGATTTGATAGGTCTTGAAGACATTGTTGTTTTGGGGGAGGATTTAGTCTTTTTGGTTCTTTGTAAGCCATTTTGTTAATTTTTGTTCTTCTGATCTACTACAAATTGATGTGTCAAATTGGGCCCCGCTTGTTACTTAACAAGCTTGTTTTTAAGAGTTTTTAGTGATTTTTTAGTAGTTTTACGTGATTTTAGTTTTTACAAGTAGATTTGTGAAATCGTCTCTTTGTCTTCATTTTTTTATTCAAAATGGGAAATTGTGCCGTTGGGGACCCTAATGTGTGTTTGAGTGTTGTAGGGACATGTAGGCGACCCAAATGGAGTGGAATTCAAGCCTCAAGTAGTGGTATCGTGATACATGAGCTACAGTATCGCAAAACCAACAACAAATTCAAAATGGAAAAGATTTGGGACCAAGCTACAAGGGTATCGCGATACCCACCTCGTGACAACACCCCCTTCATATTTTGACTAGGGTATCACAATATCCTCACCTGGGTATCGTGATATCCCTACTGTGTGGGGAAAAAATGACATCAGAGGCAGAGTTTGTCCACCCGAAGCACCAATCAAAAGCCAATGTTCAAGTGCATTTTAAATAATATTTTTGGGATAGAAATCAACTATTAAAAGCCAGTCCTAACTGAGGAAAAATGGAGGTTGTAGTTTTAGGTTTAGAAAGCTCTTTACTTTAGGTTTTCTTTCACCATTTAGTTTATATTTAGAGTAGTTTTCTTTTCCATAGCTCAAGGTTTACTTTTCCTACACATTTTATTGTTTTTCTTAGTGTTAATAGTTAGTTAGGTTAGTTATTAATGTAGCCAGGTTTATTTGTAGCTTTAATCCTTTTCTCTTTCTTGTAATGATGTTTTCAGGTTTAATTTTGATGCATCTCAGTTTCTTTTATGTTTAATCAGTTAAAGGTTGTGCCTTTTATGTTCCTAGCATTAGATTTCACTTTTAGATGCTTCCATTTATCCTTCTTACAACTTTTAAAAAGTAAAAAATCCCAACTTTTATTTTTTCCTTAGGGCTTATTTTCATGGCTATTAAAGTTTTGATTTTTATGTTTGTTTACTCAGTTTTTAACATGGATAAATAAACTTCAAAGAGGATTGGTTAATAGGAATGTGGGTAAATTTATTTTTAGCTAAGGGACTAAATTGTAATAAATTGAATTAATTGATTGAACCTAAAAACTTAGGATTGACGACCCTAAGGGAACATTAGGCAAATGAAACCGATAAGAGATCTTTTTGGGCACCAATTCATTAGTCACAGGTTAACTGGTGAGATCGAGAGATAATCCGGATTAATTTGGCTAACTTGATAAAATTGAGAGCGAGAGGTAAAATCGAGCCATTTTGGGAGTTCAAGAAGTTTAGGACCTTAGTTCAAAGATTAATGAACCAACATCCGATTGTTAGTTATTTTTACAATTAGTACTTTTACAATATTTACAATTTAGTCCTTAGGATAGTTAATTTAGAAATTAGTTTTAAAATTCTCTGTTTATGCTTGTCGTACTGTAGAAATTAGTGAGTAGCTAGCTAGACTCCTTTCTTACATGCACTTTTGAATGGAAATCACTAAATCTTTATCTCCATTAGGTTCTATCCTTGGAATACTCTAGTATTCCATTGTAACATTACAAATATTACAACTGACCTATATGCTTACAGTAAAACCGCGCTTTAAAATTATTTTATAAAATCATTTATTTTATGCGCACGTGCAAACGTAGTCAAAGTTGTTGGTGCCACTACCAGGGAGTCGGGGTAAGATGTAGTGATTTTTTTTATTATTGCATACTTGTTAATGAGATAATTAGAAAAAAAATTAAATCTATAGATACGACATTTTTTATGGTTTTTTTTGTTTTTGTCTTGTTGATAGTCATGCTTAATGGCGATTATAGGCGGCCCGAAGGTCCGTTCATGTCTAATGCGAATGGTGTTTCAACACCTAGCTGGGATGATTACGACCCCTATGGGAGGTTAGGATATGTTCCTTCGTATGATTCGTATAGCTATGCATTCCTGGTGGATAGTGACAACCAAGGATGGGAAGGTGGTGACACAACTTATGACCCATATGACCCGTATTCATTGTATTCTTGCAAGGATGGGGGTGTCTATTGGGAAGAGCCTAATGAAGATCACTACCAAACCACTCGATGCAGGGCATTTGAGGATGGCATTTTTTAGTACCAAGAAAACACGAAAGCTCCTTATACCATTGTTGAACATGAAGGCTTGAAGGTTGATTTTCAACAAGAGATGGAGGACATAGAATTAAGTAAAAAGTTGAGCATTATTGAGGAAATCTCTGAACCTAGTGAGGAAAATGTGAAGGAGTTGCCACACTTCTTGGACATAGTAGAAGAAATCTTACACCACAAACCGACTGAGGATGTGCCCCAACAAAGGAATATTCAAATGGAGATGGAGAACTCAGAAGAAATTTAGTTTGTGATCCTGACATTGATGATCCCTCAGAAGATGTAATGGAGTGAATTTGGCTTCAGTAAGAATTGGCTCAAAATGTACATATCGACACGGCCTAAGTCAAGGTGTGCTCGATATGTTCATTTGCTAAAAAAGGCCCTTATTAGCCCGAAGATGAACAATAGAAGGGTCAAAGTCTCGAGGACTTCATGGAAGTTCCACTTCGAGGGCATGATGTATCACTAGAGAGAGAACTTATTTTGTAAATAATTAAACTTATTCGAGCTAAGACTCTATTTAGTTTTGCTTAGTTTAGATTTAAAATTTGTTGCATGTTAAACTTTAAGATTTTGTAGGTTTAATTTTTTTGTAGTTGGGAGTTTAGGCTGAAAAATTAAGAATTTTTTTTTGGATACATTATAGTGGTAACACGATACCCATAGGTTAATATTGCGATACCCAAGACAGTTTCAAAATTGGAGTTCTAAAAATTTTAGGGATATCGTAATACTAACTCTTGGTATCATGATACCTCTGTCAGGTTTCACAAAATACTTGTTTTTGGTATTGCAACCCATGTGCGTTCGCTTTATTTAACCCCAAAACTCAAATTATCTTAATCTTCAGTCCTAATCTCCCAAATACATTTTCTTTCGTGTGCTTATTTGTTTTCTATGTCAAGCCACCCATCCAAAGATTACACACCAACATTGAACTTAAATCTAACACCTTTAGCCCATCTCCATCGCCGAATTAGGGTTACAGAGCGTTACTGTACATAATAGAACCTTTAACATCAAACATAACAATAATACCATTAATTCCTAATACTCATTCCAATCATAACAAATATACATATTTGGGCCTTAAATCGAGCCTTTGGGCCCTAAAAACAATTTGGGAACAACTTGGGATCAATTTAAAACAAATCAGAAAGTTATGCAAAAACATGAAAAATTGGAAAACAGGGGCCACACAACTATGTCCCATGTGTCCGCTCGTGTATATATTCGAAATAAGGCCACACGACCGTGTCACAGGCCATGTGCCAGACTGTGCTTCAAACTGTTTTGGGAGACATGGTCGTGTCGTACATCGTGTCTCAGACCATGTGAATCCTGCACTTGAAGCAACAAAGATACACAGCCGTGTGATCAGGCCGTGTGTGACACACGAACGTGTGACAGCCCGTGTATACCAAAATGTGCCTTGGAAAACAAGTTTACCAAAAATGCTTTCTTGCATCGCTAACATACCATTTAGCAATCGTTTTATCTATTCAATACACACCTAAACAAGACCAAAACATGCCAAAATCACACATATACATCTCATTTACATCATTCAACCAATGTGCCCTCATTAGTATCACAAAGTACACATCTAAATGACTCAACTATATAACATGGTTTTATGCTTTCATCTTACACCAAACACTTTAAAACCATCCATATTAACCTCATATAATCATAGTTCAAAACATAAACTTATCATACACATTAAAGTGACTAAGTGATCCACACTTGATAAGCATTATAAGTCCAAACACTATGTACACAAAAGACATATCCAAGCCATGATCACCAAATGACATACACACTAACTTTCATTTATAAAAGCCCTATACATGCCATTTATAACCTTAACCAAAACAACCCAAAATCTACCAAAATGATTGTTGGATAGTGTGATAGGACTCCGAAAAAGTTCCAACCGATCGAGCTTTCGATGATCTACAAAACAAAGGAAAACAACCACATAAGCATTTAATGCTTAGTAAGTTCGTAAAAGGTAAACTTCAACTTACCGAACATCAATTAACAATCCATACAACCATGCCCAACAATAAACTTTCCTATGCACCATAATTCACATGGTTAGTAGAAATCATGAAAACATAACATCTATGCATCATCTCATATACTAAGAAATAAATTCCATGCCTTTCTTTTTCATCGGATAATAACTTCTCATTCATTACATTTCATAAATTCATACACATCTTACCTTTCCAAATAAACATTAGCAATAATAGGTTTTTATACATGTCTTTCCTTCATCCTTTACTTACCCATTGAATCGTACTGAATAACATTGGATACTCGGGAGCACCTTTTCATATAACCGTAACCTTTTTAATAGTGCTCACAAGAGCTGTAAAATGGGCCTGCTCACACGAGCTGTAGGTCAAAATGTTAGCTACACGATGTTGCTCACATGAGCTGTGAAAATCTGCTACAAATACAAGACCTCAGCCATTGGTAGGACATTCAGGAACAACACGTGAAACATATAATCCCTAATGACATGTCATTTGTATCCTAAGTATTCTCTAAGTTCAAACAGGACTTTTAAGTCATCAAGTACTCCATTATCATATTATTACTGAAATAAATATATCAAACATATCATTAATGAATAATCAAACAAAACAATACATAATAAGCATAAAGTTCATACGAACTTACCTCGATAACTATGGTCGCATAAATAGAGTTGAAGATTAATCCAAAGCTTTTGTTTTTCCTCGGTTTAAGTCCGGTTGTTGAGTATCTTTATCATGCACAAAAGTTGAGCTTGGCTGAATGCTTTAGGTGAAGAATTATGGAGAATCAGTTTCCAACATTCAAAATGAAGAAGATGATGACCTTTACTTACTAAATTTTATGTTTATTTACTATTTTACCAACTTACCCTTATTATTATTATTGAAAATTTCAACAAAACCTTACTTATAACTATCCACTAATATATAATATGGTTTAACTACCACTTAAGTCCATTATTTTTCCTTTCCATAGCCAATTAGCCCATTTAACTAATAGAATTCAACTTTTACACTTTTTCAATTTAGTCTTTTTCACCTATTTAACCTTTTAAACTTCAAAATTTATTAACAAAAATTTAATACGACCTTAAAATGACCTTATAAATATTAAATAAAAATTAAAATATTTACTTACTCGTCAGATTCGTGGTTCTGAATCCACTATTTCTAACACCACTAAAAACGGGTTATTACATTAAATGTAAAGGTGGACGACCCGAGCTAGCCGAATAACTCCTTCTAGGGAAGCCCAATAACCTCTTAATATTTTGTATTAGGCTACACATTGAATAGAATGTGTAATTTAAGTGTAGGGGATGCAAATTATTTTATTTTTCTTTATCTTTATGTGTGTTTTGCATGTTTTCAGTTTTTATGTCACTCTTCAAAAAAATTTCAAATTTTTTCAAAAAATATTTCTCTTTTATTTATTTGATTTTTTGTTATTGTGTGCATGGTGCTTGAACATGAAGTAATTGACATCGATGGATTGAGGCATGGTATTGTTTATTAAGTACTTTGGATGTATAGATTTTAATTGATGCTTGGTGGATTCTTTGTTTTGTGAATAAATTGTTTAGTTCAATTAATTACATTGTATAATAGGATAGAGGTAGTTGAAAATTTCTTTTTTTTAGCCAAATGATTAATAAGAATGAAGACAGGTGTATACATGCATGTTTTAGAAATTGTCATTATTTATGGAAATAAGTAGAAACTTGTTTTGGTTTTGTATTAGTTTAAATAATAAGGCATGACCTAAGGCATTGTTTATGTAGCCTAGAGACTAAAGGACCAACCTTAGATGCTACATTATCCCTAGTTCCTAAATTTGAGCCTTACATTGTCCTTCCTTGATGAGCTTTTATGTTTGAAACCTTGAGTGGAAATTGAGTTCGAAAATTAACCCTTCACAATCCCTAAACTTTGTATAGACTATTGAATGGATGTCATGCCATGAACATCGAGGCTTAAGTAAGAACATTACGGAGGTTTCTTACAAAATTTACTTGAGTGACTAGTGAAGAGAGGTTGATTTAGATCGTAATTAATTCTCACTAAAAATTGTGCATAAAAAGAAATAAAAATGTGAAAGAAAAAAATATACTAAGGATCAAAAGTATTACAAGAGAAAAGAACAAACGAATGAAAAATATGCTAAAAATAAGAAAAAGAAAAGAGCATAACATTAATGTCTTAAAATCATAGTGCACAGAACTGAGCTAAAATTGACCCATCTCTTCCACATTATTGGAGAGATAAGGAATGTGAGAATAGGAGAAATAAGGTGGTGAGATCATGTTGGAAAAAATCTGATTTGAAAACGGTTTTCTTGCCTTTGAAAACTAATCCGATTTGTGATATTTATAACAATAAACCTTAGACTGAAATCGTAATTGTGTTTTTGGATTTAGGAATCTTCGATGTTTTTAAGCTTTCAACCAAGTGATCTTCTCTGCTATTCTCATACCATGAACTGCTTCGAGTGTGGGCTCCAACCAATTAAATCAAAACATAAAATTAGAAAAAAAAATTCCTTTTAAGGTTAAAACACAAATTCTCTTCTATAATAGAAACCGGTGAAATTGTTATTCTGGAAAAATATATATAAAATTTAAGAATAAAATCTATCTATTCTTCGGCAGAATAACAATCTCTCAAAAGTTATGTCAATAGCTCTACCGATGCCATCTATTTATAAGAAGAGAAGGTAGAACACTTGTAGAGTTGTACAAGTTTATTTTAAATAGAAAAACAAGATCCTACTTAGAGTAGAAGAGATGTGAATGAATCACCCTTGTGGCCACCCCCTCATATTATATGAGAGGTTTTAGGCCTCTCTCCCATCGGGTCCTATTACAAGTACTTCCTAGGCCTTTTTAACCTAGTACTATGTAATATGATCCAACCCGATTCAATTTCTCTATTTTACAAAATAAAATTTGATATTTACATATTAAATAATTTTCTCATCCCAATTTTAACCAAGTAAAACTTTTGACAATTTTACCCACGATAAAATTTTGAGAAAATTCGTTCAATATTTCACAACTCAACATGTTCACTATGATCGAATGATTTATTTTCTTTTTTGGCATCAAAATAGTCCAAAAACATAAACTCATTCTTTCATCATTTTTTAAGTAATCCTATATAGGATTGCAAGTTTTCATTTCTATTTTTGGAAACCTACACTCATTTTTGAAATTATTTCATTTCTCCATTTCAGAGAAAACCGTAATAATTCCTGAATGTTTCGCATTTCTATTCAAACACACAGTTCATTACTAGTTTCAACAAGCTAGCGGAGGGATCGATTGGACATATGTAGTTGAAACTCAAATGGTTTATAATTAAGTTTCGGCTTTTCGCCTATTAATTATAAAATCATTTAGTCACGAAGTCATTCCACTACAGTACTATGACTGAGCTATCCCCAATGACATACCATTACGAAAGCAACTACTCAGTGCTTGTCCAATGACTTTATCATAAGTCTGTTACCCTTATAGCATACCCTTGATCTCTTTGGGATAATATCCGCTCTTCTAATATGATCCTATTTTATCTCATGGTAATCATTACATCTTTCTTCATGAAAAGTCAATCACTATCAAATAGTGATCAAGTCATCCATCACAAAGACGAACGACCCGTGGCCACAATTACTTTTCCTCAACCATGTAATGCCAATGAGAGGATATCATTTACCTATATTTTAGGCTATGAATTCCACTATTTTGAATGAAGTTACATACTATAGAAGTCGTACACCCAACGAACCAGCTTTCGGTTCCTTATCTATTTGAACTCAGTCTTTTACTTACATCAAAGTTTACGAGTCACGCATACATAATCCGTCATCCACTCAGGGTTTAGGTATGTCACACTATGAACTTCACAAATGAACAAATCCATAAACTTATTCAGGATCTATTATGCTTGGGTTTTTTCTGATGTACTGTCAGTTCAGTTAGTCACATTTGTGTCTTTATCTTCTGGGAGTCATCCACTTTGATGCCCAAGACAAGGCATCTCCCCAATTGGACTTGATCGACGACATATTAGTCTTTCAATTGGTTTTTTCATTTTCAATTAGACTAAGGACATGTTTAGGTTCGTCTACTAATACAAGATGTCTTTCCGTACTACGATAAGACCACGTAATACGCTTAGTATTAGTTAAAAATTAGACAACCAATGAGCAACATTTACTTCCATTTTTCTTTGTATGCACAAAACAAGTGAGGGTAATTATAAAAATTATATTAATGTAATCAATTAATTTTTTTATTAACAAATCTATTTGGAAAAATTACAAGCGTATATTGACAAAAATACTACACTTAGGGCACCAGATCCAACAATCTCCCATTTGCCCTAGTGAAGTAGATGAGTCATGTTTCGCATTTTTTTGCCCCTCTATATGTTTCCCAAAGATCTCTCTAGCTATATCTTGGCTAAGCAAATCCCCGAGGATTGTCTTCATATGCAATCTTTAACTATGTCTACCATTTCGTCAAACACTATTGTCTCCCTTATGTGTATTATATTCATGTTATTAATTCGATTTTAGTTATATTCATACTATTATAATGTCATAGTTTTTCCATACCTCATAGTCAGCCCTCCATAGTGAAGTTACTAGTGCAACCCTGCATGACACTTGTCCACACTATGGACCCACCATCTAGGAAAAAAAACATAGCTTGATGTCGATCTCCTCAAATCCCAACGATAGCAGTGAGATCTCCTCCAGAATACATAAGCATATAATCCATTATTCTCCATAAATACTTGAGTATATGCTTAACTGCTTGCCAATGTCTTAGACCTGGATTCGTCTGATATTGACTTTGTAACACCCCTTACCCGAGACCGTTTCCGGAGTCGAGCATCAGGCGTTACATGACTTAACTTAAAAGTTCGGGGGATAAAAATTTACTTTTAAAAGTTATTTCACTATTCATAATAAGGCTATCCACCTGCGCAGAAATTACTAAATTAATTATAACTCAAGCTACGACACTCAAAATTTAGATTTGTAAATTTTCCCTAAAACTAGACTCATATATCTTTTTACCATAAATTTTTCAGAATTTTTGGTTCAGCCAATTAGTACAGTTTATCAGTTAAAGTCTCCCCTATTTCACTAATCGACTATCCTGACCTCTCGTCACTAAAATTCAATTATCTCATTGTATAGACTTCATACAATGTTTAACTTATTTATAAAAAAAATAGACTCAATAAGGAATCTATAAATATAAATTAAAACTTAAAAATATTTTTTTACAATTTTTAATGATTTTCTGAATTCAGAATAGGGGATTCTGAAAACTACTTTGACCTTATCTAACTAAAATGCAAATATCTCAGAATACATAATTCCTTTCTCTACACCGTTATTTTTCTATGAACATAGACTCAATAAGATTTAATTCTATATCTCATCTACCCTCTAATTCATTTTCTATTATCCTTGGTGATTTTTCAAATTCACATCACTACTGCTGTCTCAAAACTAATTTGCTACCAATTTTTACTTTTTCATGATTTCTATGCATAATTTAGCACCTAGACTTTTATAACAACAAACACCTTCATACTTAGCCATTTTAATAACTATTCATCATCAAATATTTACATATCATCTTTTGGTCATAATTTAAGAATATAAAATTGAAATGACTAAGTCCCTATACATGCCATAGCTCGAAACATTTATCGTCTTAAAATACCGAGTTGTGGTGGTTGATAGTGTGAACGCACTCCGACATCTTCAAGATCCCGATTATGCTTGATAATACTATATGAAAGAAAAAGAAATAAAAGAAGTAAGCATAAAGCTTAGTAAGTTTACAAGTAAATAAATAACAACACTTATCATAAACCATCATACTCATAAATTTTCATCAAGCACTAGGATCTTTACTTTCTTCTTTACTTACTCACTTACTTGTTTACTTACTTGCTTGCTTAAATAACTCACGATTATAACTTACTCTTCACTTACTGAAATTCTTTTTCTCAACTGATAACTGAGATTTTTTCAATCATTTATAACTCACCTAAATCTAGATATCATGCTTTTGCTTGAACTTTCATGTAACTTAATTCATTTTCTAACCCGTTGAATCACTTGGAATACTAAGGATACTCGGGTCTCTTGTCTGAATATGACATGCCAAAGCTATGTCCCAGACATAGTCTTACATGGGATGTTTCCTATACTGCCAATTTCATATCCCAAATACGGTCTTACATGGGAGTTCTCATATCGGTGCCCATGCCATGTCCCTGACATGATCTTACGGGGGACCTCTCATCTCGGTGCCAATGCCATGCCCCAGACATGGTCTTACATGGGACCTCTTATCTCGATGCCAACGCCATGTCCCAGACACGGTCTTACATGGGACCTCTTATCTCGGTGCCAATGCCATATCCCAGACATGGTCTTACATGGGACCTCTTATCTCGGTGCCAACATGATGTCCCAGACATGGTCTTACATGGGACCTCTTTACCCAAATGTCATGACATTTGTATCCGATACATTCCTTATGTTTCAACGGGACTTTTTAACACTGATTCTCTGTCATCTCATACTTGAGTCAACATCAAATAAATTCATGAAATAAATATATAATTGCTGGAAAATAACAACATTAATAATAATTATTAAATTTTGTATTTATTTACCGTAAACTTATGTCAATACAAAAATGTGATCAAATCTAACACTTTAGTCCTCAATCTCTTTCTTTCCCCAGTCTAGCTCCGGATTTCGTTCTTCGTGATTTATAACTGCAAATTTAGCTTATTTAATACCCACATTCATCAAAACAGTCCTCGACTCTAACTTTGACAAAATTACAATTTTTCCCTTAAACTTTTACATAATTACACCTTTTCCCCAAAGCTCGAAAATTAAACTTTATCTCTTATTCTTATGTTTTATGACATGCTGAACATTTTATGACATGCTGAACATTTTTCCCTTCTATGACAACATCAAATTCCCACTCTAGCAAGTACTTATAAACATTAGGTATTTTTACTGATTATGTCGTTTTACTCATTTTCACATAAAATCGCTTAGCAAAAGTTGTTTAACATAATTTCAAGCTTCATATTCTACCATAAAACATCAAAATAAACACATTTCACCTATGGGTATTTTTCCAAATATAAACCCTAGGTTAAATTATTGCTAGAATAAGCTAAATCAAGTTACCGAGACTCTAAAAACGTAAAGAACATTAAAAACGGGGTTTGGAATCACTTACTATGGAGCTTGGAAGCTTGAAAACCCTAACTATGGCTTCCCCCTTGCTATTTTCATTCACCATGGAGAAGATGAGCACATTTTGCCATCTTTTTCCCTTTTTAATTCTTTTTATTACTAAATTACCAAATTGTCCCTAACTTAAAAATTTTCTATTTCACTTATCTCATGTCCATTTTGTCTACCAACTTAGCAAATGGTCTAATTACCATATAAGGACCTCCAATTTAAAGTTTCATAACAATTGGACACCTCAACATGTAGAACTCAACTTTTTCACTTTTTACAATTTAGTCCTTTTGACTAAATTGAGTGCCCAAACGTAGAAATTTTGGAATAAAATTTTCACGAAATCATTTTGTGAAATCGTAAACCATAAAAATATAATAAAATAATTTTTTTCCTCAACGGATTTATGGTCCTGAAACCACTGTTCCGACTAAGCCCAAAATCAGGAAGTTACAGACTTGCCAACCTCACTACAAAACAAATATTTGAGCATGTGCATAGCATAGCATACATGAGACTTCCTACTGCTAAATCATACGAAATATTTCTCATGTTTTCTCTTCCTTTCGCTATCTTAAGATAGTCCTCTGAATAGATATAAAATCCCGATACGGAAGGTTGATTTCCCTTCTTCGAATCGGTTATTGCATAACACTTCAATATCTTATATATATATGAAGTAAGAGACAGTAGTGCTATCACTTTGTTCTTTCGATCCCTTAGGATTCTAATACTTGGAACAAAATTAGCTTCTCCCAAGTCCTTCGTGCTAAATTGTTGTGTTAACCACAATTTAACTGATGACAATGTCCATACACCATTTCCAATTATAGAATATCATCGACATATAGAACAAGAAAAACCACATTTCCATCCCCTAAACGTTCATAAACACAAGCTTCATCTACGTTTTGATCAAATCTAAAAGTCTTGATCGCCTGATCAAATCTTTGATTCCATGAGCGGAATGCTTACTTAAGTCCATATATAGATCTAAGTAGTTTGCAAACTTTATGTTTGTTTCCTTAGCTATATATCCAGTGGGTTGCTTCATGTAGATACTCTCTTCAAGATAGTTGTTCAAAAATGTTCTCTTGACATCTATTTGTCAGATCTCGTAGTTGAGTGTCACCGCAATGGATAGTAATATGCAGATTGACTTGAGCATGACAACCACTGAGAAGGTTTCTTTGTAATCAATAGCTTCTTTCTGAGTAAAACTTTTCGCTACAAGTCTGGCCTTATAAGTTTCCACTTTTTCATTCGCATTTCTTTTCCTATTGTAGATCCACTTACACCCTATAGGTTTTATCCCTTCTGATAAGCTTACAAGTTCCCACACTACGTTAGAATACATAAAGTCTATCTCATCTTTCATAGCTATTTCCCAAAGCATGGAATCAGCACTCTGCATTACTTTATCATATGTAAGTGGGTCATTATCTTCTTTTTGGCAGGCTTAGTGTTAAGAACACTTTTGGTAGATTGGAAAAACTCAGGCCTACGAGAGACCCTCCCACTGCGACGAAGCTCCCTATGCTGCTGATTGTTTGCAAGTCTACTACTAGGATTTGGTTCTGGAACCATTTTTTTAGGGTTTTGTATATTTCCCGAAAGCTCCTCAAGTACATCTTTACTCCAAGGTTTAAAGTCATTCATGTAAGTTTCTTCAAGGAAAGTAGCATGATTTGAGACTATAATAGTTTGCTCTTTTGGGTTGTAAAACAAACCACCCTTTGGATATCCTACAAACACGCGCAATTATGTCTGTGAGTCCAACTTCCTCACATCTTTCTCCAATACGTTGGTTGGGCATCCCTAAATCCTAAAATGATTAAGATTTGGCCTCCTACCATGCTAAAATTTGTATCGAGTTTTTTATGCTACCTTAGTTGGAATATCATTCAGAATATAGAAAATCGTGTACAATGTATCCCCAAAAAGAGATTGGCAACTTCGAATAACTTAACATCGAACACACAATGTCTAACAATGTTTTATTTCTTTTATCTACTGGTGCGATTAACTGGGATAGAATCTCATTCATTATAAGGCACCCTAAGAACTCATCAAATAAATCTTCCTCACCTCAATCAGACCAAAGTGCCTTTATGGGTAAACCTAATTGTTTCTCCACTTCCGCATGAAACTATTTGAATTTATCAAAGATTTCACTCTTGTGGTGCATCAGATATACATACCCATATATGGAATAGTCACCAATAAAGATTACATAATACTCGTAACCACCTCTTGCACTAATGCTCATAGGGCCACATGCGTCAATTTGCACAAGTTTTAGGGGTTTTTCGACCCTCGTTCCTTTTGCATTAAAAGATCACTTAGCCATCTTACCTTCTAAGCAAGATTCACATTATGGAATATCAAATTTTTTAAGTGAACTTAAGATGTCATCTTTCACAAGTTTAGTGATTCTTTCTTGGTTAATATGACCAAGTATTAAATGCCAAAGGTACGCCGCATTAGAGTGAGAAGTTTTAAGTCTTTTATTCGATATTCTAGTCTCAAGCAATTTGTACATCTTTGTTTTGATAAAATAGAGATTATTTGATATTCATCAATTACAGATAAGATTGTGATTTCTAAATATTGCAATTCCATTATAAAAAGTCATGGTTAAGCTATCTTTACATAAATACACAACAAGAAATCTCCCACTGTTTCCACTGCTACACTTGTCTCGTTCCCAGTCTGCAACAATAAGCTCTCATCTCTAAGATATTTCATCTCCTCAAACCCGTGTAGAGAAACACAAACATGATTAGTGGCTCTCAAATCAATGACCTAGTGGTCTATTGGGTTTTCCACTAAACAAACTTTTATCATCAAGAGTTTCAAACATTTGCCTTTGGTAGCTAGGTGTTCCTTCCACTCTTTACAGTTTGCCTTTAAGTGCCCTTTCTTGCAGTAGAAAAAGCTTTTAGACTTAAATAAGTCTTTAGGCTTTCTGGTTCTCTTCATTTTCACTTGTGGCCTAGAGATCTTAGCCTTGCCTTTCTTAGTACATTTTCCCTTCCCTTTTGAGGAAGAAGCAACGACCATATTCCCTTCTACTTTTTTGACCGACTAACCGCCATTCAACATCAAATCATAAGATTGTAACTCCTTCATGAGTTGTGCAAGCGTCAGGTTTTTGTTACCAAGGTTATATGTGGCCCGAAAACCAGCAAAATCCTTTGACAAGCTTTTGAACACCATCTCAATTTGAGTGTTCTGGTCCAGATTTGCCTCTTTGTCTGCGGCCTCAGGAAATTAGTACACAAGAGTGATTATATGGTATTTGACTAAAGTGTCAGGCTTTTGCTAGGTATTCATCAAGCTAGTTATGGCAGATTATCGAGCCAAGGCAGATTGGCCTCCGAACATGTCTTCTAGCTTATCTAGAATCACTTTAGCAGTCTTACAGCACTCCAGTTGCTTATACAAAGTACTGGTGATGCTGGCCAGCATATAGCAATGAGCTATCTCATCAGACTCTTCCCAGTGTTTTCTAGCCTCAGCTTGAGTGGTCGAAAAACAGTTAGTATCAAGAACTATTTTCAATTTCTTACAACTCAGGACAATTATTAGGTTCCTTTTTCATTCCTTATAGTTACTTCAATTCAGTTTAGTTTCAATAAGTATGTTCAATAAGGGATTTGGTGTCATTTTCGAAGCGAAAATAAAACATTCATATATTAATATCTTTGTATTAAGCAAATGTTTGAAAACATTTTGCAACATTATGATATGCACTAAGATGATGCATGTGTCTTACATTAAACCTTGAAAACATTTCTAAGTCATTGCAAAGATAATTCCCACACCCATTAAATTAAGCCACCGTGGGCATTCTTTTCAAAGATTTCACTGTTAGATGCTTCCATTTATCTTTTTTTCAAGTTTTAAAAAGTAAAAATCCTAACTTTTATGTTTTCCTTAGGCTTTATGTTCATGGTTGTTAAAGTTTTGATTTTTATATTTGTTTACTCAGTTTTTAACATGGATAACTAAACTTCAAAGGGGGTTAGTTAATAAAGATGTGGGTAAGTTGATTTTTAGCTAAGGGACTAAATTGCAATAAATTGGATTAATTGAGTGAACCTAAAAACCTAGGATTGATTACCCTAAGGGAACATCTAGGCAAGTGAAACTGATAGGAGATCTTGTTGGCCACCGATTCATTAGTCCTAGGTTAACTAGTGAGATCAAGAGATAATCCGGATTAATTTGTCTAACTTGGTAAAATTGAGACTGAGAGGTAAAATGGAGCCATTTTGAGAGTTCAAGCAGTTTAGGACCTTAGTTCAAAAATTAATGAACCACATTGAAGTTAACCAACACCCAATTGTTAGTTATTTTTAAATTTTCAGTACTTTTACTATCTTTATAATTTAGCCCTTGGGATAGTTAACTTAGAAATTAGTTTTAAAATTCTCTTTTTATGCTTGTCCTACCATAGCAATTAGTGAGTAGCTAGTTAGAGCCCTTTCGTACATGCACTTCTAAATGGAAATCGCTAAATCGTCATCTCTTTTGGGTTCGATCTTTGGAATACTCTAATACTCTAGTATTCCATTGTAACACTACAAATATTACAATTGATCTGTACGCTTGCAGTAAAACAGTGCTTTAAAATTGTTTTATAAATTTATTTGTTTTATACGCACATGCCAACGTAGTCATCTTCTAACTGGCCAAAGGCATATTGAAAAGATTGATGTAATGTGTTTACTAAGTGTTGAGCTTGCATTGGGGTATTTAGGGCTACTAATTTGTACTTGTAACCTTCCAAACATCAAGTCTATTTTGGATTTCTTTTAAAAAAATCATTTTAGGATTTTTGGAAATATTTTGGTATTTCATATGGTGTAAATATTAGTTTTTTATAACTTTTTTTAGGTTTTTTTCCCTAATTCTTTCCTATTTGGTCAAATTTCTACCAAATTTTTAATATAATCTAATTGTTTTCCTATTATATGAAAGCTCAGATTTGTATAGTTCTGTGGCACTATCATTTTAATGTCTTTTGATGAGATTTTTTCGCCTACATCAAGAGCTCTCATTCATAAAAGGCTTGCTTTTATTCCAGTATTTTTATGAAGATATTGAACCTCCAGTATTTTTATTTGCTCTCATCTATTTGTTTGTCATTTAGTATTATTTTTAATCGTATACGACTCAAATATTATCTTGAGCAAAGTTTCTCCAAAAGTTTCTTAACTTTCAAAATTTTAAGTTTGTGTTTTCAAAAATTTAAAATTCAAAAAAAAAAATTAAGTTTTCAAAAATTTATATTTCAAATTTTTACTTACTTCCATCTCTCATTAGATTCTCGGGACTAATTTGGTATCAGAGCCAATGAAGAACAAGTAATTCTAAATTTTAAAAATTTTCAAATTTATTTTTAATATTTTCGAGTCCTGGTTTAACTATCTTTATTGATGGATTATTATTTTTACTAAGTAATGATACACAGTCCAGGTAACCATGGTTAGACGTGTTAAGGATAGAGTATTCTTGTAGGCAATATTAGTAATCCAAAAATTTGATAGTAGAACACTTGTAGGAAACGTGAACAAAAAATTGTTTCCTCTCTTTAGGAAACCAATTCTTTTGCAAGTTTTGCCTTCAATCAATCCTAATAACTTGACCAAACCTCCAACAACACTATCAATGAACAAGAAGAGAATTATGAAAATGTTACCCAAATATGTGTTAATTAGACTCTTTCGAAAGTTCCAACAAACCAAATTTATAAAACATTTGAAACTTTAAATGTGTTTTGTAGTTATGTTCTAAAAACAAAAGAAAAAAGTTTACCTATCCAAAAGGAATATGAAACTATTCAATTATTAGATAGAGTCGTCATCAATAAGCTTAAAGAACAAAATTATAAATACATCCAAAAATGCTTCAATTTTGATTATCTTAAGGGACTAAAGACACATAATGTTTAATGATTCCTTACTAGGAACAGTAGAAACAAGCTTATGCATAGGCCCAATACATTTTAATTTCTACCCATATTTTATGGTTTCATTAACTGATAAAAACATTTTAAAACCATTGACCCTTCAAATTCATACTTATAATTACAAAATGTACCATGGATTCGAAGTGCTAACATTAGTCTATTAGCTCCATTTCAAAGTCATGTATTCTGTAGTCAACACCAAAGCTTTACTCTAAATCCCAAAAAGAGAAACTCTTTTACTAGAAACAGACACCTCAAGATCTCATACCACAATTTCAAAAATAATACAATGGCATGAAATCAATCTACCTACCAAATGGAAGTTAGAAGTTGCTATAGATCTTGTTACACCAACCTTATTACAAACACTTCATTAAGTGAAATTTCCCAACACTAAGATTGCACAGTTGAATTAAATTCAATAGGCCACCCAGAATGCCCCAAGACATTCTTTTGAAATAGGAAGTACCAGTGCAACCTTTAGAAGGTTAAATATAAAGAAGAATCAAATCCCGAAACACAAAGAACAGATTTTAAGACTTTTAGAGCCTCTGTCTCTTCCATCCCAACAACATTTAGAATCAATTTACAAGAAATAGATAATTCCTCAAATATAGCCCAATCTATCTATACTAGATAGTAAAAGAGCCCCCAAAATTCACCTAATATGTCATCAACATACTCATTAATGGCTAGTAATGCAAGACTAGAAGAAAAATTTGTTTTCCAAAATAAATACAATGCTAACACTATTTATGAATGAAATATAGATGAAATGTCAGAATATAATATTCTTAGTTTATTACAACAAATGAAAATAGTTTTGAATGTTTATAAAACTCAAAACCAAAATGGATTGATTAGTGATCATGCTATAGTCAATCTTTTAGTTGTTGGATTTAGTAGCCAATTAAAAGGATGGTGCCACCATGCACTCACTAAAACCCAACAAGAAAATTTCTAAAAGCAATAAAAAAGGATAATCAAGGAAAAGTTATTTTAGATGAACAAGGAAGAGAAATCCAAGATGCGGTTGCAACTTTGATTTTCTCAATCTCTAAACACTTTATAGAAGATCCTTCTCATCTTAAAGATAGAAATTCAGAATTATTATCAAATTTAAAATGCAAAAAAATTAATAGATTTTAAATAGTATAAAGATGTCTTTATGATTAGGGTCCTGCAAAGATCTAATAACCAACAACCATTCTAGAAAGAAAATTTTCTAGTAGGACCTCCTACTTTATTAGAAAAAAAAGTTAAAAATCAAATTAGGGAGAATTACAAAGGTATGATTCCTTATATCCCCATGAAAAACTTACATATGGTGAACAAATTGCTTTCACCCAAAAGGAAGGACTAAAAATTTGTCAATATTTAAAATTACAAAAACCACTTAAGAAGGAAAGATATCAATATAAAAAAATTTAGGATAATTTTGCCGCCAATTTGACATTAGAAGTGAGCCTTCTTCCTTAAAAACATTTTGCCTTGTAAAACCAAAAAATAGGAAAAATAATATCTCAGAATATTATAAAAAAACCAAAATATAGGAAACATAAAAAAAAAGAAACAACAGAAATTAGAAAACAAAATAGATAAAAACAATAAAATGTTATAGATGTGAAAAACCATGACACATCTCAAAATACTGTAAGATCAAGAGAAAAACGAATAATTTGAATCTAGATGAAGAAATAGAACAAAAGATCAATGAAATTCTTCTAAAATCCACTACCTTTGAAAATGATACATCTATCAAATCAGATGAATTACATACAACATTCGAATCCTCTAATGAAAATGAACTTTCAATAAATATGTTAAGCAAATACCAAAATTCAAAATTCAAGACCTAGAACTTAAAAGATAATATCATTTAAAATTAAAATCCTCATTAAAAGAAAAATCAGAAAAAGAAAAAGAAATTATTCCTAATCAATCACAAATGTACAATATACAAGATATAATATTCAATAAATATGAAAAAATGAAACTAGACAAATCACAAATTCTGAATTACAATTGGAAATAAAACAAATTAAGTTAGAGCTTTCCTAGCTTAAAAATGAGCAACAAGAGATGAAGAAACAAATGCAAACTTTAAAACATGAAACCCTAGAAAATAGTTCTTCATAAATTGAAACTGAGCCAGAAATAATATATAAGAATATATTATGGTTTTTATTGAAGGAGCCATCCAAAGGTACTTGATAAATAAATAAATTATAAAAAATGAATTTCATTTGGAAACAATAGTTATTTTCGACACAAGAGTACATCAAAATTGTATTAAAGAAGACATAATTCTAACAAAATACTATGACAAAACATTATAATCTCTTAAAGCTGCAAAATGGTAAAAAAGAAAAAACTCAAAATTAACTAAAAAATTCCTAATGGTGAAATTTGTAATAAAGGTATCAAATATCAAACATGTTTTTTAATGGTAAAAGATATTACCCAAGATGTCATATTAAGAACCCCATTCGTATTTTTACTCAAACCTTATAAGGTAACAAATCATTCAATTTCCACCAAAGTTTTAAATATCAAGATAAAATTTCCTTTTGTGGAAAATCCCAAAATAAGAAATCTCAACCTATTAAAATCTTTGTCCATTCACAATGGACAAGTCATCAATTTGATTAATTATAAATAGAAGCAATTTTATTTTTTAAAAGAAGAAATAAATTTTAAAAAATTAATTTAACATTTAGGAAAAAGAGAAGTCCAAAAAAGAATAAACTAAATTATAGAAGAAATAGAATCAACAATATGTCCTAACATTCCTAATGCCTTTTGGAATAGGAAAAAACATGAAGTAACATTACCCTATGAAAATGATTTTGATGAAACAAAAATTTCAACAAAAGTAAAGCCAATACAGATGAACAAAGAAACGAAAGAATTTTATAGAAAAGAAATACAAGATCTTCTCAATAAAAAATTAATCAGAAAAAGTAACTCTCCTTAGAGTTCCTCTGCATTCTATGTGATAGAAAATGCAGAATTCGAAAGAGCAACGCCAAGATTAGTTATTAATTACAAACTTCTCAATCAAAATATAAAATGGATGAGATACTCAATCCCAAATAAAAATATTTATTTTAAAAACTTTGCAATGTCAATATTTTCTCAAAATTTGACATGAAATTAGGATTTTCGCAAATTCAAATAAAAGAAGAAGAAAGATACAAAACGATATTTACTATACCATTTGGGCCATACGAATGGAACATAATTGCCTTTTGGATTAAAAATACTCCATCTGAGTTCCAAAGAATTATGAATGATATTTTTTATCCATATTATCAATTTACAATAGTATACATTGATGATGTGTTAGTAATTTCCAAAAATCTAGAAAAAAAACTTCAAACACTAATCAATTTTTATCAAAGTTATAAACAATAATGGTTTAGTAGCATCTAAATCCAAGATTAGTTTATTCCAAACTTGAGTAAGGGTTTTAGGTCATTATGTTACTCAAGGGACCATTACTCCAATAGAAAGATTTATAGAATTTGCCAACAAATTTTCAAATCAAATCCTTCACAGAATCCAGTTACAAAGGTTCTTAGATAGCCTAAATTATATCATAGATTTTTATTCCGGTATTAGCAAATTATGTTAGCCCTTGTATGAAAGGCTCAAGAAGAATCCACAACCTTGGACAAACATTCACACCAATATAGTTACCCAAATCAAAAAGCAAATCACTAAACTTCCTTATTTACATTTAGCTGATCCAACCATCCGCTAAATAGTAGAAACAGATGCTTCTATGATAGGGTATGGTGGGATTTTGAAATAGATTAAGGGAGGAAAAGAGCAAATAGTTTAGTTTACATCTAGACACAAAATCCAACTCAGCAAAATTATAGTACAAGAAAAAAATTGTCAATTGTTTAATGTATTACAAAATTTCAAATTGATTTATTAAATCAAAAATTTCTTTTACAAATTGATTGTAAATCTGTAAAAAAAATTTACAAAAAGATGTTCAAAATATTGTCTAAAAATAGATTTTTGCAATATGACAAATTGAATGTATTAAAGGAGAAATTGATTCTTTACCTGATTTTCTAACCAGAGAATGCCTTTAAAAGTTCTCCCAAAACTCAGAGAAAAAAAGAAAAGGAAAAGTATAAGAGTCCTCAAAAACAACAATATCCTCAAAGCTCATCAAACCATAGTATGAAATTTGCCTACAAGAAGAAAATGAGGATCATCATCCTCATCAAAAACCTCTAATAATGCACCCCTCCAAGATGCACAAGACCCAAATGAAATCAATTCCCAAATTTTAAAAAAAAAGGATTGAGTATCTCTCTCAATCCCCAGAAGTGGCATTAGCCATAATTTAATCTAAAAATGAAACTCCTTTCAAATAAATTATTGTTAAAGTAGCTAAGATTTCAAAAAAATAGAGAGATTGTTTTATACAAACCAAAATATTTCAAAATGAACACTTTTTCAATATGTTTTTCCAAAAGAAGTAGCATCTTCACAAACTGTTACATAAAAATCCTAACAATATTTTACAAACAAATGTTTTGAAAAAGAATTCATTGTTGAGGAAGAATTTTCTGATAAACCTCCACATATTGTTACCAAAGATCTTTTCAAATGATGGCATTTTAAGTCATTAAACTCATAAAAAAACCAATAATATTATGAAAACATATTGGTTCAAACTAGATCAGTATTGTTCAAACATTACATTGATCTAAAAGACCCTAACTTTATTACTCATTCGACAGCTCAAATAATTAAAAATTCTTATACCAAGAGATTGGGGTGAAACTCAAACTTTCCAAACAAAGTCTCAACCAAATTTACCACCAAAACATACTACCACCCATATTTTACATATTGGATTATCAAAGAGGAAGCTTGGTACAACGCCTTCCTTATCAACAACCAACATATGAGACCTTCTTGGCTCATATATTTCAAGTATGGCACCAAATTCAAATTTCCAAATTGGTTTCAAGAATGGTGAAACTGGTACGAACCATCTTCTTTTGATATCTTACCAGCAAAAATCTAAAATTTATGGCCCAAGTTCTTTGACAAATTCCAGCTAGAACCAGACCAAAAGCACATATACAAAACAACCAATTTCTTTTTAAAGTTGCGAATTTTTTGGATTGTTTTCTAGAATTATGTTTATGGACAAAATCAATACATGAAAATCTCATTATTAGTTAGAAATTTCAAAACGAAATTGTGGGACAAATTCAATGATGAAAAATATGATTCCTAATATTTGGATGATTTTTTCAACAAAAACTCAAGATTATGCAAGTCTGTCGGTCCGAATGAAACTACTGCAAAGTTTATTCGAGCCAAATCGAATGCTAACGCGTTATTAGCTTAGGCCAAAACCAAAAGGAATACAAAAAGCTTATGATTAAGATGCTCAGCTCAATGTATTCCGACTCAAAAAATAAGAAATCCTCGACATTTTTAATAAAAAAGGTGGATCTTGTAGATGACACTACAACAATAACAATCACCAAAACCAAAAATAAATAAATAAATAATTTTAAAAAGTCTGCAACCTTCAAAGATTCCTTGAAACAAAAAAGATAGAGATGAACATAAATGATTCCCTACAAAGAACAGACGGAGATGAACAAGAGTGATTCTTTGTAAAGAAAAGACAAAGATGAATAGTAAAGCTTCTCTGCAAAGAAAAAACAGAAATGAACCGTAATAATTCTCTAACAAAATTCTCTCGAAAAGAAAAAACAAAAATACACTAGAAATTCTCTACAAAAAATATGTAATTCAGAGAATATATTCTCTGCAATTGTAATAATAATCTGAAAATATTAATTGTGTGAGATGAAGAAAATGCTTTATAATGTAAGAGATCAAATTCCCTAAAAAAAGACAGACAAATTCTCTATAAAAGGCTAGCATGATTCAATATACAACTCAAAAATTCTTTTAAGCAAAATTTCTCGAAAAAATTATTAACTTTCAAATTTTGAAGTTTTTTATTTCAAAAATTTAAATTTCAAAATTTTCCTTATTTCCATCCCTCCGACTAAAATATCGATTTATACGAACACCGGTACGTGCAAACTAATACCAACCCCAAACACATCGAAATTTTATCCGAAATAAACTAGACTCGGAGATTAATAGAAATATCTTTTGATTTTCTACTTTTTGCAGTCATGCACTTAACAATAACATTGGTGGGCACAAGAAATAAAAGGGCCTGTCAAGCAAAGCAGGGATCCAAATTCATATCAGTCAGCTTTTAAATACGACGAGATACAAGAACAAAACTTAATGCTTCTACTTCTACAATGGAATTTCAATATAGCTGAGCTAACTCTTAACTTGATCAGAACGAAGCCAAAACCTAAATGAGCTTCTTCAAGGGGTCCTCTCCATAAAACCATCCATAATAATCGTCAAGCAGTCTTATCCCCACTGCTCATGAAAACATGACACCCAGTTTCTTTGCAAAGTCATCACCATCTTCCTCCTCTATGTATTCCTCTTCCGGGTCCACGTTTTCATCCTCCTCATAGTTGTATTCCCCTTCGTCAACCTGCTCATAATAATACTCTCCATCCCTCTGGTCATCTGCCTCGACTTCGTGATCTTCTATTCTCTCATCTCCAATGATCCCATCCTCAGCATCTGCGTCAGCCTCGTGCTCGCTCATGTTGAGTGGTTGAGAAGATTCACCATGAGTGGCTTCCGTTATTCCGATATCTGTAGCTGCAACCTTCGATTCTTCATCTTTGTTCGCCTCTTTCACTGTCACCGATACTTCTTTGTTATTGGAGCCACTAATCAAGCTTCCCTTGCTTTGCTTCTGGTCAACATCTTCTTTATTTACAGATGCTATACCATCCCCAGAAGTGGCACCTTCAGATTGTCTCTTTCTCTTCAGAATCTCACTTAGAGGCATTGGCCCCTTGAATGAAAGATCACCTTCAATTTGTTGATGATCTCCAACACTCCTTCGCTTTCCAAGAGACTGATGCTGCTTATTATCACTGTTCTTCCCAACTTTCAGCTCTGCAAGACTTTTTGGACCTGCAAAATCAGCATTCCTCTCATCTGTTATTTCTCTTCTGATCCTCGGGCCACCAAAATTTCGACCTTCATTATTGTTGAAATCCCCTTCCACCTTTCCTTTTATTCTGTCACGGAGCCTCCCTTGGGAAGAGGTTTGAGGCTTTCCAGGTGAGTGTCGTCCCCAATTTCGCCCTCTTTCTATCTCCCTTTCAGAATGCAAATCAGATCCATTTACAGATCTCCCAGGAAGCTTTATTCTACCTTGAAGACGACTGCCAAGGGACCTCTCATTGGGAGGTAAACGGTGGGAATCCCTATGAGAACCAGCCCGGTAATTTCGTTCTCCTTCATAATTTTCTACGGCATTATCATGACTGACAACAGACTTCAGGCCATTAACCCTTCTGCGCTTAGACAAACGATGTCGAAGATCGGATTCCTCAACATGATCAGGACTATCAACTCTTGAGTAACCCCTTCTCTCCAGAGTAGATGACCCTAATGGTATCCTCTCAGATGAAGCCCTCTGCTGGTCCCAATCATAATTCCCTTGCACATTGTCAAATGAATCATAGCCTCGAGCATCATGAAACATTTCTTGGTCAACATCAACCATGGCATCAAAATTAGCAGGGCGACCAATGTCATATTCATTGACATTCCTTCCCTCATGTCCTCTTGTGCCTCCATATTGATCTTCACCATGGTAGAAATCAGAATCCCTGAGCTCATCATCCACAAGAACATCAAAACCAGGAGAAGACTCCCTCAAAAATTCTTCAGTGTCCTTAAGGCCATGAAAAGTTTGTTCATCTGAAGCATGGGGCTGATGCAACCAGCCAGAATGACCCATAGAGCCACCATTAACAACTGAAGTAGTTTTTGTTGCTTTGTGTCGAGGAAGTTCCTCATCCAAGCCTACTGGAGATGGCACGCTTTTCTCAGTTCCAGTACCACTCCTAGTGAAAGCGGCTTTAACTTTTGCAGAAGGTTTACTTTCAGGAGCTAGTCCAACAGTATTGGAAACATTAGTTGGGGGAAACTTCTGTGACTGAGATGCTTCAACTGCACCAAAAGTCTTCTTCAATGAATGAGGCTCACTAGCAGTGGTAGTTGCTGCTGGTTGTGTGGCTTTATTACTTGTAGTTGGACCATGCAAAAAAGCACATCTGTCACCTTTAATGCAAAGCCCTTTGAGGAAGAAAATACATGGAACTGCTTGTTTGCTGGAGCTGTAAGAAGCACCCTGGTTGTAAGGCATATGACTAGCAGGTGCTGTAGTTGCTGCTGTGTGCGAAGAAGGCTTGGAAGAACCAGTCGGAATTGTTGCTTGGGTTCCCAACAACCCATCAAGGGGCTGAAAAGACACCATCAGAATAACACAAAAATTATCATAACCAGTCCAAAGTACATCACAATATGATTGAAATAGCTCAATATGTAACTTGAACATTTAAATAGATATTAAAGAAATTATAGTTATCTTATTGAAATAGCTCAATATGTAACTTGAACATTTAAATAGATATTAAAGAAATTACAGTTATCTTAAAATGTAAAAGACATGTTGGAACAATTGTACATGAATGTTTTAGAAGAGAAAAGTAAGCATAGAGTAGATTCAAAAGTTATGGAACACCAGCTTTTAATGAAAAGTAAATAACAAATACGATCTTCTTAGTACAATGTTTTTCATTTTATGGTTTTTCCTGTCAAATCAACAAGTGACTTGGTAAAAATATTCAATTTTGATTACCGGCAATTTTTCAAACTTCACTTCTGAAAATCATAAGTGCAACAAGACTCCCTACAAAAGCCAGTAAGACTAGCATGGCACAAAGATTATACTACTGGTGCAAGAGAAGAGAAGAAACTTACAGGATGTCGAAATCCACATTTTGGGTTCAAGCAATTTCCATTCAACCAGTAATAACAATCCCTTGGGTTAACCCGGGCATATTCACTATGACGATACTCACATTCACTTCCCTATTGACATTGAGAAGGAAAATAAATATTAATTACAGAATCTAATGATTATCAATGTCAAAACGTGAATAGCAGCTCACTGAATATGCTCGCAGCATCTTACAATGTATCGTAATCATAAGACAACTTTATGCGATTTAAACAATCAGTTCTCATCTATAAACAACTAGATGGAGTTGATGAAGACATATTGTCAAAGGCAACTTCACAAATGGCAAAACATGCTTCTAGAAAAGAACTTCAAAACCAATGCAAACAGACAAAAATAGTTCCAAAAGGCTAAAAGTGAAACCGCAGTTAGACGACAATCGAAACTGTTCCGGAATAACGGTATTAGAGATGATGCATCAAAACATTCCATCATAAATAACAACATAAGTGCATCACAACATCACAATGGAAACAACAAATTCTAGAAATACTTTCTATTTTTGACAATTAGGAAGAGTTTTATAAGGAACATAAATGTTTCCATATCTTTTACACGAATAACTTGAAGTTGTAGCAGCGCCAGATCAAATACAAAATAGTACAAAACTAATGCACCAAAATTGACATAATTCATCAAATAAATACACATTTAACAGCCAACCCCAGGGGGAAAAGCCAAAATTTTTCTTTAAGATGTATAAAAGAAACATCAAGGGAAATATGTCATACATTCCCAGATGTATTCACTAGGGCTTTACCACTAAGAACCTAATATAGATTAGCAAGATCTAACATGTAAACAGCTCAAAAAACAAACAAACAAACAAATTTTCACATTTCCAATAAAATTTATTTACTTCCTATCATTTAAAGTTAAATAAATAACTAAAAAAAGAGCCATTGAAAAAGGGAAAACGAAAAGTAAATCTGAAACCCTAATTGAAGTATCGAAGCAAGATCCAAGAAACAACAAGATCTTGTTCCAAACCCTAAGGGTAAAAAAAGGGGACAACCTTTTTGCAGGTTAAAGGGGAAGCAAGAAAGTAAACGCAATCTGTATTCCTCTTCAAAGCCTCTTCTTCAGCCGATGGTTTTGTAGCCCCGGCCACCGTCACCGTTGTCGTCGCCACCGCCGCCTGCTTCTGCTGTTGCTGTTGTTGTTGTGGCGTAGCCGCTACCATGGCGGATTTTTCAAAAAAAGTAACAAAAGAAAAAGATCTTTCCTCAATTAGATCGAAATATTCAAACAATGAAAAAGATAAGATGATGCGAGAAGAGAAAAGAGGGAGGAGGAGCCGCCAGGAAAGAGATTGGGGGATTGTGGGGATGAAGGAAATATATAAGAAAACTGAAAGGCTGGCTAAGCTAAAAAAGAAAGAGAATATAAAGGAAAAAGAGAAAAATATAATAAAGAAAAGGTTAGAGATGGGAAAGGGAAGGAAAGAGAGAGAAGTTGTAATAAGATGAGTGGTGATGTGTTCCTTATGTCACATACACAACCAGAACTTTTAAGTGGACTTCATTCGTGTTGTTCTTGTTTTTCTTTTTCCATTTTTCCCTTTTATTTGATATATATTATAGACTAATTTACATCTTTATTTTTTTTTATTGTCTACTCACTAAAATTTATAGCTTTAAAATTACCAGTGTTAAAGGTATATTCTACCTCTAAAATTAATATTATAAGGTTAGATAATTATGAATTTTTAAAAAAAATTAATTTTTATTAATCGTGAAATGAGAGTGAAACATATTTTCATCGTACTTAAAACAAAGGCTTAAGGGTGTAAAAAACTCTCAAACTTTTTTAAAAATTCAAAAAAAAAACAATTCACTCAATTGGATACTTGAACTTTCAAAATGCATTAAAAAGAGCCTCCAATTTAAAAAAAACAATTAAGCCTCTACTTTTATTAAAAATTAGAAAAAAATGATAAAATATAAAAAAAATTTTAGAAAAAATATTAAATTTTAATAAAAATATAAAAAATTAAAAAATTATTAAAATTAAATTTTTTATAAAAATCGTAAAAAATAAAAAATAGTAAAATTTTATAAAAATCATAAAAAATTAATGACCCCTAGTTTTTTTCAATTAAAGTTATCACGTATCGCAACATAACGTGACATGTGGCGAAAAATGATAAAAAAATAAAAATCAATAAAAGTTATAGAAAAATTATTAATGCTTCTTTTGGTATGATAATTTTTATAAAAAAAATTTACGAAATATATATTTCTTTACATTTTGTATAATTTTCTTACGACTTTATAAAATTTTATAATTTTTTTATATTTCTATATATTTTATAAATTTTACAATTTTTTATATATATTTTTACTATTTTTAATAAATTTTTAATATTTTAATTTTTTATTAAAATTTAATAATAGTTATAGATTTTATTGATTTGAATTTTTTATAATTTTTTTCTAATTTTTAATAAAAGCTGGGGCTTAATTGCTCTCTTTTTTTAAGTTTGAAGGTCTTTTTGATGCATTTTGAAAGTTCAAGTACCCAATTGAGTATAAAAAAAAGTAGGTGCTTAATTGTTTTTTTTAAGGTTTGAGGGCTTTTTTGATACATTTTGAAAGCTCAAGTACCCAAATGAGTGCAAAAAAAAAACTTAATTAGTGTTTTTTTTTTAAGTTTAAGGGTTTTTTACACCCTTAAACCTAAAACAAATTATTATTAGATTTTTTTTATGTTTGAGTTTTTTGTATTGTTTTATAACGTAAGCTTTTTGACCTAAATGTCACCAACATCTTAATTAAAATGATAAAATTGAGATCTAATAATCTAATATCTCAAATTCAAGTCTTGTCATCAATAAATACCTAAATACCATCAATTATTTTTTTCATTGATTTATTCTAAATAAAATCACACTATGAGCCAATCACATGTTCTTTTTAATTTTATTATTAGTCTTTGTAAAAGTTATAGATTTAGTCATCATATTTTTATTTTATCAATTTTAGTCTATATACTTTTCAAACTGAGAACATAAAGTTCTTGTATTTTTTAAATTTTGAAATTTTAGCCATGACTCAAAAGGTAGAAATTAAATACATTTGGTTAAATTAAATTACTAGTCATGTATTATGTGTACAATTGTAGATTTAGTATAACACTTATAACCCTTATCCGTCGTCGGAACAGGGTTTCGGAGCATTACCGGACTTTATAGATTAAATACAAACATTTCATAACATTTAATACACATATCAAAACACATATCAAAAATCAATCATAAAACACTCATATTAACCCTTGTATGAGCCCTCAAGGCTCAAAATACGCATTAAAAGTAAATCGGGACTAAACCGAAAACTCAGAGAATTTTTCCCAAATTTTCAAAATTTTCCTTAAGTGCAAGGGACACACGCCCGTGTGGCTCACACGGCCAAGAGACACGCTCATGTCTTAGGCCGTGTGGGCATTCGATGTGAGGCACACGGTCGTGTCCCAGCCAGTGTCCATACCCGTGTAACCTTCTAACTTAGGTCACACAACCAAGCCACACGCCCATGTGCTAGGCCGTGTGATATGAAATTAAGGTGTAGGGGTCACACGGCCAAACCACACGCCCGTGTGCTAGGCCATGTGCAAAAACCTGGACATTTTGTTTCTCAATTTTAAAGATGTAGGGGACACATGGCCAGACCACACACCCGTGTCTCTGACCATGTGGATGAAAATAGACCATTTTAAGGCCACATTTCTCACCTATTCTTGATTTCAACCTAAACACCTCAAATTTCATACCTATAGGCCATAACAATGCCTTCAAAACAACCAATCCCTAGCTCTAATATTGTCATATTTTCACATATATCCTAACATTCTAATTTACCATATTAATTAATTCACTTATATACCTATGAGTTATCCAATACCTAGCTATTCCAAACACATATCTCAAACATGATTAAATCATCTATACATAAGTTGATTGTGAGTATAAACAAAATGTAGTCTTAACATTTACACAAACCAATTCAACCCTATACATGCCATATAAACCATAATATGCGTTTGCAAAAACTATCGGAACAAGTTGAATAGTGTGGCTTGATGTGTTGATCCGATCTCTCGACCTCACGTTAATCTACAAGGACATTAAATAACACAAGTAAGCTTAATGAAGCTTAGTAAGTTCGATGGTTTTAAATATAAATGTTACCGAAGCTACTATAACACATCAATTTAAATAAATTCATTCAATGTACATTTCCTGTCAATCACAACTTCAATTGATGAATACACTTAGTTCATATCAATATTAATAATAACAATAAGTTTCCAATATTAATTTCATAATTTCACTTGCCAATCCTTACCAAATCGGAGAACGACTTATGGATATGAGTACATTGTATTCAGAAGCTCGAAGGCTGCACAGAAGCACATAAGTGCTAAACAGAAACCCATAAGGGTTGAACGAAAGCTCATAGGAGCTAAACGGAAAGTAAACACGAAAGTTTACAACAAATGTTGTACCTCAGTTTACTTGGGTAATTTGTCGTCAATTCTTCCTTTGCTATCTTTCACCACATTACAATCGTACTCAATCATGCGTTCCATTCATTTTGAACATTCAATTTAATTTCATAATTTTTAACAATAATTGTGTTTTCTACAATAGATATGAATAAATATCTAATACCATTCATCAATTTAATATATAAACATTAAAGTTTAAACATACGAACTTACCTGGTTTAAATTGTAAGATTTGTAGTAGTTTAGGGACTATTATGTTAATTTCCCTTTTTCACGAGTATCTACGGGCTCTTGATCTAAAATATAAATTTATCCCTTCATTATCATATATTTCAGTCTCAATTCACTGTACAATTAATACCCCTTAATCTTTGAAATTACACAATTACCCCAACTTTTACAATTTTTGTAATTTAATCCCTTATTAATTAGTCTATCAAATGAACTAATTTTTCTCAATTGACAATTTATCTACATATTCTAGGCTATCATACAGCCTTCGATAAACAAAAATTTGATACCAAACCCTAATATTTAGCCTTTTCACAATTCAGTCTTAAAATCAATATCTATTAAAATCACTTTATAAAATCATCATATAACAAAATTAAAGCTCTAAAACCATGTTATTTTATCAAAAAAATTCAGTATTCATCAATGGTAACTTTCAAAATTACCAATAAAATCAAAAATCAATGAAATAGTTAGTTGGACCTAATTGTAAAAGTATCAAAAACATAAAAATTTCAAGAAAAGGGCAAGAATTGGACTTACTTGAAGTAAAAATATGAAAAACCAACTTCAAGGTCCTCCTATGGCATTTTTTGGACTGAAAATTGATGAAGAATTGTCTAGAATTCAATTTGGTCATTTGTTTTATTTTTAATTTCAACTAAATTACCATTTTGCCCTTAGTTCACACTAATTTTGTTATTTCTTCTACCCTTATGCCGCCTCAGCCAAATCACTTAGGCTAAATTACTCCTTAAGCCTTCCCTATTTACCATTTAAGCCATTTAGTCACTATTCCTTTAATTAGCAAGTTTTATACCTTTTTCAATTTAATCTTTTTAATTAATTAACTATCAAAAAGTTAAAATTTTTAACAAAACTTTAATACTACCTTAGTGACACTCCGTAAATATTTATAAAAATGTTTACGACTCGGTTTATAATATCAAGATCTCGATACCTCGTTTTCTAAACCACTTAACCTAATAAATCCTTATTAAACACAAATTACCAATTCAAATTTTTTTCTAAATTCACATTTAACTTGTAAATACAAATTAATAAAATTTACGAGGTTACTCGTCAGATTTGGTGGTCTCGAACCACTATTTCTGACACCATTGAAAATCAGGTTGTTACATTTAGAGCCCCTTTGGATGGGCTCACCTGCAGTTAGTGTAAAAACAGTGGTGGCGATGAGATTAGATATTGTAGTGATATTATAGTGTAAAACAAAAAGAAAGCTAAATGCATTGCACTGGAGGTAAACGTCCATCCAAATGGGCCCTTAGTCTATATTCTCCAATTGGATCATTCTAAGACTCTATATTTTTCGAATTTTGAAATTTCAATATTGATGAAAATGACAAGCATTACTTCATTAACTGGATATTTAGTGAGTGATATATGAAAAAAACAAGCTGACATGATATTACACATATGAAATATGATTATCGCATCAAATTTTGAAAATATTATAACTTAATGAATTTAACAGTTACCGTTTGGTAAGGACTGAAATTTTAAATTTTGAAAAGTTTAAGGACTGAAATTGACCAAATTAAACTACCTGGACTAAATTCAAAACTTTTGCAAATTATAGGGACTAATAATAGAATTAACCTTTTTTTAACCAATCACTTTATCTATACTTACTATTACTAGTTTCTAATGTTACATACGTTGCACATAAATTTACACATTTAATTCTTAATTAGTTTTTAAATAAAGTATTTTTAATTATTTTTACTTCATTGATAATAATAATTTCTCTTAATTTTTAAATAATAAATAAATTTGAAACTATATAAAGTTACTAAAAAAAAGTAAAACAATATGTAGCAATTATAATAATAGTTCATGATAAAAAAGAAAGATATTTAAACTAAATTTTACTTTCTTTTCAAAACAAATCTACAAAATATTTTTCATCTGCACTAAACAAATTACAAATAAATAAATAAAATGTTTTAAGTGTGCTTGCTCTACATGGTATAAAATTTTAGAAAAATTTGAAAAATAATATCATAATGTGGGGTGTGCCTCGTATTTTTGGAGAAACAAATAGCGACACCAAGACGACGTGACGTCACGACAAGGCAAAAATGACATCACGACGTGTTTTCCTATTTGGCAGCCGCGTTTTAGACTTCAAGCAAGACTTCTTCTCCCAATTAGACTGTTATTCAGGGATATTTTAATATGATTAGAACTCTAATCTTAGCCTATTTAAAGGGTCATTGTATCCCTGTTTTGATATGCCAATCAGTAAGGGCTTTTTCTTGAGGGCGATAAGATGTAGTCGCATATGAGTTTTGGTGAGAGTTTCGTGGTAATTATGGAGAGTATTTTATACCCCTTTTATGAGTGTCTTATGAGATTTAGGGTTTTATTTATCAGTTTGCTCTTTAAATTTTTGAGCTTTATTTTCGAGGTTTTAGGTTATTGTACATTTAGTATATTTAGGTTTATTTCCTCCATATTGTACTCCAGTTTGTTTACTCATTTAGTGAAAAGTCGATACCTCTTTTGCCCTTAATTTTTCCTTTTTTGAGGGTTTTCCACGTAAAATATTTGTCTTCGTCCTTCTCTACTTTTAATACTTCATTGCATATACGGGTCGATCCTGAAGCCATGCTATTATATTACCTCATTATTAATCAAAACAATCTTCTATCACTCTTCAATTCCATTATTGTTCGAATATGGTATGAGATTACCTCTTCGAATTGATTTAATTTTCTTTTTTTTTATAATTCAAACTTATTAATGCTAAAAATCTCCAATTTTTTTATTACTTGATTGAATATACCTAATTATTGACTTTTATTTATAAATCTAAACTTAAACTTTAATTGGTATAAAATTCTAATATTAATTAAATGTTAATTAAGATTATTAGAGTTGAATTCAAATAATAACTCTGTTTTACATCAATATATTTAGCGCAATCTTATAAAAAAAAACTAAAACTACAATTATAATTATCACAATCTATATATTATACATTTTCAACTCCTTTTAGAGTTATTGGAGTTAATAAGGATACTCTTAATATCTCAAAAACATATTAATGATATTTTTTATATTCCAAATATATTAATTAAATTATGAAAATTATTATATCAGTAATTATTATTTAATTGTATTATATATTTTAATTAATATTATTTTATTATTAAGTAAATGAATTTTTTATATCAAATTAACTGTTTTTAATTCCCGAGAGTTATTTTTTTATTGTTAAGTAAATGATTTTCATTTATATCAATCTAATTGTTTTTAATTTTTGATAATTACATTTTAGTTTTTTTATTTCTTTTTAAGTTTGCAATCTCTTTATTTGGGTATATATAAATATCGAAAGGACTTGCTTATGCTTTTGCAAGAAAAATTATGAATTTTTGTAATTTCTTTGAATATTGGTGTATATATATAGTTTTTATTTGTCATGTCAAGATGAACAAGATTTTGTTGATAAATCAATATGTTTCAACTGTAATTGAGCTTTAATTATTTTTTATTAGGGTAAACTACTAAAATAGTCACTTTTGTTTGTCTTATGTTATATTTTAGTCATTTATATTTGAAATGTTACGTTGTAACACCTTAAAATTTAGAGGGTTAGATGGAGTGAATCATTAAGAAATGAGTTTTAGTTTAAGTGATAGAGAACTTAGTAAACTCCTTAAAGAGCCAAAGATCAAGCCCCACTCTTTCTATTTTTTTTCAGCAACTAAGGAACAAAAACCAAACTAGCAAATATAATAAATGTTTTAAAAAATAACTAAGATTGGGTAGTAGCCTAAGTGATAAGACTTTTTATTTCTTCCTTATCCCAAGGTTAAAGTCATGTTACTCTCTTTTATTTTTCCCCATTTTCGGCAATATGGGTATTTTACCATTTAGCCCGTTAAATTTTTGAAATCCTAACTATTTAATTCATTTTCATAATTACATGTGGATTTCTACTTCTTTTTCAACCCTAATTAGAATTTCTCTTCTCTTTTCTTTAAATACATCTTTTTCATTTATTCCATCTTTTCCTTTACATAAAAATATTCATATTCTTTTCCTAGAAATTTTATTTTGATCTCGAGATTGAAACTGAGCCCACTCAATCGGTTTTCTAATCGAATTAGTGTAATAAATTAGTTTCTAACGTATCAATATCGGTAAGCATTCTTGTCTTAATTTTGTAAAACCCTAGAATTCTTGAATAACATCATTCTTGACAATCTTTCGAATTGATTTCGAATCTTCTACGATTTTTCCCCAAAAATCTTGATAATTTTAATAAATCTTGAAAGTCGATATTAAATCTTGCGTATTTGTCAATCGAAAGACCTGTTGTAGGTATCCCAAACCAGAATTGGATGTGAGGATCATTGTGTAAAACCCCCATAAGTTAGGTGTGTGTTATTTTACGAGAAAATTGAGGTAAAACCAAACCTAGCTCAGATCAGACGACCTACCATATAAGCATGTGGGCCACCCATGTGGTTACACTATCCCATACACAACCATGCCACCACTAAAACTCTAGGATTACACTTCCTACACGACCTAGGACCCCTCATGCGACCTCCTACATGGTCATGTCTTCCTTGTAGGTTAAATTTTCAAATTACCACATGACCATAGTCTCTCACACAACCTATCCATACGACCGCGTACCCTATCCACATGGTCCAGGGCTTCTGACACAGTCTAGTCACACGGTTGTGTGTCCCCTGTAACTTAGAAACTATAGTTTTGACCCAAAATTTTATGTTTTGATCAGATTAGTCCCTAAATAGGTTCTGAGCTAATTTTAGTAAATTAAATTATGCAAATAGGTATTGAAGATATGGGATATGCTAGAATCCATGATTGATCGATTTTATGTGGTATGTATTTATATTTATAAATATTTGCATGAACTATGAATAGCATATGTTACATTTGAATTTCTATACTTGTGACCGTACGAATGACATGCCCTATATTTTATCAATACTGAATACATGAAAAGCTTGAATTGCTACTGGTTGGCCATGTGTTATGTAACGTCCAAAAAATGTGAATGTCTGACTATTAAATTTCATCATAATAAAGTTTCTGTATTTGTGGCTAAGTGCTCTATTTGTGTGATTGAGGTCAGGGGTTTGAGTCGCATCTTTGGAAAATTTTGCTATTTTATTATAAGTTAACCTCTATCCTTGAACCATCAAAATAAGTTTAATTCTGTGTGAATCGGTGTTAAGAATGAGCTTGCTGGTTCACTGGTTAATCATCTGTATACCTGTTAGTTCGAGTTGCTGTGTATCCATTAAAGGAACATTTTTATGTAACCGGAGAAAGTGTTAGTTTTCGGGTTAATTTTAAAACCTTTGTACGTTCTTCTTTTTCTTTCTTCTTTCCATACAGTATTTTTCTTTTCTTTTTTACTCTTCTTTTCTTTTTCCTTTTTGTTTGCCTCGTAAATTGTTATTCAGTTGAATTGGAAGTTCTACTTTATCATTGCGTCATCTGGAAAGTAAATTTGTAAGTTCTGTTCTTGAATTTTGTTAACATTTGTTATTTTTTGTCCCTGTCGAAAGTGTGGGTTATTTGATTATCTCGCTCGAATTCTTTATTTGTGTACGATTGGCGTTCTCTAAGAGAAGGCCTCGAGGATGACGATTCGCCAACTGTCTTAGGTCCGTAAATTTTTTAGTCGTGCGCAGGTAATCGCCATTTTAAGTTTGGAGAGTTTTGGTGTTGAAGTTGTCGACTTAATTCGGTCTCTAAGAGATTATTCTAGCATTACGCAGGGGAATGTTTGTTTAGTTGGTCTCTGATTTACCATTTTAGGCTTTGGAATAATTCTTGTTGCTTTTACATCGAATCCATACCAAGTGCGTATCGAATACCTATGTTTTTACGAAGTTCGAACGCCAAAAAATATGGCTGTCGATGCCACATGGCCGTGTGTCAGGCCGTGTGGTAGGTCGTGTAACTCATTGTCTACCAAGTAAGAGCCACATGGGCAAGGGACACGGACATGTGTCTATACCGTGTGTGGCCATGTTAGTGCTACATTCACACGGGCCAAGGACACGGGCGTGTGTCCAGGCTATGTAACTCATTGATTATAGGAGAAGGATCACACGGGCCAAGGACACAGATGTGTGTCTAGGCTGTGTAATCCACTGATTAGAAAATAAAGATCGCACAGGCGGAGGACATGGCCATTTGTTATGTTGTGTAAGACACACGGGAAAGCACACGAGATTTTGCCATATATCGAGCATCGCTCGAACTAAATACAAGCCTTCTGTGAGACCGTTTGAACTAAATTTGACTGCATAAACTGATATTCTGTGATCTAGAATTGGAATACTGGTTATCAATGTGCGTATTATGTTTGACTAAAATTACTAGAATTGATTTACTATATACGAGTATAAGTTATATTTGAATATCCGCATAGAACTCTGTATTAAATATTATGTGATGGGAATTGAATCAAGAGGAAGTATTCTATTTTAAACCAGTGGTTAAATCCTTGGCATCGGTATGCTTATTTGGTAGCTAGTCTATAATCTTTGAAACGTGTCAGATCGACACTGAGTGGTGTGTAGGGTTGGATGGGTAATGAATACCCTTTTTGGTGTGTTGGATTGGTCAGATATGGTGTAACAGCCCAAAATAGGGCCTAGTCAGAACAGTGGTTTCGAGACCACAAAGTCGAAGTAGAAATATTTAATTTATGATTGTTTTAGAGTCTATGATATGTTTGGGTGATGGTGTGCAAATTTTGTTAAGTAATTTTTATTGACAAAGTGCCCAATTTTATTATTGGGATTAAATTGTATTAATTGCAAAATATGAGTTCTAGAACATAAGTACTTGTTTTAAATGGGGGTTTAAATTAGAGGTCATTAAATGACAAATAAACCACCATATTTTGTTACGGACAAAACTAGTCATGGAAGGGTAAAAATTGAAGGTTTAGTAAAAAGGGCATTTTTGTCATTTGGGTGTTTTAAGGCATAAAAGACAACATTGAAACCCAAAAATCTACTCATTCCCTTCTCCATGCTGCCGAAATTTTCAAAAAGCCATGGCTAGGGTTTCAAGCTCTTTCAAAGTTCAATTGTAAGTGCATTTGAGTACCGTTTTTAATGTTCTTCGTATTTTTGAGATCCTAGAAGCTTAACCTTTCTATTTTTACCATTTATTTGCATGAAAAAATGAAGTTTAAAAATTGACCCATGCTAGATATTTGTGCATTTTGATGTTTAATGGTAGAATAAGAGTGCACGAGGTTAGGAGAATGATTTTTGCTAAGTGATTTTCGTTGAAAATGGTTAAAACGAGTTAATTAGTAAAAGTTGTAAATGCTCCTAAAAGTGTGAAATAATAAGAAATTGAGGTTGCTTTAGAAGAGAAAAAGGTTCTGCTGACCTTGAATGTTATGGAATTTGAATAAAAATCATATTATGAGCCTAGGGACAAAATTGTAATTATGAGAAAGTTTAAGGGCAAAATTGTAAATTTTCCGTAGTATGATTTTTGTATTAAAATGAGTAATGTGAGTGATAATTAAGTGAAATGTGACATTTTTTTATCAAAGAATCAAGATTTGGACCAAGTACGGGGAAATGTCAATCAAAATTATCGATTCGCGTTGAAGTAAGCTCATATGGTTAGTCTATAGTGATCGATTATTAAATTTGAATTGAGATGATGTATTATTTTATATATATGTTATCTAATCATGACTTTATGCAAGTACGAGATTAGATTGAAGGATCAATCGTGAGAAATGCAGGGTCAAGTACATTCGTACTACAACTCGTGATGAATTGACAAAAAAGACCATGGTTGGACCATGGCAATGAGTGTGCCAGTGTAAGATCATGTCTGGGACATGGCATCGGCACAGACTGATGAGTGCTAGTGTAAGACCATGTTTGGGACATGGCATCGGCACGGACAGAGGGGAGTCAGTGTAAGACCATGTTTGGGACATGGCATCGGCTCGAGATGAGTGCCAGTGTAAGACCATGTCTGGGACATGGCATCGGCACAGACCGAGGAGTGCTAGTGTAAGACCATGTCTGGGACATGGCCTCGGCATGGACAGAGGAGAGTCAGTGTAAGACCATGTTTGGGACATGGCATCGGTTTGAGATGAGTGCCATTGTAAGACCATGTCTGGGACATGGCATCGACACAGACGGAGGAGTGCTAGTGTAAGACCATGTCTGGGACATGGCATCGGCACAGACAGAGGGGAGTTAGTGTAAAACCATGTCTGGGACATGGCATCAGCTCGAGATAAGTGCTAGTGTAAGACCATGTCTGGGACATGGCATCAGCTCGAGATGAGTGCTAGTGTAAGACCATGTCTGGGACATGGCATCGACACAGACCGAGGAGTGCTAGTGTAAGACCATGTCTAGGACATGGCATCTGCACGGACAGAGGAGAGTCAGTGTAAGACCATGTCTGGGACATGGCATCGGCACCTATATGCGATCCCAAGTAAGACCATATCTGGGATATGACATTGGTGTCCTACAAGATGTATGAGATATCCCGAACATCCCTAATATTACAAGTAGTTCAACGGGAAATTTAAGGAGTATGCTCAAGATAAGTAAGAGTAGGATATATGAGTATTATGACTAGGCATAGGTATGTATATGAGACTCATAAATAATGTGCTCATATTATGATGCATTATTGATAAGGATGCAAACGAGTAAGATGTGTCTATGATCACTTGATTGTTATGTACCAAGATATAATATGCTTTGGTGTAAGTGTGTATAAATGAAAGTGAACACAAAGAATTAATGAATGAGTGAAATTGACATTAAAACAGTTGTGGGTAGCAGCATTAGATAACTTTGAAAAATCACCAAAAATGGTGGAAATTGAATTAAAGGCTGGATGAAATATGAAATTAAAGCCTAATGAGTCTGTTTTTTCATAAAAGAAACAAAGTAAGCAAAAGAAGTGTGAATTATGAGATATTTGAATTTTAGTGAGATAGGGTCAGAATGAGTTTCAGAATCCCATATTCCAACTTTGAAAAATCAGTAAAAATTGTAAAAAAATGATTATGGAGTATAATTAATAGGCTTGAAATACTTAATAAGTCTATTTTAAAGTAAAAAAATGAGAGCATCATATGATTTTTTTATGAGGAGAAAATTGATTCTTAGTGAAGAAGTGTCAGAATTGTTGGACAACGAATTAGGGGTAAATTTAATGAATAAACTATACTAATTGGCTAGACCAAAAATTCTGAATTTTCTATGGTAAGAAATTATATGAGTCTAGTTTCAGGGAAAATTAACGGTTCTTCATTTGAAGCTCTGTAGCTCAAGAAATAAATAATTTAGTGACAGTGACTCAAGTGGACAGATTAATCTGAACATTAGTAATAATGTGTAAGCATGTGATATAATGATTATATCATCTTAAGAAACTATTATGAGGATTTGTCCACACAAGTTTACTAATTTCTTATTATTTGCATATGAACTTACTAAGCATTTATGCTTACTTCCCCTCTCTTTTCTTTTGCCTTGTAGTATCGCCAAGTTAGCTCGGGGATCGGTAGACGTCAGAGATTTGCTCACACTATCAATTGGAACACTTGGTATATCTGGATACATTAATTTTTGGGTTATGGCATGTATAGTAGGCTTGGTCATTTTTTCATATATGTCATATTTCTTATGGCCTAAAATGTTGGCCCTTATTTAATAAATGTTCTTTTTTATTAAGGCTATTTGGAGATGGCCAATATTGATGGTTGTTATACGCCTATGATGTGGTTATTCATGTATGTGATAATTGCATAATTGAGATGTTGTGGAGGTGGTTTACAAATGATTTCATGAATGACGATGTGTATGGGAATGTGTACGCAAAATTGGATATTCAGATGTCCAATTATAAGTATGATACATGTTGATGAAATGGATACAAGAGAGTTTGTGTTTTAGAGTGGGGAACTGGCTTGGAAAATAGCCAACTTCCAGACCATATGAACGTGTGACCCCTATTTTGACAAAAATTTTCTAATTTTTTCCAAAAGTTTCCAAAGTTCTCGGTTTAGTCCCAAACCATCCTAAATGATGTTTTGGGCTTTATAAGCCCATATAAGAGACAAAATGCATGTGTTAGAAAAGTTTTAAATTTGACAAAATTTTAAGTTCAGTAACGCCTCGTACCCTGTTTCGATGTTGGGTAAGGGTAAGGGGTGTTACAGATGGTGTGTAGCGGTTCGTATCAAGTAATTGCATCTATTTTGTTCTACATCTAATTATAGCTTGATCTGTTATCCATCTGTATGAATCTGATCTGTAACTAAATGAATTGTTTCTTGATTCTAAATCAACATATTGGATATCTTGGTTTTAGTGATAATCTATTGAATATGTAAATAATTGGGTAATTTATCAGACTTTAAAGGTGTGTTATTATAAATTGCAAAATATGTTTTGATTATTTTTTGTTGTAACTCTCCATGGTTGGCCTTGTCGTCTAGGCCAGGTATGGGGTGTTACATGTCAGATTATTTAATATGCCTTAATACATTGCATGAGTTGGGTTGTTTTGAACAGAGGAAGATCAAGCGGTATATCTGTAAGAAAAATGGAAATTGTAGGGCATAACCATGCGGCAATTCTTAACTGCAAAGTGTATTCACAACAAAATGGCAGATTCCATCTGTGGGTAATGCTGTGAATTCACAGGCAAAGGCTGATTCCAACGGCAGGTTTATGTAGTAGAATCTATAGCCAAAAAATAGGTTTTATTTACAAGACTTTTGCTGTGAACCCACAGCCATGATTCGGGGTCCCAAAATTTGACGGTTGGGGATGATGCACTATTCCAGGCCATGATTCAGGCATTGGAAAAGGTCGTTAAGACCCATTCTAGATCTAGAGGCCAAGGGTCAGTTACTGAGCGACTCCATTCGAATGGTGTTGAGTTGTTTAGAGGCATCATTGGAGTCTCCTTTATAGCTATTGAGTATTGGTTAGAGGCTGCTGAGTGTATTATGATTGATATTGATTGCAATCTCGCTCAGAAGTTAAAGGGTGTTGTATCTCTACTCCGGAATGAAGCTTATCAGTGGTGGTTGAAGGTTTAGCAAGGTGCTCGGCCTGAACAGGTTACTTGGGATTATTTCAAGAGGGCCTTCCAAAGTAAGTATGTAGGGGTGAGTTACGTGGTGGCTCACTGACGTGAGTTTATGAGTCTGGTCCAGGACGATCGATCTGTGGCTGAGTTTTTGAAAATTAGTAGGTATGCTTGTGCTTTGGTAGCATCTAACTATGATAAATGTGTAAGGTTTGAGGAAGGGTTGCATTATGATCTACGGGTTCTGATAGCTCCTCAGAGGGATCGGGTTTTTGCAATCTTAGTTGATAAGGCTAAGATAACGGAAGAGATAAAGTGCAATGAGCGGAAGAGATGAGATCGAGAGAGAGTCTAGTGTAAAGTCAAGAGGGATTCTAGTCCCTTTAGTTTTGGCAGTGCCCTAAGAAATGGGTAAGGTTTGACGAGCCTCCGAAGATTGAGGCACCAGCTGCAGCGACTGAAACTCAGCTTTGTAGCAACTGCGGAAGGTGCGATCCGGGCGAGTGCTAAAGGAATACTAGCGCTTGTTTCTGTTGTGGGTCGATATAGCACTGAGTTAGAGATTCTCCTCGTCGACCAGATCAGGTGCCAGCTACAGCATAAACCCCAGCTTCGGGTTCTACTCAGCCTCCGAGAGTGGTTCAGTAACCACCTAGAGGTCATGGTACTGTCAGAGGAGGTAATTGTTTTGGTAGAGATCAGATAGCACTGGGTAGAGGTGTGGGTCAGACTGAGGCACAATAGCCTGCACTGGTTTACGCGGCAAGACGCCGTGAGGATAGTGACGACGCCGATGTCATAATGGGTTCATTCTTTATTTAGTCTATTCCGTACTTCGCTCTCATTAACATTGGGTCTACTCACTCATATATAGCTAGTATTGTGTTTATAAATCTGGGTATATTTGTTGAAAATACTACTAAGGAGTTTTCTATAAGTAGTCCTTTAGGTCAATCGGTTCGTGTTGATAAGGTATACAGACAAGTACCCTTAGAGATTCAAGGTATGGTATTTTCAGCTGACCTAATGGAGTTGCCTTTTGATGAGTTTGATCTGATTTTTGGAATGGATTGGCTCGTAGAATATCGGGTCAGTCTAAATTGTGCTTCTAAGAGAGTTACTCTGAAGACGGATAAGAATAGTGAGGTTGTTATGATTGGTGAGCATTGAGATTACCTCTCCAATGTAATCTCTGCCCTTATAGCTGATAAGCTAGTCTGAAAAGGGTGTAACACCCCCTAACCCGTATTCATCACCGGAATAGGGTTACAGAGCATTACCATACAAATATAACAGTAAACCAATCAATTCATACATCAATGCAAACATAATTTAATTACATTCAATTACATTCATAATGTCCCTTAATCGAGCCCTCAAAGCCTTAAAAATACTATAGAAACAATCCGGGACTAAATTGGAAACATTTGGAAATTTTAAGAAAAAGTTAGAAAATTTGAATTGCAGGGGTCACACGGCCGTGTGCCTTACACAGTTGAGACACATGCCCGTGTCTCAGGTCATGTAACCTTCGAAATAGGGACATACGGTCGTGTCCCAGCTTGTGTCCTCGCCCGTGTAACTCTCTGAGTTGGGTCACACGACCAAGCTAGGTTGTGTAACACTCGAAATAGCAACACACACTCGTGTGCCAGGCCGTGTGTTAGGCCGTGTAACTGCATGGCTTGTGAGCCTTAAACCTAAAGGGGGCACATAGCTCTGTCGCATTAATCAAGCTTACTTGGGTCCTAATTAAACCATTTACCAACCAAAACACCTATTCAAAGTGACATTAATCAAGCTGAAAACATACCAAATCAACCTATTACTTAACTAATGTACCCTCATTGGTACCATAAGCATATACAATTTTATATCCAAACAAATCTTCAAACACAAGTTATCACTTACTCAAACCTAACATCTAATTCAATAACATCTCAAACATACCATATCTTAGCTATACCATAATCAATTCATACTAATTTTCCCACTCTTACATGCATCACATAGCCACTTTAACACATATTATTAAGGCATCAAAAGTACCAAAAAGGTATCAATCAAAACAACTTATACAACCAAGTTCATACTTAACTATTTACATATCCAAAACATTAATATCATCATTCAAACCTATTACATGCCATATAATCTGGAATAAACGTTCCAAAAACTACCGAGTTATGCTGGATAGTGTGACTTGAGTGCTGATCCGATCGTCCAACCTTCCAAGTATCTACAAGAATATTAAATAACACAAGTAAGCTCAATGAAGCTTAGTAAGTTTGACATATCTAAACGATAAATCTTACCAAAATAAATACAACAATTCAAACAATATCAATTCAACTACAAAGGTTCCCTGTAATCCATAATCTCAATCGATAAATCATATACATTCAATTTAATACTCAAATGTATAGCAAATCCATCAAATTTATTAAACAAATTATCTTACCAAGATTTCCAATTCAAAGAACGACTTACAGATAGGAGCACATCGTCAGTCCAACCATAACACGCCAAATGCTCATACGAGCCAATCCCTCCAAAACACACCAAATGCTCACAAGAGCTAGTCCAACCGAAACACGCCAATACTCATAAGAGCTAGTACAACTGAAACACGCCAGTGCTTATAAGAGCTAGTCCAACCAAAACACGCCAAACAGAGAGTATAACACAAGAGTTCGCAACAAATGCTGAATCTCGGTTTACTTGGGAAATAAATACATACATCTCTCCAAAGTTCTCTCCATTCTAATCTCTCCACAACACACCATATCACGATTGTACTCTATCCCATGTTCAATCTAATCCGAACATCAAATTCAATAACAATCTCAAATAGTCATTCATTATCAACAATTGATTATATATTGTACCATGTTATACTATTCAACAAATCATATAGATGTTCAATTTTAAACCATACGAACTTACTTGGACTGAATTATAGTAGTTGCATAAGTTCAGGGACTATTCTACTATTTTTCCTTTTCCACGAGTATATATTGGATCTTGATCTAAAATGTAAACTTTCTCAACTATCAGCATATATTTCACATTCCAATCCATTTTATAATTAATACCCTTTTATTTTTTAAATTTATACAATTACCTCAAAATTTTAAAATTTTTACAATTTAGTCCCTTAACCCGAAATTCATCAAATTAACCATTTTTCTCAAGTCAATATATCATCCCAATATACTAGGCCTTTAAAAAGTCCCTAATTAATATTAAATTCACTATCAAACCCTAAAATTTTGACATTTTCACAATTTAATCTTAAAATCAAAATCTAACAAAAAATCACTTTACAAAATCATCAAGCAACACAATCAAAGCTCCAAATACATGGTATTCATCAATAGAAACTTCAATTTTTTTTAAAAAAATCAAAAGCGAAGGTACGGGCTAGCTGGACCTAGTTGCAATGATATCAAAAACATAAAAATTACAAGAAATAAAATCAAAATGGACTTACATGCAAAGAAATAAACAAACTGAAGCTTTTTCCTCACACTAGCTATGGCTTTCAACCATTTGAAGAAGAAAATGAAAATGATTTTGCTTATTCATTCTTTAATTTTATTTAATTTTAACTAAACTTTCATTAATTTACATAATTGCCATCCATTTCACATTATTCTATCATTTTCCACTAATTTGTTGTCCAACACTAACTATTAAGGACTAATTGTTATATTGGTCCCTCCTCATTATTCATTTAATTAAACCAATTACTAACTTTTGCACCTTTTTCAATTTAGTTCTTTTTCCTAAATTAACTATCTAAACGTTAAAGTTTCTTAAACAAATTTTAATACGATTCTAATAACTCTATAAATATTCTAAAAATAATATTTATGAGTTGATACAATGGAAATTTATGGTCCCGAACCACTGTTCTGTCACCATTGAAAATCGGGATGTTACAAAGGGTGCAATGCATACCTTGCCTTTGTATCTGATTCGGTTCCTGCAAAGCTTTTTGTAGGAGATATTCATACTATGAGGGACTTCCCGAATGTCTTTCCTGATGAATTGCTCGTAATACTTGTCACACCCCCTAGCCCCGAACCGTCACCGGAACAGGGTTGCGAAGCATTACCAAACATATCAGACAACTTACGAATAATTCATAAATAAAAAAAAATTCGGAATATAATTTAATAACAAAATCCATATAATGGACTCTCAAACCCCAAAACATATATAAAAAAACTGGAACTTGTTCGAATATTCCAAATTTTTTTATAATTTTTGAAAAAATTTCGACAGCATTTCTGCTTATTTTTACATAACACCCCCTACAAATAAAACCATAGCATTTCCAAACATAACCAATTCAACCAATTCATTTCACATTCTCATTTTCTATTCTAAATACCTTCTAATCAAACTCAATCAACTTAATATCAATTTAAATTTATCAATGTACTAATTAAATTGAAATGGATAAACTTTTTTTCATTATAATTCTTAGACTTATAATACTAACATTTTTAATTATTTATATTCAAAACATAATAACATTTATACACATCCTATGTACATGCCAAATTACCAAAAGAAAATATACATCACCAAAATTTGTTGAAGTCGGGTCTGGTTTTGGATGCTGGTTCAATACTTGAATTCTATAACCTGCGCATGGAAACAACCGTAAGCTGAGTATTTCATACTCAGTGGTATTACTATTAATTAAACTATTTAATAATAAAATTTCGAACATCGACCGTAAGCTTTATAAATCACTTCAACTAAATATACATATTTATATATCACTTCATAAATCTTAAATCCATATATATATTTTACATACTAATTCAATCCATAATTTAACTCATACATTCTTTCTCGTACTTTTCAATAGTGCCAAATCAATCAATTTTCATTTTCAAATTTTCATTTCAATTATTTACCCTATTAACAAGGCTCGGATTCTGACAGATACATGGATTCTACCCAAACACACCAGAATATCCATCCTAATCACACCCGGAATAATATAAATCCTCCATAACACACCAGTATATCATATCCTTCCGAACACACCAATAAGGCATTAGATGCCTCTTCGGATAACCCGAAGCATATAATAACACTATCATCTTCTCGGCCGAACTACAAATCTTTTCATCATATCACAAATCCTATGGCATGCCATTTGTATCCAATCTAGTCCAATAAGTTAATAGGGTATTATTTTACTTTTCCAATTTCGAATTCATTTCCACAACAATTTCAAATATTCAAACAATTCAAAACATCTATTATTTCAATTCACATATAATTCAATATTCACACATATTCTTACTTAATTTCAAATGTTATTACTTACCTTACTTTAATTGTCCCATGAATACAGTTTCAATATAGCATTTATTAAATAGATTAAGTTATAGTAATACAAACCTAAAATACGCGTTTACTCCTCAACGATCTTTTCTTTTCCTTTGGATGCTGATGCCTCGTTTTCCTTGTTAGCTACGAAAATAATAATTATTTTCACTATTAATTACAACATTAAAAAATAATTAAATTTTATTCAATTCCTACTTATTCCCAATTTAATTCTAACTAAGCTTACTTACTTTTCTAACTTAATTCATACTTCTTTTCTACTTAATTTCTTGCCATATTTAACTCAACTATTCAATATTCATAATTAAACCCTAATTTAAGGCTTTTTATAACTTAATCCCAACTATGTAAAACTTATAACTTAGTTTACAATTCAATCTTTTTATCTATTCTAACTAGAAATTCTATAAACTAAACCCCTAATTTAACAACTTGTTCAAAATGAATAATGTTCAAAAACCTATGAACTTCCACAATCTCCACTTACTTTCAACAAAACTTTGTTTTAAAGCTTCTAAAACATCAAAATTAAGAGAAAAGGGCTAAAGTTAGCTTACCAATTAAACTTGAAGCTTTAAAATCCCAATTTTCTCCTTTTCTTTTCTTTCCCTTTTTCTTCCCTTGTTTTCGTCTCTTTCTCTGTTTCTGTTCTATTCTTCTTTTGTTTCTTTATCTTTTTATTTTACTTACTTTACTTTATTTCTTTTATTTTAACTAATAATATTAATAATAATATATTATATAAAAAAATCTTTCACTTATTATTTAAGCATATATTTATTTTTATTAGAAGTGTACCATATAATTATTACTATTACACTTGTCTTTAATCTTTATTTGTCATCTATTTAGTTATATAATATAACATAATATAATATAATATAATATAATATAATATAATATAATATAATATAATATAATATAATATAATATAATATAATATAATTAATATATTATATTATATTATATTATATTATATTATATTATATTATATAATAAAATAATATATATAAAACATAAAAATCTAAGATTTTTATCACTTATGCTACCTCATTTCTTGTTAATGGCTTAATTGCCATTTTAATCCTTTTTATTTTCTATTAATCTATAATTCAACTCTTACCCCTAACTCAATTTAATCCTTTTTCCTCATTTCTCTTAATTAAACTAAACTCACCCAATTAATACCTAATTAAGCACTCAACTAAACTCATAATTATTTCAAATAATTTTTTTATGACTCAGTTTACTAAGACGAAGGCCCGATAATGTACTTTTTCGATGCTTGTGAATTTTGGGTCATTACATTTCTCCCCCTTAATAAATTTCGTCCTCAAAATTTACCTGAGAAAAGATGCGGATACTGTATTCTCATCGTCTCTTCCGGTTCCCAAGTCGCTTCTTCTACACTATGACTTCTCCATAAAACTTTTACTAAGGGAACCTTTTTGTTTCTTAATTCTTTCACTTCTCGAGCTAATATCCAACCTGGCTCTTCTTCATAAGTCAAAGTAGATCGAATTTCAACATCTTCAGTGGGAATAACATGAGAAGGATCCGATCTATATCTCTGAAGCATTGAAACATGAAAAACATTGTGAATCTTTTGTAATTCCGGAGGTAAAGCCAACCGATAGGCAACCGGTCCGATTCTTTTAACTATTTCATATGGCCCAATAAAACGTGGACTCAATTTACCTTTTCGACCAAATCTTAAAATTTTCTTCCAAGGAGATACTTTGAGGAATACTTTATCACCAACTGAATATTCAATGTCTCGTCGTTTCAAATCTGCATAAGATTTTTGTCTATCGAATGCGGCTTTCAGTCTATCTTTAATCTTTTTAACTGTTTTCTCTGTCTCTTGAATCAATTCCGGCCCTATTACTTTTCTTTCTTTCAATTCCATCCAACATATCGGTGATCGACACCTTCGACCATATAGTGCTTCATATGGAGCCATCTGAATACTAGATTGAAAACTATTATTATAAACAAATTCTGCCAGTGGCAAATATCGTTCCCAACCTGACTCAAATTCAAAGATACAAGCTCTTAACATATCTTACAGAATCTGAATTACCTACTCGGATTGTCCATCAGTTTGTGGATGAAACGCAGTACTAAAGTTGAGCCGAGTTCTCAGTGAATCATGTAATTGCTTGCAAAATCTCGATGTAAACCGAGGGTCCCGATCTGAAATTATCGATATCGGAATACCATAGACTTCGGCAAGCTTCTGTAGTGACCAATCGGTTCTGACTGCTATAAAGTGAGCAGACTTGGTAAGCCTATCAACTATCACCCAAATAGCATTCTTTTTGCTTGCTGACAACGATAATCTCGTAACAAAGTCCATAGTAATGCAATCCCATTTCCACTCGGGGATACTAATAGGCTGAAGTAAACCTGTCAGTACCTGATGTTCTGCTTTTACTCGCTGACAAGTCAGACATTTACCAACATATTCAACTATATTTTTCTTCATTCCTGGCCACCAATGCAATTCTCGTAGATCACGATACATCTTCGTTCTACCAGGGTGCAAAGAAAAAATACTATCATGTGCTTCCCAGAGAATCAACTCTTTAATCTTAGAAGTAGTTGGGATACAAATTCGATTCTGAAACCTCAAACAGTCATGCTCGTCAATACTAAAATTTTCCACTTTACCATGTTGTACCACTTCTCTTTTCTTCATTAACTTTTCATCTTCTAACTGTGCCGCTCTGATTTGATCAAACATCACTGGCTTAACTTTTAATTCAGCTAACAAACTTCCATCATCATTAATACTAAGCCGAGCAAACATTGACCTTAATTCAACCGCTGCTTTTCTACTCAGTGCATCTGCTACCACATTTACCTTCCTTGGATGATAATCTATAATACAATCATAATCTTTCAGAAGTTCTATCCATCGTCTCTGTCTCAGATTCAACTCCTTTTGTGACAAAAGATATTTAAGACTTTTATGATCAGTGTAAATATAGCATTTCTCACCATACAGGTAATGTCTCCAAATCTTTAATGTAAAGATTACAGCAGCTAACTCTAAATCGTGTGTAGGGTAGTTGCGTTCATGTGGCTTCAACTGTCGAGATGCATAAGCTATTACCTTTCCGTTCTGCATTAATACACAACCCAAACCATTCAAAGAAGCATCACTGTACACTATGAAATCCTTCCCCGATTCTGGTAAAGTTAGAACTAGTGCCTCATCAACATTTGTTTCAATGTCTCAAAAATCCTTTGACACTGATCATCCTAGATAAATGGAACATTTTTTGTAGTAGTTTGGTCATCGGTAAAGCTATTTTCGAGAATCCGCTAACGAACCTTCAGTAGTACTCGGCTAAACCCAAAAAACTGCAGACCTCAGATACATTCTTTGGTGCTTTCCATTGAACAATTGCCTCGATCTTCTTCGGATCAACTCTAATCCCATCAACAGATACTACATGTCCCAAGAATACTACCTCTGATAACTAAAATTCACATTTGCTCAGTTTCTTGTACAACTATTTTTCCCGCAAAATATGTAGCACTGTTCTGAGATGTTGATCATGTTCTCCCTCAGTCTTCAAATAAACCAATATATCATCAATGAAAATCACCACGAACTGATCTAAATACGACTGGAAAATACGGTTCATCAAATCCATGAAAGTAGCTGGAGCATTAGTCAACCCGAACAACATCACCAAAAATTCATAATAACCATACCTCGTACTAAAACTGTCTTCGGCACATCACTTTCTTTTACTTTCAGCTGATAATACCCAAATCTCAAGTCAATCTTCGAAACTACCGAAACTCCTTTTAACTGATCAAATAAATCATCTATACGAGGCAACGGATACCGGTTCTTGATTGTCACTTTGTTCAACTGCCGATAATCAATACAAAGCCGTATTGATTCATCTTTCTTTTTAACAAATAACACTGGAGCTCCCCAAGGTGAAATGCTCGGTCTAAAAAATACACGATCTAGTAAGTCCTGTAACTGCACCTTCAACTCTTTTAATTCAGTGGACGACATTCAGTACGGAGGTATAGAGATTGGTGCTGTACCTGGATACACTTCTATAGGAAATTCAACTTCTCCATCAGGTGGTACACCCGGTAGTTCTTCAGGGAATACATCTAGGAACTCACATACAGTTCTGATCTGACTACATTGACTTCCAACTGAATCAGAATTAATAACATAAGCTAAATATGCTGTACAACCCTGCTGAAACAATTTATTAGCCTTGATTGCTGAAATGATATGTGTCGTGCCACTAGCACGGATGCCATTCACCTCAATTCTGTCTCCATCCTCTGTCTGAATACTGAACCTCTTTTTGTAGCAATCCAAAATTACCCTGTATTCGGATAACCAATCCATACCCAATATTATATCAAAATCACCGAAAGGCATAATCAATAAATCAACAGAAAACATTTTATCATGTATCATCAACGGGCATCTCCAGCATACTCTATCTATAGACACAGTTTGTCCCAAAGGGCTAGACACTTCTATTAAAACTCTAGACATTTCAGTTTTTAACCTTCCCGACTCAATTAGTTTTGAATTAATATATGAATGCGACGACCCTGGATCAATTAAAGCATAAATAGACTCAGAGTGCAATAAGAATATACCTGTCACAACATCATGGGCATCACCTTCTTCCCGAGTCCGAACTACATAGGCCCTGGCTGGTGCTCTTGCCTCTGACTGTTGTGTAATTACATCACTACTCCTATGAACACCTCCACCTCTAGATACTGAACTACCTCTACCCGACCCTCTGCCTCTAGTAGTAAGCATTGATCTCTGAGATGCTGTAGGTATAGCACCTTCACTTTTTGGACAATCTTGGATGAAATGATCTGTAGACCTGCATCGAAAACATCGTCGAGTTAACTTTCAACATTCACCAAAGTGCTTCTTTCCACAGTGTTCACAGTCGGGGATATCAATATTTCGTGAAAGTCCCTTTACACTACCAGTAGAAACAGTAGTCTATTTTACTCAATTTTTATGACTTCAATCCAATCTGAAACTTGACCTCCAACTGCCTCTGAATTCTTGGGATCGTTTTGGTAGAGGATATGAAATAGTAATACCAGCTCGTTTTCCAGTCGATTTAATCATTTCAGGCTTTTTGTCTAGCCCCAAAACTTATTCTACCATTTTCACTCTCTCAATCAAATCCACAAATTCTGTAATTCGCTGTGACACCAGCTGTACTCTGATTTCATCTCTCAATCCTCTTGGAAATCTCTTGCAGCTATCAGCTTCTGTTGGAATGAACTCAGTACCATATCAGCTCAATCGAGAAAATTCTCTTTCATAATCCTGTTTTTTATCTTCAATATATAGCTCTCCAACATACTTCTTCTGAAATTCCTTTTGAAATAATTCCCATGTTACCTGTTCTGCTGGAAAATGTCATATTACAGATTCTCACCACAGATAAGCCTCACCCTGAAGTAATGAAATGGCACAGATTAAGCATTCTCGGGGGTAGATTCTAATAGCTGCAGAACTCGTTTAGTTGATTCCATCCAATTCTATGCTGTAGATGGATCAACTCCGGTCAGACCCATAAATTCTGTAGCACCATATTTTCTTAACTCTTTTATTGGGGCCCGTCTTTGAGTTGATACAGAAGTTGTAGCAGGAACAATCTCCGCTACTCTTTGTAGAGCATCGACAATAATTCTTAACAAATGTGAGTTATCTCTATTTCCTTCTTTATTTAAAGGTTGATTTCTTCTAGGATTTACACTAGGTGCTATCGACTCTGTTTCATCTAATTCTCTATCTCCGGTATACATTTCTTCATAAGACATCTTTAATCAATAAAAGAAAATCAAATAAATATATTAGCATCCAAAAACCCGACTCAGTTTCGACTTAAATGTGGCATGTACTTCTAAACTCATTTACGAGCTTGATTTAGTCTGAGAATCGGCTAAACCTTAGCTCTGATACCAATAATTGTCACACCTCTTAACCCCAAACCGTCACCGGAACAAAGTTGCGAGGCATTACCGAACATATCAGACAACTTACAAATAATTTATAAATAAAATAACATTCGTAATATAATTTAATAACAAAATCCATATAATGGACTGTCAAACCCCAAAACATATATAAAAAAAACGGAACTTGTTCGAATATTACAAATTTTTTTTATAATTTTTAAAAAAATTTCGACAGCATTTCTGCTTATTTTTACATAAAACTCCCTACAAATAAAACCATATCATTTCCAAACATAACCAATTCAACCAATTCATTTCACATTCTCATTTTCTATTCTAAATACCTTCTAATCAAACTCAATCAACTTAATATCAATTTAAATTTATCAATGTACTAATTAAATTGAAATGGATAAACTTTTTTTCATTATAATTCTTAGACTTATAATACTAACATTTTTAATTATTTATATTCAAAACATAATAACATTTATACACATCCTATGTACATGCCACATTACCAAAAGAAAATATACATCACCAGAATTTGCTGAAGTCGGGTCTGGCTTTGGATGCTAGTTCAATACTTAACTTCTACAACCTGCGCACGAAAACAACCGTACGCTGAGTATTTCATATTCAGTGGTATTACTATAAATTAAACTATTTATTAATAAAATTTCAAACATCGACCATAAGCTTTATACATCACTTCAACTAAATATACATATTTATATATCACTTCATAAATCTTAAATTCATATATATATTTTACATACTAATTCAATCCATAATTTAACTCATACATTCTTTCTCGTACTTTTCAATAGTGCCAAATCAATCAATTTTTATTTTCAAATTTTCATTTCAATTATTTATCCTATTAACAAGGCTCGGACTTTGACAGATACATGGATTCCACCCAAACACACCAGAATATCCATCCTAATCACACCTGGAATAATATAAATCCTCCATAACACACAAATATATCATATCCTCCCAAACACACCAATAAGGCATTAGATGCCTCTTCGGATAACCCGAAGCATATAATAACACAATCATCTTCTCGGCCGAACTACAAATCTCTTCATCATATCACAAATCCTATGGCATGCCATTTGTATCCAATCTAGTCCGATAAGTTAATAGGGTATTATTTTACTTTTCCAATTTCGAATTCATTTCCACAACAATTTCAAATATTCAAACAATTCAAAACATCTATTATTTCAATTCACATATAATTCAATATTCACACATATTCTTACTTAATTTCAAATGTTATTACTTACCTTACTTTAATTGTCCCATGAATACAATTTCAATATAGCATTTATTAAATAGATTAAGTTATAGTAATACAAACCCAGAATACGCGTTTACTCCTCAACGATCTTTTCTTTTCCTTTGGATGCCGATGCCTCGTTTTCCTTGTTAGATACGAAAATAATAATTATTTTCACTATTAATTATAGCCTTAAAAAATAATTAAATTTTATTAAATTCTTACTTATTCCAAATTTAATTCTAACTAAGCTTACTTAACTTTCTAACTTAATTCATACTTCTTTTCTACTTAATTTCTTGCCATATTTAACTCAACTATTCAATATGCATAATTAAACCCTAATTTAAGGCTTTTTATAACTTAATCCCAACTATGTAAAACTTATAATTAGTTTACAATTCAATCTTTTTTTATCTATTCTAGCTAGAAATTCTATCAACTAAACCCCTAATTTAACAACTTGTTCAAAATGAATAATGTTCAAAAACCTATGAACTTCCATAACCTCCACTTAATTTCAACAAAACTTTGTTTTAAAGCTTCTAAAACATCAAAATTAAGAGAAAAAGGCTAAATTTAGCTTACCAATTAAACTTGAAGCTTTAAAATCCCAATTTTCTCCTTTTCTTTTCTTTCCCTTTTTCTTCCCCTGTTTTCGTCTCTTTCTCTGTTTCTTTTCTGTTCTTCTTTTGTTTCTTTATCTTTTTATTTTACTTACTTTACTTTATTTCTTTTATTTCAACTAATAATATTAATAATAATATATTATATAAAAAAATCTTTACTTATTATTTAAGCATATATTTATTTTTATTACAAGTGTACCTATATAATTTTACTATTACACTTGTCTTTAATCTTTACCATACGTTTGTCATCTATTTACTTATTTAATATATAATAATATAATATAATATAATATAATATAATTAATATAATATATTATATTATATAATAAAATAATATATGTAAAACATAAAAATCTAAGATTTTTATCACTTATGCTGCCTCATTTCTTGTTAATGGCTTAATTGTCATTTTAATCCTTTTTATTTTCTATTAATCTATAATTCAACTTTTACCCCTAATTCAATTTAATCCTTTTTCCTAATTTCTCTTAATTAAACTAAATTAACCCAATTAATACCTAATTAAGCACTCAAATAAACTCATAATTATTTCAAATAATTTTTTTATGACTCAGTTTACTAAGACGAAGGCCCGATAATATACTTTTCCGGTGCTTGTGAATTTTGGGTCATTACAATACCTCCAGATAGAGAGGTTGAGTTTGGTATCGATTTGTTACCGGGTACCACACCTATGTCCATTGCACTCGTTTGTTGAGGAGTCGAAGTCGACTAGTTTGAAGTGGAGAGAACTTGGTCATAGGAGGGAAAAAGGTATGACCATTTCATATAAGAGAGATTCTCTTTTGGATGTAGGTTTTGAAAACATGGGGCATTGTGTTCGTGGAAATCAGACCTGGGTCAGTTTTGATTTGGCAGTGCACAAGTCGAAGACTAAAAGACTTCCAGCTTTTAAACACAACTTCGACTCAGTTAATATCCTGCAAAGTTCGACATAAGCCCGTGGTGGGATTTGTGGAGTTATGCCTCGTATTTTTCGGCATTTCTTCTCCCAGTTAAACTCTATTTTTAGTTTCTCACTTAAACTCTGATTAGTGTAGGTTATTTTAATATTATTTGACCTATAAATTTAGCCTATAAAAAAACTATTTCTCCACCCTAGAAATATAACTCATAACACATTTAGGTATTAGCTTTTACAAGCTTTTAGAGAATTTTGTGTTTATGTTTTGAAGGTTCTTATTTCGAGTTTCGGGGTTTAGTTTTATCTCAATTTTTTGTACTCTTCGTTTTTGCCGTTTTAGTGAAATTATCTTTACTCATGGTTTTTTATCCTCTTCGGAGGGGTTTTTCCATGTAAAATACTTGTGTTCGATTTTTTCAATTTTTTCATTATTTTATTTTATTGTTACTTAATTGGGTTTATCCCCAACAATATTCAATATAAATAATACGTAAAATTTATATATGGATAAATATATATAATATCTATCTAAAATATATTGTGTACATGTTTATACACATGCGTATTAATATAAATAATACTAGAAAAATATTGTGTATTTAAATAATTATTAAAATAATAAAATGATTAAAAATCTGTGCATATTTATGGAGTTGTATCTGTTAAAATCAAATATCAATTTATATATTCAATTTTATTATAATATGCTAATAAATATATATAAAAATCCAAGCATATTTATGGAGTTGTATCTACAATTGCGTGTCTAATATTCTAAATCATAAAACAAAACAACAATGTACTTCGTAGTCACTTCTATGTGTGCTATGGACTCGAAAGCTTCGACGTCGAAGGAATCCACGCGTGGTTCAGTGTGGATCAAATGGTGCTCCAGATTTTGCTCATCTTTGGAGTCTACCACAACTCGATGCAGCACATCATTATCACCATCTCCATTTTTCTTGTACTCAATCTTAGAATCGTCTTCGCTTGGAAACACCCATCAAGATACTAACGAATTTCTTGAGGCTAATCATACTCTTATATTGATCTCTCATCATTTTCCTAAAGACAAACCTCTGCCGCTACCAAAGCTGAGCTCCTCCGCCATATATATATATATGTTTGATTTGCTAAGTTTAAAAGATGGACATACTTTAGATTTAGATTTTTTATTTTTCAATTTTAAATTTTTTAATCTCTACAAAATTGATGTAAAAAAATTAATGATATGGGAATAAATTATATTAGGATTATCCTAAAAGACAGTTTTTAGACATCAATAAAATGTGCTACGTCATTAAAATTTAAAGATAACAAAGTATTCTTATACACTCATCTATATCTAATATCTTCTCCAACTTAATTTAACTTTAATTAAATTACTTAAAATAATTAATTTTTTAAATTATAAACAAACATATTTTCTTCTTTTATAAATTTTAATCATTTTGTTTTTTAATAAGTTAATATTTTTTTTATTTTTGTGCAATCAATTTTTTAAAAAATAGTAATTTTGTGCAATTTTTTCTATGTCATTGACACATAATTTTGATAATTATTTTACCCTGAACCCCGAATCTTGAACTTGAACCTTGAACCCTAAACCTTAAACCCAAACCCAAACCCTGAGGTATAGGGTTTGAGTTCATGATTTAAGGTTCAAGGTTTGAGTTTAGGTTTTAGGTTTAGGGTTCAAGGTTTGGGTTCAAGGTTAAAGGGTTTGGAGTCATGGTTAATGAGTTTGGGGCTTGGGGTTCAAGGTAAAAATTTACCAAAATTATGTGTCAATGACATGGAAAAAATTATTGAAATGTCATTAAATAATGTGAAAGGGACCATAAATAATGTGATGGGAAGGGTCTATAAAATAATTTCTCTACAGATGAGTGTATAATAATAATTTTATATCTTTAAAATTTGATGATTTGAAAAAAAATTATTGATACCTAAAAACCTAATTTTTTAGGATCATTCTAATGTAAGTTATTCCTTAATGATATTATCAATGTATTAAATAATAATATTATTTTTAGTTATAAAATAAATGCTTCATATGCATCTATCTTGTAGCAACACACCTCTTTATATATTGCAATTTTTGTGTATGCCTCTCTTTTGTGTTTTTATTTGTCTGATAAGAAAATTAATCTCAACTTAATTTTTTTAAAAAATTAATAAGATATTACTTATTGGTTAAATTAAAAACTTTAAATTATATTGAAAATATAATTGAATATGGATTACTTTAACATTTATTATGAGTTTAAATAAAGGTAAAATAACAATTCTATCTTGAAAATTTGTATAAATATCTTAAAGATTAAACTAAAAAAAATAAAAAGTATTGTAACACCCCGATTCTGGCGGGTACATGGTTTGGCGTATAGTCCTAAGGTAGTATGATTGGAGGAGTAGGCTTCGCCCAAGTGCATCTTTCAGCGTATAAAGCGAGTGTATACAGTTATGTTGTTAAGTTAATAAAGGTTCCTTGTCAGGTGACTATATTAGTTGGAATAAGACCAGCAGCCAAGTAAAATGGTATTGAGAGCATGCGTGCACGTTAGAGATATAGTGTGCCCGTTAACTATGGTACTTGTAACATCCCAAAAATCGAGGGTTAGTAGAATCAGGTTTGTGAATCGAGAGAGAGCAATCACGCCTTAATTTTTTAAATTATCTATGAATTTTTAGGAAATAAATGAGGTATTGGTTTGTTGGTTAAGTGTTAATGTAACATTTCTTGAAACCCAAGTTCAAATCCCTTCTCTCATATTATTTTTATTATTTTACAAATTTTGCCTTAAGCCCTAGTATGTGACATGCCTTTTTTTTAAATAAATATTTCAAATTTTATCAAGAATGAGTTATTGGTTTGATTGTTAAACATTAGTAAATTTATCCTTGAGGTCCTAATTTCAATTCCCTTCCCATGCAAATAATTTAATTTTTTTGACAAAAACCCCTTGTTTTAATGTATGGGACATCCAAGCCTAGTTAACTTAGGTATAAATATTAAATTTTTACTAATAATCAGCCTTTAATCCTTCTCCTCATCGCCCTAGCCGTTCCTCTCCTCCTCTCCTTCTATTTAATTTTAATTTTTTTCCTTTCATCCATTGTTGTCGTCGCCTACACCTATTTTTACCATCTCTTTCTCTTTTTTTCATTTTTTTTTGCCACAAGATTTGTTAACATATTCTCCACCGTATTGCTGTCATTTTTCCTCATTAAAATTAGCCCCAAATCTAAAATCTTGAACTCCAATATCGATCCCGAACATTGCCAAGAAACTGCCATTGCCGTTTCTCTCAACTAGCTTGGGTAAGGTCTCTTCTCTCTTCAATTTCTTAATTAATCTTATCCATTAAAAACCTAAATTTCTAGATCTAGAATTTGGGGGATTTTAAATGATTTCAAAGGTATTTTTCCAGAATTTAATGGGATCTCAAACTGTTTTAAAATTTAGCCCCAATTTTGGCCACCATGGGTGGTGGTGCGTGCGCCTATTTGCAAGAAAGGGGCTGTTTTGTTTCTTGGTTCTTGCCTATATTTTTCCAGCATTATTTTGAGTTCTTGAACCCTCCTAATCAGCTTTTAAACTCATTTCAATTAGGTAAAAACGTTCTTGATCAATTGGCAATTCAGATTCCACAAATCGTGAAGTGTAAGTGCAATTAAGGGTAACTAGTTTGTTATTTCGACATAGTTGTTGGGTAAATGTTATGAATTGATTAAATGAAGAAATTTAATCATTAATTAGCTACTGATTTTCCAATGTATTATTGAAGGTGCTGACCCAAACACCCCAAATTATCTGTAAAGGCGAAGAACAATTGTACGTGCGGGTTGCATCGATACAATGTAAGGAATCTAACTAGTTTGGATTCATAAAATAGTTATAATTTCAACAATTGGTTTGAACTCATAAGTGGGTGTTTGGGGGCTGGTTTAATGGTAAATTTATTTAATTTATAGTGAATTTTGGTATAGGTTCGTTTAAGGAATTATTTAGGAAAATTGGAAGATTCGCTAGTGTGCTGCGAGGAAGAGAAAAATAAGGTGTGGATCCTAAACTTATAAAATTGTTTGAAATGTTAAATATCATGTTATATATGATAAATTAGCTTGCTGATTGGATTGTATTAATATCAAAATTATTGATTTTGTGAGTGGCCGAGCTAGGTATGTTTCGAGCCTTAAAAGATTGACATGTTGGCAAAATTGCTAGTTCGATAGTATGGATGTTTGACTGAGTTTGTAATTGCTTATTTGAGTTATGAGATATGAGAATGTTTGACTAAATGATATAATGTGTTGAGATATTAAGCTTATGTATCATTTAAACGCATGAGATATTTGTTATATTGTGTACAGAAAAGGGTGTTATTTATGCACAATGAAAACCCGTAAAGTATATGAAATTGAATGATATTGATTGATACCAACATAATGGTAATTTGAAAGATTGGAACACTGTTTCCATTTACTGAAAGTATGTGATTTTTGAGGACATGCTGAGCATGTCAAATGAATGTGAAAAGTATTGAGATATGATTATGTATGAGATTGTGTGACATATTGCATATGCATTGGGTTGGGATTTTGTGGTTGACGGAGGAGTTCCGTGGAGTAACGGCGGCATATTAAGTCCGCATTATTCGTAGTCAGTGCACTGCACCTGGAGTACCGAGGAGATTGGTGATTTTATCGCATATTATATGTTATTGGCAATTGTATCGCACTATTTGATATTCGACAGATTTTTTGCATTATTAATTATTTGGTGGTTTTACCACATCAAGCTATGCTCATAATGTTTTGAAGTTCGGATGATAGGTCTTGGGGAACTAGTGGTGTGCAGCGGATGGTATGGGTAGGAACCTTTTTTGCATTGCATCATGCTCATGACATATTCAAATGTTATTGATTTATGATATTTTTTGTATTGTGTTGTATTGAATGGTATCGAAATTAATGATTGTTACTCAAATGAATGATGTCTTATACTTATACACTGTTTGACATCAATTTGATAGCGACTATGTAATGACATGAAATTCCTGTGATGGTTTTGTTTTCTTCTATTAATGCTAATATGTTTCACCATATTTGATGTTTTTGGCCGTTTAAATCATTATTCGACTCACATTAAGCTTTTCATAAGCTCACCCCCTAATAGTGTGTAACTTTTCAAGTAAACCTCAAAATTAGGACCGGACTCGACATTCTGAGAATCAACTTGGACCTCGAGTTATTATTTATTAATTAAGTATTATTAAGTCTTTATTGGTTTTGGCTTGTAATTTTTAATTATTTCTAGTCTATGGCTTGGTAACATTTCTTTTGGGGATTTTTGTATGCATGGATTACTCAAGCATAATAACTGGATAATGCATGATATTGAGCTTAAGTAAAATTTGATATTGTTCCCTAGTTTCCACTACATTGTAAAGGAACTATTTTTGAAAAACAAATTGATAAGACAACTAATTTTCCAAAATGACTTGAAAAATGATTTTTCCGCTGCATTAGTTTAACTTGAAGTTTTTTTTAAAGAATAGCGATAAACAAACAGTTTTTCTAAAATAACACTATCAGTAATAAAATGAATTCTAAGCATACACGACCTAATGAATGAATGCTTTTAAGATAACTCAAAGTACAACTACGGTTTTCTCTAAAATGAGTTTATTTAAAGTCTTAAAAAGTAACGTAAGTTAGCTTAGCCATTTTAGTGGCTAATGTAGCCTTCTCAATCTAGTCATAATGTCTAGGCCGAGTTTGGGAGGTTACAGTACTGTACAAGTTAAGTTGCAGGGTAAGTTGGTTAGGAACTAACTGAATGTGGACCAGGATAGTTAAGAGATAAGGAGATACTCAATTAGGTTTCTTGAAATTTGTAGACCTTTTGATAAGACAATTCAATAATGCTGCAACTTTTGTCAAGTTCCAATAATAACCTAGATTATAATAATGGATATTCAAGTTTGGAAAAGAGGAGTTCTCTTCTTCTTTCTTAAAAAATATGGCTATCTAAAGCTTGAGGAACCGAAGGCATTTCTTTAAGCTGAAGTTGAGATCCCTAATTTTATCAGTGATTAGTCCATGTCAAGGTAAGTTTTATGGCTCTGCATGTTGTGCTATGAAAGAGTAGGTCTATAGGAGTGCATGAATAGTAAGATGAAGAAGTAAGGCTTTGTATGGTCATATGGGTTTGAGATGATGGTAAGGCTATTCGAATGAGTTTTAATGGTGTTCCTCTATTTTATAAGTAGTGATTGCTGCATTATCTTGATGAAGGTTGGATCTGGATTTCAAACTACTATCCATGTTTGTTAGGTAAGTCTACATACTAACTCTTGCATGTACACTGTTCATTCAATATACGTCCGTGGTAATTGTTTAAACTATGAAATAGAAACTAGAAGTGTATAGTCTGAGTGTTTGCTGGGGTTTGCATGTATATAGTTCATATGAGTCTGAAATTTTAAGTATGTGAAGTTTGAGTATGGCATTATGACACATCTGAAATGTATGCGATGAAGTGTATAATTAGTGACTTAAAGTGTTGAGTCTTAAGCAATGTCAGTGCATGAAGAGTCCATCAAGTAAGTTTGTGTCTGTTCACTGCAGTGGAGTCTAAAGAGGTCCATCGGGACTAAAAATACTATTTCTGATATGAATCTTGAAAGAAAATCCCATGGCCATGACACCTTCCAAATAGACCTAAAGGATGGTGATTACCCAATGGGGTTCTCTGCATGTCCTAGGATGATAATGGGCAAACCTCACATAACATGAGTCTAAGAAAATCCATATCGTAAACATGTTAGGAAATGAAAGCCTTTGTGGCAAAGTATGAAAAGAACAACCTCTGTGGCGATATCTGAAAAGAATGCCTTTATGGCCCACACTAATAGAACTATTTTCATGGTGAACTATGGAAGGAAATGCTCTTGGCGTGTAATGATAAGACTCTCAATGGCGTACGTTGGTTCGCGACGGAATGTGCAAGTGTACATAATCGTTATCAAGTAATAAGTAAGCAAAAGAGTTATCGTCTCCATAGAGACTGTATTTAAATCAATAATTGTAAAATTACTATTCACAAGTTGGTAAAGAAACACAATAATTTGGGATGATAGATGTTAATAATTAGTTAACTAGATGCAAATTAACCTAAATGCAAATGAGATGAAATAAAGTGCAAGGTGATGGTTTAGCAGCAATTTCACAATTTTAACAACAATAACATGAATAAGCTAGAATAATTACAACAATTGACTCAATTCATTCTTATCATATTTAACAATATTCTGGAAAAATTCCATGGCAACTCGATCATTCATTAACTTGGAATCTGATATAAGTTCTTTCGAAATCTTATACTTAGAAAAACATGTATATTTCTATGTCCATATTTTACTAAGAATTACTTAGAATTCATGTGAAGTAATAGGGACGGATTAGGTTTGAAACAATTTAACCACACAAACCTAAAATTATGCAAAGTAATAGAGTTCTCCTAAGTTATTACGAACCTTTAATTTAATCGGACCAGGATCTAAATTAAACAGGCACATTCCAATTATTATGCCCATTAATTGACATATGGTAAGGATTAATAAACTAATTCTAACGCATTCAAACATATTTTAATGCATGAAATACTTAAATGATTTTAATTGAAAATATGAACAACTGAGGCACAGAACATCATAAACATGAATCAAATGAATTTTATCAAATTATTAACATCATTCCAACCTAAATTAAGTTATCATTGTTAATGAAAAAACAATAAAACAATTTGCAAACATATTTGAATAACTAAGAACAAAAATAAAAAATAAGGAAGAAGGAACTCTTGATGATTTCAAAAATTCTCCGAAGATTGATCGTGGTGGCTCCCTCCAATTCTTGTGATTGCTCCTTCGCAAATTGCTTCTCAAGGTAGCTAATCATGTCTCATCCCAAAAATTGAGGGTTAGTAAAATTGGGTTTGTGAATCGAGAGAGAGTGGTCATGCACTAATTTTTGAGATTATTAGTGTATTTTTAGGAAATAAATGAGGTATTGGTTTGTTGGTTAAGTGTTAGTGAAACGTTCTTTGAAACCCAAGTTCAAATCCTTTCCATCACACCATTTTTAGTATTTTGAAAATTTTGTATTAGACACTAGTATGTGACACGCATTGTTTTTAAAATAAATATTGTAAAATTATTTCAAGAATGATGAGAAAACCCAGTGGTTAAAAAAATGAGAAAGCATGGAAATTAGATTAAAGCCTCAAGTTTGATTCTCTTCCCTTGCAAAATAGCTTAATTTTTGCTAAAATTTCTCCTTCTCTTTATTTTTTTCCACCCAAGCCTTGAACCCTAGGTATAAATGCAAATTTTTCTTATATTTTTCAGCCTTTAAGTCAAATTTCCCTACCTTAGTCGTTCACCCTCTTCCTCTCCTCTTTTCTCTTCAATTTTCTTTCTTTATTACCTTATGTGTTGCTAGCAAGATTCACCATCAATTTCTCTTCTTTTTGGAATGGGTTCTTACACCATTATTTTCCTCTTCTTACTGTCATTTTATCATAAAATTTCTAGCCTAAAATTTTAAATTTTAGCATTCAAGATCAGCCTCCATTGATGCCCCTAAAAGAACTCCATTGCCGCTCCTATCTTCTTGCTTGAGTAAGTGCCATTTTATTTTGTTTTTCTTGATGGATATTTCAATAAAACACCCAATTTTCCAGATCTAGAATTGGGTTGATTTTTAAAAATTTAATGGGTATTTTTCCAGCCTTCCAAGTAAATTTAAACATGATTTCAAATCAGCCCCAAATTGGCCACCGTTGGCGGTGATCTGTATGCCTAAAGGCTAGAAAATGGGGCTTCTATTTGTTTAAAATTTCCCGCCTTTTTCTAGAAATATCTTGGGTTCTTGGAACCTTCCTAATCAACCTTTAATCATGTTTAATTTAGGAAAAGTCAATCTTGATCAATCAACGACTCAGATCTGACAATTCGAGAAGCGTAAGTGTGGTTGATTATGGGCTATTGTGTAGTTTTCGATGAAATGTTGGGTAAAATGTTTAGAGATCCAATTAAATATTTTAATCTTGGATCAGCTTCTGATTTTTCAGTATTTATGTGTGTTAGGTGCCAACTTAAACGCCCTATATCAACAATGAAGCGATAGACGTTCACGCACACGATTCGCATCAAACCAATGTAAGAAACCTAACTAGTTTGGATTTGAAAAATTGTTATAATTGTAATGGTTGGGTTGAACCCATAAGAGGGTGATTGGGGGCTATTTAAGTGGTATATTAATTTAGTTAAATGATGATATTTTTAATTTAGGTTCGTTTTAAAGTTTATTAGAGAAACAACAAGATTCGCTAGTGTGCTGCAATAGAGTGTAATTAAGGTGTTGGTCCTATCTTGTTAACTTTAATGTTTTGATGTTATTTTTAAATGATATAGTTGATGACTAAGATTTCTGGTTGGGCTTGGCTAAATGGATAAGTAATTAAATTGTAAGTGGCCGAACCAAGTATGTTTTGAGCCCTAATTATTTGACATGTTAGCAAAAATGTGAGAATGACTGAATAATTGTGTGATTGATATTGTTGTGGATGATTAGTTGATATGGTGTATGTTGATGGCATGTATAACATGATTCTGAATGAGAATGAGGTATGCATGATATATTTGTATGAATGATTTGCTATGAAATATTCGAAAGATTTTTATACATGTACTTGGAAAAGAATTGTAAGTTATATGAGATTGTAATATGTTGAACGACACCATCTTAATGGTGAATTGAAAGTTTGATAAATGATCTATTTACTAAAATTATTTAAAAATATGAGGGCGTGTTGATCATGCCAAAGAAATGTGAAAGTATTGAATTCATGACTATGTATAAGGTTGTATGACATCTTGCATGTGTGTTGGGGGTGAGATTGTTATTGTGGTTGACAGAGGAGTTCCATGGAGATTCAACGGCATATTAAGTCTGCCATTATTCGTATTCAGTGCACTACACCGGGAGTATTGTGGAGATTGGTGATTTTATCACATTTATTTGTTAAATGGAAAATTTTCTGCAATTATGTTCATTTGGTGGTTTTACCACATCGAGATCTGCTTGCATTCGTTGGAGTTTGGCAGACAGGTTCTGAGGAATTTATGGTGTGCAGTGGATAGTTTGGGTAGGAAATTTTTCTTTGTTCCATTTGCATCACGCCATGCTCATACATCGTTTGACATCAATTTGATAATGACTATGTAAATGATATAAATTCCAATGATGGTTTTGTGTTCTTCTATTAATGTTAATATTTTTCATTGTATTTGATATCTATGTCTATTTAAATAACTGTTCGACTCACACTGAGCTTTCATAAGCTTACTCCCCCATAATGTTTAACTTTTTAGGTAAACCTCGAAACTAGGACCAGACCTGTCATATAGAGAATCACCTTGGATCTCGGACTATTTTTAATAATTATTATTAAGTCTCTATTGGTTTTGGTTTGTAATTTTTAATTATTTCTAGTTTGTGTCTTGGTTACTTTTCATTTGGGGATTTTTCCATGCATGGATTACTCAAGCATAATAACTAAAAAATGCATGATAGCTGGCTTAAGTAAACTGTGACATTGTTCCCTAATATCCGCCGCATTTCAAAGGAATTGTTTTTGAAAAAAAAACAAATCGATAAGGCAACTAGATTTCCAAAGTAAAATGAATAATGGTTTTTTTTTCTGCTACATTAGTGACCATCAAGTTTTAACAAAGTAAAGTGACGAACAAATGAGTTTTCTAAAAAAAATTGTCAATAATAAGATGAATCTAAAGTATAAATGACCTAATAAATGAATGTTTTTAAACTAACTCAAAGTACAACTATGATTTTTCTCTAAAATGAGTTCATTTAAGGTCTTGAAAAGTAATGTAAGTTAACTTAGCCATTTCGGTGGCTAATGTAGCTTTCTCAATCTAGCCATAAAGTTTAGGCTAGGTTAGAAATTTTAAAAGCCAAGAGAGTTTTTCTCAAGGGAAATGCTAGGTAAAGGGAAGAGGGAAAATAGAGTGCTTTTGTATGGAAGAGAGGAAAACAAAGATGAGAGTTGAGGGATGTGTGCGATGATAAAAATGGGAGATGAAGGGTGGTATTTATAGTAGAGGAGTGGCATGAGATTTTTCTAAAAATAGCTTAGGGATCCCTTGGATTGCTCCCTTGCTCGGCCGAACATGAAATTGGGATGGGAGGTTGGTGGTTATTTGATTAGATGACTGATTCTCCCTTGATTCATGGCATGGGTTGGACGACAATCAAGGCTCATGTTGGGGGCTGATTTTTTCACAAGTGCGAGGGCCTTCAATTTAATTATCCCAAAGCTAATTTTGTTTGCTCTTGATGGCTTTCCAAATTTAGGCTTCTTTTCCCTTTGTTGGGCAATTTTGGTGACCCAATTAAGAAGCAACTTAATTCTCTTTAGCAACCATCTTTAAGCTGGGTCAAGGCAATATTTTTTAGCCCAATTCATCCTCTAGTCGTACACATGAAGTGGGTTTTTCTTTTGCGCCACATGCATGTGTGTTTTTATTAACTTCCACATGAATTAATTTAGTGGTCCAACTGTAGCAAATTGAGTAAAAATTAATATAGCATAAAATAGTAAAATTATGTAGAATTAATACTAAATTTCATAAAATTACACACTTCACTAACATTATGCCCAATGTCTAAATATGAAAAAAATGACTCAATTAGCTGTCCATATACTCGAAATTTGCATAGATTATAATTAAAAAGGTGATTGAAAAACCTATATATTTTAGACGTATCACACCCCCAAACTTAATCCATTGCTAATCCTGAGTAATGTTTCATGCAAAGAAAAAATTAGCGCAATCTTCCACAATATTGACAAAGAATAATTTTTTCAAATAATCATGCAGCAACAAATTTATGCTCATAATCTCTTCGTACTAATAAAGCGCTCACAAGCAAATATTATTTCAAAATATTTTTTTAAGTAAAAGAAAATGCTATCATTGGTCATAGTTTGCATGCATTCCAAAGTCATATATAAAATTCACCATTGAACAAATTTTCCTTATCTAATTAGACAAAACAATCCTAAGGTTTAATTATTGGTCTTCATATGTTGCACTTAGTAATTTCTCTCCACTAATATGGTCGACATAATTATCAAAATAAGTAGGTCTTTTATAAGGTTGTAATGGGGCTAGGCTCTAGGTAGGGATAAAGAGAAGTGATTTTTAGGCTAATTCATCTTAACTCTAACTTTATCTTGGATCTTTTTAGGTTATAATATTCCTACTAATGGGTTTTAACACCCCAAACTTAATTTGAAACTTATACTCAACAATACATCTCAACACTCAAGTAGAGATTTCTCTTTTTTCTTCAATCTGTACATCTTTCTGAATTCTCCACCGAATCTGAATTCTCCCCCGAATTTTACTCACCAAGACAAGTATAGCTAATATTGGTGAAAGCTAGAGTAAAATTTTAAAAAGATGACAATATGGTAGCTTATTATGTAGGTAAGTAACAATAAAATAGGCTATATGGCTCAAACTAAGGTTTCAATGGTTAAATTCATATGGTAGGCTTGAAAAGCTCAAACGATCCAAAGAAAATGTGCCTAAATCATATTTAGATTCCTATGCTGCCTAGGATTCGCCTCAAGAAAGTTACTAAGACAATTATAAAGACTTAAACCTTCATGCATGTCTATTTCTAAGGAAAGTATATTTTCATGGAAAAGACTATATAAGACTAAAGAAAAATACAAACATACCATAACTAAGCTAACATATAAAATGTAAATCTTCCAACCTATGACTCGAATGTCTAAAACAATCCATCTGATACCCTTCTTGTGCCTTTCCAAAACCACAAGTGACTTTTCTTCTTGATTTTGGGTGCACCCAACCGAAATAATGACCGAAAAATTTGAAGAGAGACCCAAATAATCATATTTCAAATGAAGGCAAAATCTTCAGTTCCAATTCAATGACTCTTCAATCAATGCTTTTGGTTGTGTGTACTCTCGAGATGATAACTCTAATGATTTGAGTGGATCTTCATGAATTAATCCCTTCGAATTAGCTTCTAACAAAGCCAAACGTCCCTTGTCCTCATCATCACTTGACGAATCCGCTAGTAGAATACATTTTAACAGATCATACCTTAAAAGATTTTTCAGGATTTGGCTTTTGAGGAGCAGAAGTTTCAACTCTCGTTTGAACTTCCTCAACTACCTTAGGCTTTAACGTCTTCCTACTCCGTAAAGTGACAACATTGTTATATTCTTTGCTTGAAACTCTTGGATTTTTAGTATTGCTAGGCAAAACACCTTGCGGTCTATTCGGGAGCTTAAAGGCTAGTTGACCCACTTAATTCTCCAAATTCCTCAACGTTGCTGCTTGACCTTTGATAAGTGCATCATTGATAAGCAGTAAAAGTAACATATTTTAACCTCATTCTTAATGTATTTTTGGATTATTAATAATGTAAATCAGTGAATTTGATGCTCCTAATCCTTTAAATTCATGTTTCTATACTGAGGAGAGCATTTGGGAGCGAAAGGAGCGAAAAATGAGCCAAAATTGGATGAATAAAGCTATTTTTGAGATCCATACGACCTGGGCATTTCCACACGGGCTGGCCACAAGCCCGTGTGAGCCACACGAGTTGGCCACATGCCCATGTGCCAACCCGTGTCGATATCATGCCCTGTTTCCCAAATACGCGGAAAAACCCAATTTTTAGGTTTTTTTGAGCATTCTAAAGTCTATACATATCAATTAGAAGAAGATATAAGGGAGCACACAGAGAACATTGAAGAAATCACTTGAAGAACACCATCGGAGCCAACTCAGAAGCGGATCTCTGTCAGGATTGAAGATTTCCTTTTAACTTCTTTCGAAGTTTTATTGAATTTCTTTATGTCTTATGGTTTTTCAGACTTTGAGATGTTTTCATTTAGATTTTTAAACCAAATTCCCTAGATACCTAGGGAAGATGAAAACTATGATGAATCTTATTATTTGATTTCTGATTTACATGATAAATACTTGATTCTTGTTCTCAATTATGTATGCTTATTTCGTGTTTTAATATTTTTGGGATATTAATTCATGTTTAATGTGCTTATTTCAGTGGAGCAAAAGTCCCTGTTTAAACGTAGATCTAGAATAATTGAGTGGAGTTGCATGCAATCCTAGAAATAGGATGACATAAATCTACCAAATTAGAGTCAAATCTAATAGGAGAATCCATAGATTGAGTTAATGTGATGATAGGGGTTTTAATTAGAAAGAGATTTCAATTCATCAACCTAGAGTCAGTTGTTCTTACTCTCAAAAGTGATATTAACATAATTTAGGGATTTCTATGGATAAAGACACAAGTGAATAAATCGTTTAATTCAAATTCAGAATAATAAGTGAAGTCTAGGTGGATTCTTTCCTAGGTATTGTCTTTCTCTTTGGTTATCTTCGATTATTTCCTATTTCATTTTCTATTGCGTTCTTAGTTAAATTAGATTAGTAAATTTAGATTAAAAACAACCATCTCAATTTATCGGTTAAATAATAGAAAACTAGTAATTACTAGTACTTTTAGTCCTCATGGATACGATATTCCCTACTCACCATAGCTATACTATTGTTCGATAGGTGCACTTGCCTTTGTCGTAATTATAGTTAGTTTAGTGACCATCAAGTTTTTGGCTTGCCGGGGACTAAAATATTAGGAACACTTGATTTTTATTAATTTAGGCAATTTTCTTTTTATTATATTTTTATTTTTAGTTTAATTTTTGTTTGCTAATTTTTATTTTATTTGCTTATGGTAGGTTCCCTTAGTTTATGACTAGAAGAAACCCGTCTGGACCATTATTATTTGACAGTGAGATTGAAAGTACAGCTCACAGAAATCGTAGAGAAGCAAGGCAGAGTCGAAAAAGCATAGTAGACGAGCAAAAAGACATTATTATTACTGCGGAAATGGGTGATAATCAGAATAATTAGCTACCTCCTGCTGTTGCTGTGAATCCTGCAAATCCAAATCCTGCTCCTCGTACTATGTACGATTATGCCAAGCCCGCCATAACTGGGGTTGAATCGAGTATTGTGAGACCCACTATTGCTACGGATAATTTTGAACTAACTTCGAACACTATTCAGATGGTACAAAAATATGTTTAGTTCGATGGTTTGAAAGACGAAGATCCAAATACTCATTTGGCTAATTTTATGGAAGTCTGTGATACTTTCAAGATAAATAGGGTTTCTGATGACGCCATTCGCCTACGGTTGTTTCCCTTCTCGTTGAGGAACAAAGCTAAGCAGTGGTTGAATTCTTTACCACGAGGTTCTATCATTACATGGGATCAAATGACCGAGAAATTCCTACTGAAGTACTTCCCATCGACTAAGACAGCTAAGTTGAGGAATGATATCTCTTCATTCAGATTGACTTAGAGACCCTATATGATACATGGGAGAGGTATAAGGACTTACTGAGACGGTGCCCTTACCATGGGTTACCTTTATGGCTACAGGTTCATACCTTCTACAACGGTTTGAATCCATCAACTAGACAGTTAATCGATGCAGCAGTCAGTGGTACTCTGAACAATAAAACACTTGAAGTGACTTATGAGTTTAAAGAGGAGATGGCACTGAATAATTATCAGTGGCAAGTCATGAGGACAAAGCCGATGAAAGCAGCCGATGTTTTTCACTTAGATGCGGTCACCATGTCATCGAATTAGGTAGAACTTTTAAATAAAAAAATTTATGGTTTATATGGTTCTGCGTAGGTAAATCTGGTGATGCAGTGCGATACGAATGGAGGAGGAATGAATAACCCAGAATACTTACCCTATAGTTCTAGCATAGAGAACGAAGAAATCAACTATATGGGTAATAATTCTAGGCCTCAGAATAATCCTTACAGTAACACGTATAATGTAGGTTGGAGGAACCATTCCAATTTCTCTTAGGGTGGTCAAGGAAATCAAAGAGCACAACCCCCTCCAGGCTTCCAACAACAACTTTACCAGTAAGAGAAGAAGCCAAACCTTAAGGAGATGTTGACGAATATTATCTCGGTGTCAGAAATCCACTTCAAAAACACCGAAACAGCGCTTACAAATCAACAAGTGTTGACTTAAAGGCTCGAGAACCAAATCAGTCAACTTGCAAATTTGATTTCAAAACGACCACAATGTAGCTTACTTAGCAACACCGAAACTAACCTAGAAGAATAGCTTCATGCAATTACTGTTCGTGATGAAGAAGGGTTAGTTGAATCTAAATCAGAACTAAGGCAAGAAGTTGTGGCAAGTAACGGTAAGGTCGAGGTAAGCCAGAATGAACAAAAACCGGTTAGTAAAGATTATAAACCTTGAGTGTCATATCCTAAGGCGACGAAGAAAGACCACACAAACGAATAATTTGGTAAATTTCTTAAACTACTAAAAAAGTTACATATTAACTTACTATTTATTGAAACTCTTTTGTAGATGCCCAATTCCGTTAAATTTTTAAAGGAGCTTTTGACGACCAAACGGAAGTTAGATGATTTGTCACCTGTGGAGCTAAATGCAGTGTGCTCAGCCATTTTGCAAAATAAACTACCCAACAAATTGAAAGATCCAGGGAGTTTTACTAATCCTTGTTTAATTGGTATTTTAAATATTAATAATGCTTTGGCTGATTTAGGGGCTAGTAATAATGTCATGCCCTATAAAATTTTTAAACAATTAGGTCTTGGGAAACCCAAACAAACTAGGATGATTATTTGATTAGCAGATAGAACTATTAGATTTCCTAAGGGTATTATTGAAGACGTACTTGTGAAAATTGATAAATTCATATTTTCAGTTGATTTTGTTGTTTTAGACATGGATAAGGATAGTGACATACCTTTCATTTTAGGATGACCCTTTTTAGCAACTTCCAAAACTACTATTGATGTTGGTACAGGTGAATTAATACTTCATATAGGTGATGACACGATTACACTCCAAGCTCATGATTCTGTTACGACATCTAGTGATCGAGATAATTATACGAGTTCTGTTAATATGAGTAACCTTGTGGCTCAAACTTCTTTGCAGGAAACCCCTCGAAAAAATGTAATGGAGCCACATTCTAGTCCATGCGATAAAAACAGAACGCCTCATGAAGAACGAATGTTAAAGATCGATGAACTAGACGAATGAAGGACACATGTCAAGGAGAAACTGAGAATACACGATGCAAAGCAAAAACAACGCCATGATGAGCATGTGGATGGAACAAATAAATTTAAGGTTGGAGACAAGGTACCGCTAGATAAAACGAATCCTCGGATTGCCACTTCAAGATTAATGCAAACGGATCAAATCCCTTTACGGTACTAAATGTCTTTCCATATGGTATAATAGAGGTAACTCATTCTGAATTTGGCACATGGTAAATAGCACTTGACTTAAACTTTATGTTGATAATAAAATTGATAATGAGAAAGAGGAGTTTCGACCGCGTGAATGCGAGGTAAGTCGAGCTTAGACTTTAAACAAGCATTTCTCGGGAGGCAACTTGAGTGTTAACACTGCTAATTTTCTTAAATTTATTTCATGATATTTTTAAAATTAATTAATTCTAAAAATTAAAAAAAATTTAAACCCATACGGCCTGGGACACACCCGTAAAAAGGGGTTCGACAATGAGTTGCACAACCTGGTGATATGGCCATATGACCCACACGGCTTGGACACACGGGCGTGTCCTTGTCTGCGTGGATCCTGGGACTTAATTTTTCTAAATTCGACTGTTACATGGCCAAAAATATTCCACACGGGCGTGTGACACGGCCATAGGGACCACACGGTCTGGACACACGGGCGTGTCCTAGGCCGTGTGAAACCTGGAGCTAATTTTTTTCATTTTAAAATCAAGTGAGAGAGTTACATGGTCAAGGCACACGACCGAGCCACACGGGTGCGTGGGCTGTTACATGGGCATAGGAGAAGCGAAGGAGGTTGCACACGGCCGTGCGACACAGTTGTGTAAATACTGGGGTTGTATTTTTAAAATGCACACGTGCTGAAAACACCTCACAGGGACGCGGGCCTAAACACAACCGTGTCACCCTTTTTAAAGCAAACCCTAACTTATTTTTTCTAAGTTTGTCTTCTTCCTCCCCTCTTCAACCCTAGCCGCCGACTTCCCTTGACCCAACTCCACTCCCCTCCGGCCACCGTCGTCATTTGTTCCACCGTCTCCACCCTCGCCCTTCTCCTTTTTTTCCCTTTCCTCCTCCATTCGAACCATGCACGAGCTAGCCCCAACCGACCTTTCCTCCCACAGCCTTCTCTTTCCCTCACTGAACCCGACCCGTTTTTTTCTTTCTTTTTCTCTTCTTCCATTTCTCCCTCACTCCATCCACCGCACGCCTATCGACCGCCTCACCCTCGTCGGCTTATCGCCGTTTACTCTGGCACCCCCACCACTGTTTGCCTATTTTATTTTATTTATTTATTTCCTGTCTATTATTATTAGTTATATTATTTTTCTTTATTTATTATTATTTATTATTGTTATTAGTCATTTTATTTTTCTTTTCTTGTTATACTTGTTTACTATTTTTCTTTTAATTTTTATTAAATCATTTGTTACTTATTCTTTTAGTTACTGTTTTAGATTATTATGATAGTTATTGTTCTTCCTTGGTTTATTATATTAAATTATTTGCTCGCTTATTCTCTTAATATTATTATTTTTCTTAGTATCTGAATTCGGTATTTCAGCTTTCTATTCTTCTCAATAGTATGTGATTTTATTTTTCTTATTACTGGAATTTCATTAGTTTATTGTCGTTTTAGGTTTCCATTTCATTTCGTCTTTTTATTCATTATTATTTTTGCATAATTTATTTTAATAAATAGTTTTTTCGGAGTCAATTCTCTATTTTCAGCTGTTTGAATGTTGCTGCGCATCTTAGGATGATTCTTAGTGTCGTATTTTAATTTACACGACTGTTTCTCAACTTCTTTATTCGTTTAGTGATGCATATTTTATTTTATTTTCTGATAGTGAATTATTTTAATTCAACCACACCATGGCCAACACTCGTAGCAAGTCCAAGGTCGCCATCCCTGCTTCGAAAAAGTGGAAGACACCTGGCGTGACCTCCTCCTCGAGCACCTCCGCCGAGGCCCACCACCCTTATGTCTGATTTTCAGTGGGTCCCCAGGAGGACTTATTTCAACTACTTCGAGTGCGACCACTCGACTTAGGCCGATGTATTGATTGGGTCACTTTAGAACAGATCTAGTTAGCTGATCTTGTTCGCGCTTTTCTTGCCATAGCCCCGTGGGACTAGTTCTTCTCTATCATCGACCCCACATACATGGAGTTGAATTTAGAGTTCTAGTATACATTCACTCTCCAGCAGGTGATGATGACTCATGATGAGTTGGGTACCATCACTTTCAGACTTGGTGGCTTGGTGCGCCATATGAGTCTCCTTGAGTTCGACACTGCTTTAGGACTATACACTGAGGAGTTTATGAGTGCCGAGAACTTCTTCCACCTACATCGGCACATCCACTACTCACTATCTAGTTTTTGGACTGATCTTAAGGCGAGTATGACACCTTATGACGCGAGTCGCACGAAGCTGACTTTTCTCCCTCTGGCTTTACGGTATACTCATGCCCTTTTAGCTTATACTTTGACTAGTAGGAGAGAGAGCACCGGAGTCGTCAGTACTACCGATGCCTATTTTTTATGGAGTATGACCACTGGGCATATTTTTAATTTAGCTTACTCCATCGCCCTCGGTTTCCACCATCAGATAGACCGCAACAAGAAGGGTCCTATTTGTTTATGCCCTTAGGTGACTAGACTAGCTCGACACCTCAGTCTCCTCGACACACCAGAGCAGTCCTCTACGCTTACACTCGCCGGCCAGATGTCTCCACAGGGGATATCGAGCATGAACCATATGAGAATGATCAAGTGGCTTCGTGGAGTATATCCTCCTCAGTACCGATTAGTTCATTCCAACTCTCAGAATGAATCCGAGGACTTCACTGATAGTGTCCCTTTCCATCACGAGGACCCACCCATCCTCCACCTTCGAGTCACCATCCTGTTTCTTCTGCGGCTACTTTGGCAGACCTCTCCGAGTAGTTCACTCGCTTCGAGCAACACTGCTTTCAGAGATTCGACAATACTGACACAATATTGCAGCAGATCTATCAGCATCTCCATATCTTTTCCTCAGCACTGATGACTCATGACACCGACGCTTCTGATGATGAGGACCATTAAGTCTATTTGTTTTATTTTATTTTATTTTATTTTTATTTTTATGTTTATTGTTATTTTCTTAGACTTATTTCGTGTTTATCTTTTGAACTATATTTTTATTTTTATGGTTTTTTCTAATCAAGTTTTAATCACTTAATCTTCTTCACTATTTGTGTTTATTTTCTTATTAGTTTGCTCGGAATCATGAGCTATATTTAGATATAACTACAATTCAGCTTTTCACTATTCTGGGGATTTCATCCAACATTCAGGCCAGTTTTAGTTTTCTCCCTCTCTTATGATATTCTGTTTATACTGTGATTATATATGTTCGTACATTGAAGACAATATACATCTTAAGTGTCGGGAGGTTATTTATATAATTATCAGAAAATCCTTGAATTATGTCTTGTGCTTAAGTAATTTTCTCATACTTTTGTTAGAATGAATTTTTATCGATTTGTGATTTTTATTGATGTGTTTTGAATTAAATTCATAGATATTTGTGCATCGGTTGTTTTAAACTTTAAGACATGAGAGAATCAAGCATGATAAGTTTATTTTCTCAATTAAAAATTTTAGGTTGTTTCCCTGAATTGAGGTATTACCTTGAAGTTTTAAAATTACAAGTTTGACATAAAAACCATAATTTTTTGTAAGATTTTGAGCCTTTAGATCATACATTTTTCTTGCTCATTTTATTATTGGTTATGAATGTGTCAATTTGATTTGTTATTCTAGAACTTGCTTCGGTTATGCATGTCAAAACCACACTTTTGGTTTGATATACTGAGATGATAAAGGCACTTAGGTTTTAACCCACTTATCCCATAAAAAGCCTACCTACATAATTAACCCTTAGTGAACCCCTTTGAGCCTAACACACCGTTTCTTGATTTACCCATTAATGTTAACCCATAACTCATTTTTTGTCCGTTGAGAATTTTTCCTATTTTATTGATTCCTTTTTTATCGAGATTTGATTTGGTTAATTGCCTAATTAAGCCTTTTGTTTAATTTGTTGAATTATTTCTTATTGTAAAAAAAAGTATAAAAAATACATATATATTGAATATAATTTAGTTCTATGATAATTGAGCTTGAACAGTTAAATTCATATTTTAAGAAGAAGCTCATGTTATTTTTGAACAATTTTCGATTGATTTAATTGTTTTTAATTCAACATTTGTTTATTTTTCTAGTTTGGTAATTTATCAATTCAATCTCGATTTTAACCATCTTTTTCAGCCTTTCTCCACACCTTTAACCTAAGCCCCATTACAACCTCTTAAACACCTTTTGATTTGTGTATCATCTTATTTTATAGTGGTGGAGATTTGATTTTCATGCAAGCCTATGGTAATGACTTTCATGTTTGACTATTGAGTGCTTATTCTTGAACCTTAAATACTTTGAGTGATTTAAGTGAATCTTTAGTGAGGATGTTGATTCTTGTCGATTTTGAATTAAAGGTAATTAATTAGATAAGGGGAAACACCTATGTTTTCATGCGTTAAAAATGTTCGACTTGGATTGTTTGAATCTTTTGTGCTCTTTTAGTTGAATTATCAATGTATGATTACTTGTGAATTATGACGAAACATCATTGATGAGAATTACGAGTTGAGAAAGATTAATTTTAATTGTGAGTTGAGGATTTTGCTTAAGGACAAGCAAACGCTTAAGTGTGGGGATATTTGATAAGCTATAAAAGTAACATATTTTAATCTCATTCTTAATGCATTTTTGGATGATTAATGATGTAAATTAGTGAATTTGATGCTCTTAATCCTTTAAATTCATGTTTCTATACTTAGAAGAGCATTTGGGAGCGAAAGGAGCAAAAAAGGAGCCAAAATCAGACGAATACAGCTATTTCTAGGATCCATACGACCTGGGCATTTCCACACGGGTTGGCCCTATGCCTTTGTGCCAGCTCATGTCGATATCGCACACTGTTTCCCAAATACGCGAAAAAACCCAATTTTTAGGCTTTATGAGCATTCTAAAGTCTATAAATATCAATTAGAAGAAGATCTAAGGGAACACATAAAGAAGATTGAAGAAATCACTCGAAGAACACCATCGGAGCCAACTCATAAGTGTATCTCCTTCAAGATTGAAGATTTCCTTTTAACTTCTTTTGAAGTTTTATTGAATTTCTTTATATCTTGTGGCTTTTTTTGACTTTGAGATGTTTTTATTTAGTTTTATGAACTAAATTCCCTAGATACCTAGGGAAGATGAAACCTATGATGAATCTTATTATTTGATTTCTGATTTACATGATAAATACTTGATTTTTGTTCTCAATTATGTATGCTTATTTTGTGTTTTAATATTTTTGCGATATTAATTCATGTTTAATGTGCTTATTTCAGTGGGGCAAAACTCCCTGTTTAAGAGTAGATCTAACATAATTGAGTGGAGTTACATGCAAAATTAGAAATAGGACGACATAAATCTATCGAATTAGAGTCAAATCTAATAGGGGAATCCATAGATCGAGTTAATGTGACGATAGGGGTTTTAATTAGAAAGAGATTTCAATTAATCAACTTAGAGTCAGTTTTTCTTACTCTCGAAAGAGATATTAACATAATTTAGGGTTTTCTACGGATCAAAACACAAGTGAATAAATCTTTTAATTAAGATTCAGAATAATAAGTGAAGTCTAGGTGGATTCTTTCCTGGGTATTGTCTTTCTCTTTTGTTATCTTCGATTATTTCCTATTTCATTTTCTATTGCATTCTTAGTTAAATTAGATTAGTAAATTAGATTAAAAACAATCATCCTAATTTATCAGCTAAATAGTAGAAAAATGGTAAGTACTAGTACTTTTAGTCCTCGTGGATACGATATTCCCTGCCCACCATAACTATACTATTGTTCAATAGGTGCTTGCCTTTGTCGTAATCATAGTTAGTTTAGTGACCATCAATCATTCTTCACCATGTATGCTTTCAAATAGCTCTCCAAACTATTGGAAGATTCAACTTACGATGGTTTATGAACTTGCTAAGTGAACCCTGGTGGTTGATTCGGTCTAGTTTGCATGTAAATGTTGTTAGGAATGACTCTTTGGTTACTCCATGAGAAATTTGGATGGTTTTGCCATAAAGGGTTATAGAAGTTGGACTGTGATCCTAGCCGACTACTATTTTGATTATGATTTCCCATATAATAAAAGGACGCTGGGTTTGATGGGCAATTTTCAAATGAGTGTCCATCTCCACAGTATACATAAGAAACATTTTCAAATTGACTGTGTGGCTGGGCTACAACATTATTAAGACCGTTAGTAGTAAAATTTTTAAGCATTGAGGATATAGAAGATGCCTAAGTTGCAAGCGAAGTGAGGGTATCAACTTCATGTACTCCTTCTACTCGTCTTCCTAAGGCTGCTCAGTTAGTTGAACATTGATAGTTATTATTGGAAATTCTTTCAATAATCTCGTAAGCCTCATTGTAAGACTTAGAAAGGAAGGCTCCATTTTTCGAAGCATCCACTGTCGTTCTAGAGTGAATGTTGAGACCACTATAGAAAGTCTACATTTGAATGCAATAAGGAATGCCATAATGAGGGCACTTCTGTAATAAATCCTTGACCCGCTCCCATGCCTCTTATAAAGATTCTTTGTCAAGATGCTGAAGTGAAGTGATTTTATTTAGGAACTTTGTAGTCAGAGATGGAGGGAACTATTTCATGCTCGTGCTCTATCTCTTGAGGAGTATGAAAATAATCTCAGTCTTATGGCATCCTTGGTCACCCCGACTAATTTGAATGAGTCACTTACTTCCATGAACAAGCAAGGGTGAAGATGTGGATCTTCAGTAGGCATCCTACTAAATTGACCCATATTTTGCAACATTTGGAACATAACTGGCTTTAGTTCGAATTGCAATGCCTTAATTTTGGGTCTGACATAACTCATATTGAGCTTGTTAAAAAGAGGAATGACATATTATCGAATGAAACAGTTTCTGTCATCGACAACCATGATCGAATTGTGAGCATTATAAGCAAATTCTCCTCCTTGAATATTGTAACACCCATATCCCGTTTCTGTTGCCGAATTAAGGATCAGAATGTTACAGAATCAAACAGAACAATTTATCTTAATTCAAAACAAATATTCAATTAATTTATAAATATATATCAATTCATAGAATAAATATTCACATGAGCCTTAATTCAGGTTTACAAAGCCCTAAATTAGTTTGAAAGTAATCAGGGATAAAAAATGAATCAAAATGTGAAATTTAGGAAAAAGTTAAAAATTTGGAAATAAGGGTCACACAGCCGTTGGCTAGGCCATGTGACACAACTCGGACCATGTGAGCATTCGAAGTAGGGACACATTGCCGTGTCCCAACCTATGTCATAGACCGTGCAATTGACTAGCTTGGCTGACATGACCATTTTGCAGGCCATGTGCTAGCCAATGTAACCTACTGACTTGAGACATACGACTGTGTCTCAGCCCGTGTCTCAGACCGTGTGAAACCTGCACCAAAACTAACAAAGCACACACGGCCATGTGGGGTGACTGTGTGTGGCAGACGTACGTGTGACAACTCGTGTCCCAAGCTGTGTGCTTCCAAATTAACCCTTTAAACAAGCTAAAGTCAACCAAAACTTACACATCAATAGACATCATTTCCACAAGCATTCATAAGACCCAAACTCATTACAAGCTTGCTTAAAATCAACCAAATCAGCCATTATATATGTTGTAACCAATGTACCAGCAATAGGTACCACAATTACAATCAACGTTGAACCTATTCAACAATATAATTTCCATCACTTAGCATACCTTATGCATACCAAATGACCATTTCACAAACATATCAAACAACCTTATTCTTTCTACTTACATGAGAGTATGCATAACTACTATCATTTCATATGAATATACATCACTTACAAGTCTTCATCAAAAGACATAACCAAAACAACACTTAAAACCTTATTACATTCAAATCATACCAAAATAACACACAACCCTATACATTCCACTTATAACCATTTCAATATATTCAAAAGCTACCAAGTGGATCGATGGATAGTGTGATCGTGCTCCAACAAAGATTTCAACCGTCCGAGCTTTCTGATGATCTACAAAGCAAAGAAAACAACTATATATGAAACTAATGCTTAGTAAGCTCATATAAAAAAACTTAAACTTACCAATTGCATCGAATTAATCAACCACCAGAAAACTCATTTAATCAAAGACCAAATTTCCTTTTCCTATACATCATACAATTCCATTTACTAGAAAATGAGATTAGTATTAGCTCTTATATAATTTAATTTGACTAATTCCTCTATTTGAACTATAATAATAATTTATCACATCTTTATTAATTAATTTTAACATAACATAAATAACTATTTAAATTCATCAAAAATGGAAAAGATAATAATTTCCATCCTTAAACGAACTTACATCGACAAATACAGTTGTAACAATGAAGTTGACGATTAATCCAACACATAGCTTTTCCTCGATTTTGATTCGTTTGGTTCATTTTGTGATATAAATAATAACGTTTCACTCAATTAATTCATTTAATAACTCAAAATAATTAATTTAACCTATAACCCTTATTAATTGGAAATTTACAAAATCACCCCACTGTTTTACCTTTTATTCAATTTAGTCTTTAGAGCTATAACTTGCAAATTTACCATTTTAAAAGATAACTCATGTTAGTCGATTTCCTAGGGGTCTAAAACAGCCCACATCTTTAACAAATTCACATTATTTCCCTTGAATTTTACTATTTAAACAATTTAATCCATAACATTCAAAATCACTTAAAAAAATACTTATATTTAGGTATTAACTTTAAAAATTCATCTATTAAAATAAAAAACACCTCAAAATCATTCATGGAAAATCCTTAAACCTTTAACAATTTTACAATTTGACCCCCGGGTTAGCTCGATTAAGCTAATACGAGCTCAAAAACATAAAAATTACTAAAAACGGGTTCAAAATCTTACCATGCAAAAGAAATCAGCCTTGGCCGAAGCTTAATGCCAAGAAAAATAGTGATTTTCCATCTTCAAATTCGGTGGAGGTGGAGAAGAAGCATTTTAGAAGATGATACATTTTGTCATCTTTTACATTAATTACTATTTACCTATTTACTATTTTAACCTTTAAAGTTCATAAAATTTACCATGCAACCTATCTATGAATATCCACTAATTTTAAATATGGTATAATTACCATTCAAGTCTATTAGTTTATCTTTTTAAAGCTTTTTGGTCAATTTGACTAATGGAAACCAACTTTTGTACCTTTTATGATTTAGTCCTTTTTAATTAATTAACTACCTAAATGTTAAAATTTCTTATCCAAAATTTAATATGACCTTAATAACACTTTGTAAATATTGGCTTCGGTTTATAGAAATAAGGTCCTGATACCTCATTTTCTTAACCCACTTTACTTTAAGGATTTACCAACTTGAACCTAATTATTCGATCAAATAACATAAATTATCAAATCAAAATTTATTATAACACTATATTTGACTCGTAAATATTAAATAATAATGTTTACAGATTCATTTGTTGGATTTGTGGCCTCGAAAACACAGTTTCTGACACCACTAAAAAACAAGTTGTTACAAACATGTTGTAGAGGATCCATGTTCACCTGAAAACTATTAAAGTAAAAAAAAGAACATAAAATTGAACCAAATTATAAGATAACAAAAGAAAATCACAAAACAATTAATAAAACAATTACAAGTTAAAAATAAAATAAAATAAAATAAAACCAAATTGCAAAGAATAATTTCACAAAGAATGATTAAGGTAATAGTCCTCGGCAACGGCGCCAAAACTTGGTTCACGACAGAATGTGCAAGTGTACACAATTTTTATTAAGTAATAAGTAAGTAAAAGAGTTATCGTCTCCACAGGGACTGTATTTAAATCAATAATTGTAAAATTACTATTCACAAGTTGGTAAAGAAACACAATAATTTGGGATGATAGATGTTAATAATTAATTAACTAGATGCAAATTAACCTAAATGCAAATGAGATGAAATAAAATGCAAGGTGATGGTTTAGTAGCAATTTCACAAGTTTAACAACAATAACATGAATAAACTAGAATAATTACAACACTTGACTCAATTCATTCTCATCATATTTAACAATATTTCGAAAAAAATCCATGGCAACTTGATCATTCATTAACTTGGAATCTAATATAAGTTTTTTCGAAATCTTATACTTAGAAAAACATGTATATTTCTATGTCCATATTTTACTAAGGATTCTTTAGAATTTATGTGAAGTAACAGGGACGAATCAAATTTGAAACAATTTAATCACACAAACCTAAAAATAAATTCTAAAAATAAATAAATTCTAAAAACCTAAAAATAAAACACGAACTCCCCAAATCAGATCTCTTGAAAACAGAAAACAACTAAAAATAAATTCTAAAAACCTAAAAAAGAAAGAAAACTAAACTAAAATTAAAATACTAGTTCTAAATTAAATGAATGGTCTCCATAACATGTGCCGAAGGATCCTATTTATAGATTCTCAGTGGTGATCATCCTTAACCATATGTTAACTGACGTTCTCGAGCTTTAAGTTTGATTGTGCAGACCAAAATGCCCCTATTTCGTGTTTATCTCTCGTCTAGATTCAATGTCGTGACACACCAGGACTTGTGTCATGACATAGCAGTTAGTGTACTCCTCCTAGGATATCTTCCAGGTTATGTCGCAACACCAATAGTCTGTGTCACGACATCAAAGGCAGTTTCGTGATTTGTCCATTTTGCTCCCTATGTTGTGACATCGAGCATTCCATATTGTGACATAGTGACCAGTATTTGTCTATTACGCCTTTTAGTGGTCTCCTGCACACTTATATAGTTCATTAGCTCACCCTTAGGCCTCATTTGGCCCCTAAGGTCAATAAAAGACTCAATTTGCACATTTTATTAACTAAATGGAAACTTTAAGAAAACATAATTAAAACTTAATAAAACACTTATCTTCAAGCTCTTAAAGTGTAAAAATTAGTTCAATCTACTACTCCGAATTACAACAAATCAAAGTCCCCTACGCTTAATTCATTACTTGTCTTTAAGCATCATAGACATAAGTAAGAAATAAAAGTGATGACCCTTGAGCAAATATAATATAAGTATTATATTCGGAGCACATGAATTAGGCATTTCAAATTCACTAACAAATTTAACATGAAGAATAACTAGTTTACCACTTTTGACCACAAACATCTAAGTTCAGTATGTTACAAAGTGTACAAGTATTAAGGGTCTCACTTGTAGGAATCCATCAATAAATCATACAAGTAATTTGATTATCCTAGCAGAATACAAATAGTCATTTATGTGCTTGTTTAATGAAATGCCTATTCATACATAAGGATACTTAGGTCACACAGGAATTTTTGGCTTGTAATGTTCTGAAGCTTAGGATAGGTATAGAATTCAAGAATGGTAAGCATTAAGCGGGTTACAACACGAAAATAGTTTTACACATCGTATCGATCCCTTTCTTCCCCCTGAATGACCATTACATGCTCACCACTTTATTTCTCCTTCTCTCACATTCCTTGTCTCCCCATATACAGGAAATCATAGCATAATATAGTAACTACGACTAGCCTATAAGTTTCTGTGCACTAATGAATGAGTTTCTTTTTCTTTTGTGACTTTGTCACTTTCCTTTTTCAATTCATCTCACTCAAGAATGCTTTTTATTTTATAAGAACTTTTTCTACTCATATAACTTTTTCTTTTTTGAAATTTTCTTTTGTTCTGCGCTTTCAGGCTAACTTATAGTTCCCATATCACACCAATTTTTCCTATTTCACTCTATTTTTACAAACTATATCGTGATGTATCTACTTATCCCTCAATACTTATGGCCAGACGTCTATAGTTGTGCAGTTTAGGACCAAAGAAAAAAGGAAAATATAAATTATCATTTTTAGGCTTAGAGTTTGTAATGAGATTCATCAAGAAGTGTCAACAGGCTCAAAAATAAATTCTAAAGAGGAACATGAATAGGTCAGCTTTTTTGCTCTAGATGTGTTTCAAACAATGCCTTAGGTCATCCCTTAATATCTCAATATGCACAAATTTAATCCACCAAAAAAACTCACATTCAATCATTTATTATTCATACTAGCATACTCGTTTCCTTGTACTTTCTATATCATTTGGTACAATTGATTGCTTAATGCATATTTATAGTGGAACATATAGAACTTAGTAGCCTAATAATAAAAAATTTAAAAATCACCTACTATCATGCCAAATTTATTTGTAAACACAAACAACCTATGTACATGCTCCTAACCAATCTCTTGTATTTCTACAAGCTGAAGCACACCAAAGACAAGAAGAATCAACGAAAAATGTAAAGATTGAAAACAAATAAACAAATTTTCTATGTTACCCCCCACACTTTAGTTGACACATTGTCCTTAACGTGTAGCCCCTAAAGAGATAAGGAAAAAAGTTACCTTATTGATCGTGGTCGTTCCAACTACTAATGGTGGGTGCTTCCTCATTTGATCATGTAAAGCTGAAATTGTTTGTGTCTCCATCGTGTTGGCTTTCTATATTGAAAACTTAAACAAAATGCAATATAACTAAAAATATACTATTAATCCTACTTCTACAGTGTATGAATCAAAATTATCCCCAAAATTAATACAAGTCTTTAAAAAAGAATTAAAAATTTTTCAACCTCCTTCCTTAAAATCCATCTCCTCGCTTCCGTCGTCCTCATCATCCTATCCTTCCTCTTCACTTTTATGAACCTCTTCTTCTTGCTCTAGACTTGTTAGCCCAAACATGTCAGGTGTATAATTGGGGACCCGAATGTTGTTTTGCCTAGCAAATTCTTGAAAAATTGCCCCCAATTCTTGCATCCAATAAATCATCCAGTCGAACTTTGGATAACTACTCTCACCAACTTCTTATTGAGCTTGTGTTAACCTCTATGATGAAGCTGGTGTAGTCGTCGCTTCTTGTTGTCATTTGTTTCAATCTTTTATTTATTTGGCTCGTAGCTCTATGTACTATTGGAATAAGGTATCATAGATAATACTTAGATAAGGTTTTAGCAACTGCATAGTTGATTTCATAGGTACAACTGCCTTTTTGCATAATGTCGCTAATAAATGGGGAAAGAAAACTCCCACCTTCTGGCCACTAATACGTCTCTTCATGTTCTGGTGGATCCATTTATCGATACACACTTGCTTTTTCTGTAATATTGCATACCGTAAAACTGCTCAAAAGGTATTAACATTAGAAACATTTAAAGTAGGTACTATTCGCGTGCACACAAATTGAATCCACATTTTAGTCCTTGGAAACATAATAGCTTGATGAAAGGACACGAGAACATTGGTACCTCAGCTATATTTCCATTCACCCCTTCATTCAGTTAAAAAGTTTATAATGCTATCCATACCTATGTCCTGCAAATATTGTAAATCAGTTTCGTCAATAAAATCATTTTCATAGAATGGAGAATTACAAAAGTCGCAGATAATTCGAGGGGTCATGCGCACCTTTTTCCCTTACACAGGTACTATATCCCATACATGGCCTTCAATGTTACTAGACTCTTGGTCCCGTAATGATGCATAAAATTCTTGAACCACAGGGACCACCACACTATCTTTAGGGACCGTCCGAAAACACTCTCACCTATGATATCTGACTAAAGGCCAGATTTCCTTAAACAAAATCATGGACGGATCAAATCCCCTCTCTTGGATAAAGGTTTTTCCTTAAAGTTCAATACTATATTTTTCAATATCCGAGTTTGAAAAATTGAAAGAATTTGGAACCGTCAACAGTTCTGGTTCATTAGTTTATTTAACTTTTCTAAAAGGCAAGATATTTTTGGTTTCGAATCACTAATGAAATATCAAGAAAATAAATCCAATGGAACAGTAAAAGTTTAAGTTATGAATCCTTAACCTAAGAGATATTGTTGGATTCCTTGTCACGTTTTATTTGCTTTTCATTCCTTGGAGTGCTTCTGTTTTTTACCTTCACAAGTAAGATTGAAATAAGGAATTTTTCCAAACAAATCAAAAAGAAAAATGGAAGATTGAGTTTTAGGGTTTAAGATATTTGGAAAGATTTAAAAGATTAAAAGAGGTACAAGGTGTTTATATAAAATTTAATGTTTTTTAGGTTAAGAAATAGGTGTTTTGGGGGTTTAAAATTGGGTAAATTAAGGGCTAGGCTGTCAAGTTGCGTTAATGGGGTTCCGTGTCGCAACCTCCCTGGCAGTTTGTCGTTGTCGTGACATCGGGGTTTGGTGTCGCGACCCACTCTAGATTTTGGGATTTTTGAGTAAACTGGCTGTGGTGTTACGACACCTAAGTTTTATGCCATGGCATCGAAAGAATTTCCTTGAATTTAAAAGTTTTCCTCGGTCTTGAGACATAGGATTCCTGTGTCGCGAAATGGGCTTTGTTCTCACTCAAAAATCCATTTTCTAGAGTGCTACATTTTCTTATAGAATACAAAGTTAATGTGAATTAAAATCTATACTAAACAGTTAGCTAAAGTACAATATTTTACAAATGTTAAGCATCTAGTTAAATATTATAAATCTTATTGCCAAATTCATTTAACAATATCATCAGTTTACCAATGGATGATTCTTCTGTTCTGTCAGTATTAGTCCATTGTCCATCGTGCCATTCCACCTTTGCCCAATTGTCCTTTTCCTTAAACCTATTTATTCTTTCTACATGCATAAAAGGAAGCATCTCTCTTAACTCAGGAATGTTAGAAATAAATAATTTTTTGCACTGCTCCCTTAACTTCCTCGCTTGGTCGATGGCCACATTTGAAAGTTTCAGTCTCACCATTAATTTTCATAGTTAATTCATTTTTCTTTAAATCAATGGTGGACCTAGAGGTGACCAGAAAAGGTCTACCTGATAAGATCCGTATCTCATGATTTTCTTCACAATCAAGCACCACAAAATATGCTGGGATAGTGAAACTGTACACTTTGACTAACACATCTTCTAATACACCTCTTGATGAACTGAAGTTTGTCAGCCAACTGTAGTGTAATATACGTATTTTTAAGATCTCCTAACTTGAGTATTTTTAAAAATAGATAAAGACATTAAATTAATACTAACTCCTAAGTCACATAGAGCTCTATTAAAATAAGTACTCCCTATCTCTATTGGAATAGTAAAACTTCTTGAGTCTTTTAATTTTTGAAGAACCTGTCTTGAGATAATAGCACTAAAAGAAGTGTTTATACTAACTTGTTCACCTACCTTAATTTTCCTACACCTAGACATAATTTCTTTTAAAAACTTGGTGTATTTAGGAACTTTTTCTATTAACTCGATCAAAGGTAGATTAACATTTAATGTTTTGAGCAAGTTTCGGAAACTCACAAACTCATCTTCGGCCCGCTTTTGTCTTTCCTTTAAGCTTAACGGGAATGGGATTTTTATGATGGCGGTAACTTTATTTATTTCTTTTTCTGGCTCAGCCACCGATGCAATTACCTCTTTGGAATGAAGAAAATGTGCAAGTGTACGCAATCGCAACAAGTAATAAACTGACAAGTAAATGTCGAGTTATTGTACCCACAGGGACTGTGAAAATAATTATTTATGAATGCAATTAAAAACACTTTGGTGAAGAAAAATATTTTGATTTGAGGAGGTGATTAAAAACAAATATTTTTAACTAAGTAAAATAAATAAAAATAAAATAAAATTTTCAATGCACGATTTCAAAAGATGGTTTTAATCAATAAGACATAATTGTGCTAGATTAATCACATTTCTTAACTTGGAATTATTAAACTCATGTTTATGTTGTTACGAATAAATTCACGGCAACTCGGTAACTTGCTAACTTATGATCATACTTACCTACCAAAATCCATTTATCTCTTGACTATATCTCTATGTCAAATCAATCGATTAAACAAATTTTAATAAGCAAATGTGTTAATGCACATACATACTTATGAAATTACAATAATCTCTTGTACGTATCTCTATGATAATTCAAACAATTAATTCAATCTCATAAGCATATAAAAGATTACATGAAGTAACAATGTATTTCTATCTCGAAACAGTTTAATCACAATAATCTTGCAGGTTATGCAAGGCTAATGTATCATTAGATACCGTTGCTAATTTAACCTTCAACTACTTTAGATGATTAAACATGCACTGATTAAGTATCGTGTCAATTAATTACAATTTCAATCCGTTTAAAAAATTAATTCATTAGTTACCTTTCAATTGTAATGCAAGAATAACTTAGTCATGGTTTTACTTAATCAAACATCTTACCGAGGCCTATAACAACACAAACACAATTTTAATAACTCAAGTAGACGACATGCAATCAACCTAACACGAATTAAATTTAAGTCATATTAATTAAATTAAACATATAAACATCACAAATATTCATAGACATGCTCATAACAACAACAATAAAATTAAAAGGATAAGAAAAAAGAATCAAATCCAGTGTTTCTCTGAGGCTTGACTAGTTTGCTCCGCTCCTCCTTCTCCACTTGTTCTTGTTGAACTGAGGCTTCCACGAACACTTGAATACTGATCCAAATGATGGTTGAAGGACTCTTTTTCAAAACTTGAAATCGGCAAAGGAATAGGGGAAGAAAATAAAGAACAATGGAAGGGAATGAAGAGAGAAAAGTGAGAGAGGTGAAGAAATGAATGGATTTGAGATATGTTTGAAGTGAGCAGCCAATGGGGGTATTTATAGGTTGAGATGGTTGCTAAATTTAGCAAAAATTAGCAGCAATAGAATCCCCTCATGGCCGGCCACACATGTGGCAAGCTTGAAGGTTTCAAACTTGCTATTTTAATGTAGGGGCAAATCTAGAAAGGCATAAATAGTGGAGGAGTTTGGATGCAATTTGAAGAATTCATCAATGGCTATTTTGGAAGTCAAATAATCAGCCAAACAAGCTGGTTTGGTCAGCATGTAGGACGGTTTTGGGCTACCCAGTGCTCAGTTGGATCAGTCTTCTCAGTTCAACTCAACTGGGCCACTTTTCATAATTATTTAATAATAATTTATTTAACCCAAATTAAATTGGATTAAAATTAAGATAAATTATATTATGAATTAATACACATAAGTTGGACCGTCTTAGGCTGAAAAATTAATTCGCCTTGATGCTCCAAAATTGCTTCTCGGTTTTGCGCTTCTAGTAGTGTCTACCGAGCCATTTTTTGCTCTTTGTGCAAATTTGTCAAAAATAATAAAAATAATCAAAATTTGATATAAAATTAATTAAAATTCATATTTTTCATAATTAGAGTTCAATTTAATTATTTTATAATAATTATATATTTTTCAACAAGAATTTTACCGAGATTGCATGGATTTGAGTTAAAAAGGGCATGAAAAAATGTGTATATTTTTGTGTTTCCACACCCCCAAACTTAATTCATTGCTCATCCTGAGTAATGCACAAATTGAAAAGAATTTTTTCGGAAACACCTTTGAAAATTTCCTTCAGAACAAAATTCTTCCCAAAATTATGAATTTGATATACTTATGCTCAAGAACAAAAATTTTGAGATTTACGCTACTTAAGTATACATATCATTCAAATTAATCTCAATTATTCTTATGATAGCAAAAATAGACTAAATGCTTCCTAGTAAAGACATGTTAAATCCCTACCAATTTGATTTTATTCCCTTATTCAAGGTTAAGCTGCAATCATTAAGTTTAACTTATGCCTTCATATGTTGAACATAGCAATTTCTCTCCACTAATGTAGGTAGCATAGAAACTTGAATCAATAGGTCTTTAAAAAGGTTGTGACGTGGCTAGGCTAGGGGTAGGTAAAAGATATATAAATTTAAACTAAAAACCCTAGACTCAGCTTCAATCGGACCTTCAGGATAATTACCTTCAATACACCAACTAACTTTGCTTTCACATGCTTTTTTGTACATCTATTTTCTTTTGAGTACATATGCTCTCTTCTTTTCTTTTTCTTTGTTTTTAACGTGCATTTTGTTGTATGTACTACAATTTTTTTGAGCATTTGATACTTCTTTTCAACTCCCCTAAATTTATTTTCAAAGAACATTCTGAATAGTACTGAGTCTAGTGTTTGGGACAAGTTAAAGATAATTAAGAGAAAAGTGATGGCTAAATATTGCAAAGGTTCAAATAAAATTAGGTCATATAGTCTCAAAGTTGGGTTTCAAGGGATAAAAATTCCTCAAGGTTGGCTTGAAATGCTCAAACGGTCCAAACAAAAGTTGCCTAAATCATTTTCAACATTCCATGCTTCCTAGGATTTCGCCTCGAGAAACTACTAAGTCAATTCTAGAGACTTAAACTTTCATGCATGCCTAACTTTCCTAAGGAACTAAAATTTTTATGGTATGATTTGCATGCTCTATTAAAAATACATTTATGTCATTATTAAGCTAACATAATAACTACTGAAATAATCGAATTTTATTTATACTGAAGTTTAGCATACTTAACAAAATTTCAAATTTTTGAACAAAATATATCCTAATCATTATTAAAAGAAAATTTTATTTTGAGCGGAAATAATTTCAATTTTAAAGTCCCCCTACGTAAGATGAATAATGTCCTCATTGTTAAAAGTGAATAGATACTATACACCAGGTAGGGTTCTAGAAAAGAGGAGGTGAGTCAATTTGACTACTTAAGTACCAAGCTCTCTCTAGATCCAATCCTAGACATGTATATATCTATTGCCATACTTTGTACTTTGCAACTTGTTCATTTTTATTAATGATTTCCACCTCTTGCTTTACTATCCGAAAAATAAAAACTCCTAATAAAACCTAATCCTATTAAATAACCAAAGAATGGAAATAAAATAAAGTCAAGATCCCCCCTTTTATTTATTTGCAAATCCCTCCGAATTTGACTCATCTTTTGCTCCATCGTCTTTGTTTTTGCATGAATCGCTTCGCTTCCTCTTCGATAGTGGACTCCATGGTTCAAATATGAAATCTGAAAACCCAGGCACAAAAATAAACGGGTCATTGCATAATTTTGTAAGAACGCTTCTCATTGAGTCATCCCGTATTTTTGAACATCTCCAGTAAACTTGTTGCTGCCACTGCATATGTTGCATGATGTCCATCAACTTTGACAGCTCATCTCGAAGATCTGGGCGAGGCAATTGAGTCCTAAACACTGACGTTTCGACGTCAGTTTCAGTCAACGGTTCCATTGGTTCTACCTTATCAGGGATTTCAGCTGACTGTATTGGTTCGATCTCTGTGGAATCTTCTTCTTCTTCGAAATCCTCGCTCTCTTCAACTCGCTGCTATAGAATAGAGTCTCCAGCTATTCTGTAGAGGTCCTAATCTGTGATTGTGCCCTGTCTATAACCTGTCTTCTTTATGTTTGCAAGAATTTTAGCTTTCAAGCACAAAATTGTTATAGTAAAGGGAAAGTAAACTGTGCCAAAACGTCTAGTGGCACAATTTCGCATTTCTCTTAAGATGATTTTCCCCATATAAATGGTCTTTCCTGTTAAAATCAAGTATAATAAGACCATTCGCTCTAATGAAATTGTAGTCCCATGTGAAATTGGCATAAGGCTAAATCGAATGAAGTAGAACCACGCCTTCACTAGTGGTGTCAAATATTCTCTGTGACAAGTGTGAATTCCTTACTTTGACACAGTCCAATTAGAACCTGGAACTGTAAGTTCCTCGAGAATTTCTTACAAATTTTCAGACTTAATATTGCTCATTAAGGAATAATATTCGTCGTCTTTAAAATTAGGTAATTTAAAGAATTCATTAATAGCGTTTGAGGTTATCGGTAGCTTGACTCCATGAACAGAAACTTCCGTCAATTCGCTTGAGGTCAAATTCGCGTAAAATTCACGAGCTAACTCCTCATCTGCACTAGGTCTTTTCTCACAAAATAACTCCCAATTGAGAGCTTCAGCAATTTGTCGAATACGCACCATGAAATCAGTATAGTTGCCATCTTTCAGCGTAAAGCCTTTTTCTGGGTGCATATGTTGATTCTTGAAAACGCTTTCATATCTCGCTTTGTGTTCTTCATAATGGAATTTGTTTTGTGATTCGTCAATTTGGACAGAGGCACGAGTTCTCTTGTGAGGCATGATTAACCTGAACATACGATGGAAACAAATATTTTCTCAAAAATTTAATTAGTATAAAATATTAATAATTCAATAAATTGGAAAATTAAATTATTAAATAAAATTAAAATTTAGGAGAAAAATTTGTCTTACCACCTTTTTTATAAAAATTAAGAACTCAAAGAAAATAAATCTAAAGCAAAAGGGGTTGGTTTATGGAATGTTGTAGGGTGTCTTGATGGTGTGGTGCGATAGGTAAGGGTGTTGGTGCGAGTAGCAAGGCACAGTGTGAAAAGATGCGTGGACAGCAGGTGGCACTGTCGGGCAAACAGCAGGGCTGGTACGTTGGCGTGCGCGAGCGGGTGCGTGGGTTGCTGGCCAAATGGGTTGCTGCTACGCATGAAGGTGACGAGCAGAGCGGGGCGGTGTTGCGGCAAGAGAGTTCGGCACTAGGTGATTTGGTACTTGGTGGGTTTTGGATGCTAGGATTGATAGTGGGATGAGTGAAAATAATGGTAAATGTGGGTGAAATTTATAATGAAAGGAGTAGGAATTTAATTAGAATTCTTAGGACAAATTAATAATTAAGATATTCCAAGTTCTAATTCTACGTAGAGTTAACAACAATTAATAATCAATATAATGCATATTAAATTATTATTTGCTATTAATTTATTAAAAATAAATACTTATTAAATAAAATATTATCAAATTTAAACTAATCCTAATTTTATGCAATTTTGAAAATAATTAATATATATTATAATAGATATAATTATATATTAATGATTATCATCTTATTTATTAAATTAAATTAAAAACATTTATTCTATATGCCTTTTGAAAATATTTACAAAAAAAAATCTAATTTTTAATATTTACAAAAAGAGGAACTAAATTTGGAAAACAATTCAATTAAGTAACTAGACTTAAGGAAAATTTGAAATTGAGTTGCAATTAAAACTAGGATCAAAATTGACTCTTCTATTTGAAAGACTAAAAATTTATTTTATCATTTAGGGAATAATTTCTCGGAAGATTATGTTAACACCAGTTCCCATGAAAGATTGGAAGGGTCACAAGCAGTCCCGCTTAAGTTCCAATCTCCTAGACAGAATTTATTTAAACATATTAATCATGAAAATATACCCTAAATAATTTATTTAAAAATAAAAACAAGAAAATTAAATATTTGATAAAATGAACGAGAGTTGATCCCGTTCAATTTTATCTCCCTAGTAATGTTTTAAGCGCCGAGCGTTGACTCGAAAACTACCTCCTTTGCTTTGAAGTTTGACATCTCCATATGGGTAAACTTGGTGAATTGTAAATGGACTGAACCAACGTGATTTTAACTTACCTAGAAAGAACCTTAATTTAGAGTTGAATAACAAGACTTGCTGACCTGTTTCAAATTTTAAAACCCGAATGTGCTTGTCATGCCATCTCTTAAGTCTTTCCTTGAGTAACTTGCCATTCTCGTATGAGAACATTCGGAACTCTTCTAACTCATTGAGTTGGAGCATCCATTTTTCTTTAACAAGCTTAATATCCAAGTTGAGTTGTTGGAGAGCCCAGTAAGCTTTGTCCTCTAACTCTAAGGGTAGATGACAGGCTTTCCCAAAGACCAACCTATAAGGTGACATCCCTAAAGGTGTATTGTATGTTGTCCTGTAGGCCCATAAAGCATCATTCAGTCTTTTGGACCAATCTCATCGATTCGGGCAAACTACCTTCTCAAGCATGCCTTTGATCTCTTTGTTTGCCAATTCAGCTTGCCCATTCATCTGCGGATGGTAAGCTGTGGCAACTTTGTACTTCACTCCATGTTTGTCGAGTAACTATTTCAACCATTTGTTCACAAAATGGAACCCTTCATCACTGATGATAGCTCTCAGGGTTCCAAACCTTGTGAACATATACTTCTGCAAAAACTTAATCACAACCTTAGCATCTTTCGTCAGATATGCCTCTGCCTCAACCCATTTAGACACGTAGTCTACTGCTACCAATATGTACTTGTGACCAAAAGACAGAGGGAAAGGATCGAGAAAGTCAATACCCTAAACATCGAATAATTTTACCTCAATGATGTTTCTTCAGGGAATTTCATTTCTGTTGGTGACGTTTCCAACCCTTTGACATGATCACACCTCTTTACATAAGCATACGCGTCTTTGAATAGTGTTGGCCAAAAGAATCCAGCTTGTAATACTTTGGCCGCAGTACGTGTACCTCCGAAGTGTCCCCCACTCGGAGCTGAGTGGCAATGATATAAAATCTTATGTACTTCATCTTCTGTCACGCATCTCTTGATCATTTGATCTGCACACTTTTTAAACAAGTATGGTTCTTCCTAGAAATAGTACTTCACATCGTGAAGAACTTTTTCTTTTGATGATACGTCTTATCAATCGGCATTAAACCACAAGCTAAATAGTTAGCAATATCAGCAAACCAAGGGGTATTATGGACATGATTTACCTTCATTATGTGTTCATCTGGAAATGTCTCCTGAATGGGTATAAGTGGAGAATTCCCTTCTTGTGGCTCCAATCTGGACAAGTGGTCTGCTACTTGGTTTTCTACTCCCTTTCGATCTTGAATTTCTAGATCAAACTCTTGAAGTAGAAGTACCCATCGGATCAGTCTCGGCTTAGCATCTTTCTTGGTAAGTAAATACTTAATTGTCGAATGGTCCGTATAGACAGTCATTTTAGTACCTATAAGATAGGATCGAAACTTGTCAAAAGCAAACACAATAGCAAGTAACTCTTTCTCTGTTACCGTATAATTTAATTAAGCTCCTGTCAGAGTCTGACTTGCATAGTAGATGGGATGAAAAACTTTGTTCCTTCACTAGTCCATGACAGCTCCTATCGTGAACTATTTAAGTTGGGGTAAATTATACCCGTGTCTAACCACTTGATGATTTCTTTCTTTACCATGTCCTTCATGATGAGGTTCAGTCTTCGTTGTCCATCAATCCCCCTTTTTTGCCATCTTCCAAGATGATCTTGTGCATGCATACAGATGGACTAATGCCGCGAATATCGGCTATGGTCCATCCGATAGCCTGCTTGAATTGCTTCAATATTAGGATGAGTTTCTCTTCTTGATCAATGGTTAATTCTGCTGAAACAATCACAGGTAAAGTAGAACCATTACCTAAATAAACATATTTTAAATGTGAGGGAAGTACCTTCAGTTCTAATTTTGGTGGCTCTTCGACTGACGCTTTTGGTTTGGCATAATCCCTATTCCCTAACTCCAAAGATTCAAAACGAGATTGAGGATTAAAATCATCTTTGATTAGCTTCTAGCAAAGCTAAGTATTCATCCTCCTCTTCATCATTGGGAGGGTTTGATGTGAAAATTTTTTCCAATAGGTCCTCAACATAGTTGAGTTCCTTTTCCATGATTAATTCCTCTAAATTGGACACTACATACAATCATCAATTGTGTCAGGAAATCGCATAGACATAAAAACATTAAATATTACCTAATCATCCTGAACACACATACTAAGCTCGCCCTTCTGCACATCAATAAGGGTCATTCTAGTTGCTAGGAAATGCCTAGGATGATTGGCACTTCTTTGTATGTTTCAAAGTCTAGAATAATGAAGTCAGTAGGAAAAATAAATTTGTCTACACGTACCAATACGTCCTTGATTTTTCCTTCAAGATGTGTTAAGGATCGATCTGCTAATTGAAGTGTAACCATAATAGGTCTAACTTCACCTATCCCCAACTTCTTAAATATTGACTTGGGCATCAAGTTGATACTTGCACCCAAATCATATAGTGTCTTACCATAATATGTTGCTCCAATATTTCAAGGTATGGTAAAACATCTAGGATCCTTCAACTTTGGGGGTAGTTTATCTTGAAGATATACACTGCATTCCTTTGTCAGGGCTACCATATCAAATTCTCTAAGTCTTCATTTTTTTGACAGGATATCCTTCATAAATTTGACGTAATTCGGTATTTGTTCAAGTGCTTCAACCAACGGAATGTTGATATGAAGTTGCTTGAGTATGTCTAGGAACTTCTTGAATTGAACTTCCTAGTTCTTCTTCTAAAGTCTTTGAGGGCAGGGTGGTGGAGGCTTCTTTACTAGAACTAGTTGATTTGTCTTCTGTGGCAATTCTGCATCTAACGGAGTTGTTAGTTTATCAAAATTAGTTGGTTCAGAAGTTACCTTATCGGATTTTGCAGATTTAGGTTCTGGTGAAATTGAAATTTCAACACTCGGTTGAACTTCCATTGGGCTCTAATGTCTTTTCACTCCTCAATGTCAACGCTTTACAATGCTCCTTTCCTGGATTCCTCAGATTCTCCGTATCACTAGGTAAAGCACCTTGTGGTCGATTTCTGAGTTTAGTTGCAAGTTGGCCCATTTAGTTTTCCAGGTTTTTCAATGTAGCTGCTTGGCTTTGGATTAAGGCATCATTCTTGGCTATGTATGCGTTTAACAAATTTTCTAAGCCATTGGACGGTTCAGGTTGAGGTTGTTTCAAAACTTGTTGGGTAAAAATAGGTGGCTGGGTCGATCTAGATTGGGCGTATGTGCTACTAGGTCCAGCCCTTTAGTTACTCCAGGAGAAATTAGGGTGGTTTCAGCACGATGGGTTATAGGAATTAGATTGTAGTACTTGCCTTCCTCGGTTTTGGTTCTGGTTACCCATGTAATAAATGGATTCTGGGTTCAATGGAAATTCTTCGAATAGATGTCTTTCTCCACAATAGACACATGTTACATTTTCAAATTGATTCGGTGGTTGTGCTGCAAAACTATTAAACCTATTAGCGGTAAAATTTTTAAGCATTAAGGAAATCGAGGATACCTGAGATGCAAGTGAAGTGAGAGCATCTACTTCATGTATTCCAGTGACTCGTCTTCCTGACACTGCTCGATTGGTTGTCCATTAATAATTGCTACCGACAATCCTCACAATGATTTCATAAGCCTCATTGTAAGACTTCAAAAGGAGAGCACCATTAGCAGAAACGTCCTCTACCATCCTCGTGTGAGCATTGAGACCATTATAAAATGTCTCAAGTTGGATGCAATGTGGGATTCCGTGATGAGCGCACTTCCGTAATAATTCTTTATACCTTTCCCATGCCTCATACAAGGACTCATCATCCATTTGTTGGAAAGCAATGATTTCGTTCCTCAACTTGGCATTCTTGCTAGGCGGGAAATATTTCATGAGGAATCTTTCTGCTAACTCTTGCGATGTGGAAATTAAATTTGGTGGAAATGAGTTCAACTAGGCTTGAGCTCTATCCCTTAGCGAATATGGGAACAACTTCAATCGTAGTGCATCTTTGGGTACTCCGGCTAACTTGAAAGAATTGTTCACCTCTATGAACAGTCTTAAGTACAAGTAAGGATCTTCGGTAGGCATTCCACTGAATTGGCCCACTGTCTGAAGTATCTGAAACATGATTGGCTTCAGCTCGAACTGTTGTGCCTCGATTTCTGGTCTCCTAATACCCAGATTAAGATCATGAAACACTGGCACAGTATATTGTCTTAGAGCATTATCCCTATCATCAGCAATAAGGATAGGATTTTGAGCAGGGTTTGCTCTGTTTCCATGATTCGAATTTTCGAAGTTCCTCTCTTCGGTCATTCCCTGACTTGCTTGTCTTCTTCACTGTCGAAAAGTTCTTTCAATCTCAGGGTCTACAAAAAGTTAATCGATGATTCGATCAATACTCATAAACACCTAAAACAAACATAGAAGAATTAATTAAGTTAAAATTGAACAGAAAAATAAACCAAAATGAAAGATTCACAAATTCACAAATAATGACTTTTTAAAATAGTCCCTGGCAACGGCACCAAAAACTTGGAACGACGAAAATGTGCAAGTGTACACAATTGCAACAAGTAATAAAGTGACAAGTAAATGTCAAGTTATCGTACCCACAAGGACTATTAAAATAATTATTTATGAATGCAATTAAAAACACTTTGGTGAAGAAAAATATTTTGATTTGAGGAGGTGATTCAAAACTAAGATTTTTAACTAAGTAAAATAAATAAAAATAAAATAAAAGTTCCAATGCAAGATTTCAAAATATGATTTTAATCAAGATGACATAATTGTGCTAGATTAAGTACATTTCTTAACATAGAATTATTAAACTCATGTTTATGTTGTTACGAATAAATCCACGGCAACTTGGTAATTTGCTAACTTATGAACATACTTACCTACCAAAATCCATTTATCTCTTGACTATATCTCTATGTCTTAAACAAATTTTAATACGCAAATGTGTTAATGCACATACATACTTATGAATTTAAAATAATCTCTTGTACATATCTCTATGCCAATTCAAACAATTAATTCAATCTCATAAGCACATAAAAGATTACGTGAAGTAACAATGTATTTCTATCTTGAAACAGTTTAATCACAATAATCTTGCAAGTTATGCAAGGCTAATGTATCGTTAGATATCCTTGCTAATTTAACCCTCAGCTACCTTAGATGATTAAACATGTACTGATTAAGTATCATGTCAATTAATTCAATTTCAATCCATTTAAATAATTAATTCATTAGTTACCTTACAATTGTAATGCAAGAATAACTTAGTCATGGTTTTACTTAATCAAACATCTTACCGAGGCCTATAACAACACAAACACAATTTTAATAACTCAAGTAGACGAAATGCAATCAACCTAACATGAATTAAATTTAAGTCATATTAATTAAATTAAACATTTCAACATCACAAATATTCATAGACATGTTCATAACAACAATAATAAAATTAAAAGGATAAGGAACAAGAATCAAATCCAGTGTTTCTCCGAGGCTTGACTAGTTTGCTCCGCTCCTTCTTCTCTGCTTGTTCTTGTTGAACTGAGGCTTCCACGAACACTTGAATGCTGCTCCAAATGATGTTTGAATGACTCTATTCCAAGAGGTGAAATTGGTAAAGGAATATGGGACGAAAATAAAGAACAATGGAAGGGAATGAAGAGAGAAAAGTGAGAGAGAGGTGAAGAAATGAATGGGTTTGAGATATGTTTGAAGTAAGCAGCCAATGGGGTATTTATAGGTTGAGATGGCTGCTAAAATTAGCCAAAATCATCAGCCATAGAGTCCCCCCATGGCAGGCCACACATGTGGCAAGTTTGAAGGTTTCAAAGTTGTTATTAGTGGAGAGGTTTGAATGCAATTTGAAGGAGTCTTCAAAGGCTATTTTGCAAGCCAAATAATCAGCCAAACAAACTGATTGGGTTAGCATGTGGGACGGTTTAGGCTGCCCAGTGCTCGGTTGGATCTATTTTCTCGGTTCAGCTCAACTAGGTCACTTTTCATAATTAATTAATAATAATTTATTTAACATAAATTAAATTGCATTAAAATTAAAATAAATTATATTATAAATTAATACACATAATTTGAACTATTTTAGGCTGAAAAATTAATTCACCTTGATGCTTCAAAGTTGCTTCTCAGTTTTGCGCATCTAGTAGTGTTTGTAGAGCTATTTTTCGCCCTTTGTGCAAATCTGTCAAAAATAATCAAAATTGATCAAAATTTGATATGACATTAATTAAAATTAAAAATGTTCATAATTTGAGTGAAATTTAATTATTTTATAATAATTATATATTTTCAACAAGAATTTTACCGAAACTGCACGAATTTGAGTTAAAAAGGGCATGAAAAAGTGTGTATATTTTCGTGTTTTCACTCTTCTAGCTCTGATTCATTCTCAGCCTCTAGGATTTCTTCTTGAGGTTCATTAGTATTCTTCATGATTATCTCTGGAGTAGGGGTTTCTAGGCTACTCAGTACTTTACCGGATCAGAGTGTTATTGCTTTCACATGCTATTTGTCTTCTCTTCGTGGATTATCTTCCGTGTTGTTGGGAATAACAGTGTCAATTTGTCTTTTAATGTCACCCATCATGCTCATCAATTGGCTCATTTTATCCTAGAGTTTAGTCAATGTTCTTGTTGAGTTGGTACAATCAGATTGCACCTACTTGACATCTGTTCTCATTGACTGCATTTCTCCCTTGATAATATCCAGATGTTGACCACATGTAATATGGTCACTTGGGTTGACCCTATCCTGAGGTTTCTACAAATAAGGAGGTTGATAATTAGTATTTTTAGCTTGATTTGAACTGTTACCTCCTCCTTGGTTTCCTCCCCATTTTAGGTTTGGGTGATCCCTCTATCCGAGATTATATTTACTCAAATAAAGGTTTCCACCCTTATTCCCAATGTAGTTTACATCCTCGGCGGGATTATAGACATAGTGTAAGAGGGGTTTGTCTCCTCCATGCATAGACGGTGTAGAAGTAGATTCGATACTGTTGAGTCTATCCACTATCTGTTGATACTTGTCATCCTCTTGGATGGTTTTGACCGTAACAGGTTTCTGGCCATATGTGAATCATTCAATCGGCCACTGATAGGAGTTTAATGCCATATTATCAATAATTTCATATGCATCCTCATACATCATGTTCATAAGGGCTCCTCCTACTGCTTCGTCTAATCAATACCGTGCGTTCACATCAAACCCGTTATAGAATATCTACAATCGCATCCACTCAAGAAATTCATGGTGCGGACATTTTTGAATCAATATTTTGAAATGTTCCTACGCCTCACAGAAGCTTTCTCCCTCAATTTTTCTAAAGACAACAATCTCTCTTCTTAGTTAGACTTCCTTGCTAATCAGGAAGAACTTTTGTAAGAACTTTCTAGCGAGTTCATCCCATGTTGTGACAAACTCTGGTGCTTGCAAGTCTAACCAAGAAAAGGTGTTATCAATTAAAGAAAATGAGAACAACCGAAGACGAATAGCGTCATCAGTGACCCCTTTATACTTAAAAGTATCACAGAGTTTGAGAAATCATTTTAAATGTTGATTAGGGTCATCTATCATCATTCCCCTAAACTGTAGATTATTTTAGATCATCTGAATCATCACCAGTTTGATCTCAAAATTATTAGCTATAATCGTCGGCTTTGCTATACTTTCCTGAACCATGTGCAGACTTGGTAAGGCGTAATCCCTTAAGGTTCTCTCCTTCAGAGCCATATCTATGTTTGCGGGTAGTTATGGTGGTACTGCTTTTGGTCTGTTATTGGTAACTTCGTTAAACAACAGATTCTTGCGTGGTACATTGCCTATAGCAGGTGGTGGTGTATCTTGGATTTACTATTGTTGCTATCGACGATTTCTATGAATGATTCTCTCTAGATCTGTAACTGGCTCGATAGGTGTTCCCTACTACAAGTCATACATAAACCCAAAAATAAAAGTTAATAACAATAATGAAATTAAAATCATAGGTATAGCTAAAAAAATTTCCTAATTATTCTGTTAAAAGTGAAAAAATAAAAATTAATCTATAAACATTGCCTCTCTGGCAACGACGCCAACAACTTGACCACCTTCGAACGTACTAACATCTAAAGTGTGACTGCTACAATAAAATATATAAATACGAGGTGGTATCTACAAGTATACAGGTTGAGTTGTAATATAGTTTTTACAATGGACTAGGTGAGTACTCCGAGGATCGTACCCAAGGGAGGCGAGTGCTAAATCAACTTCAACCTAAACAATAAAACATATAATCAGTACTTTAAAATACATATAGTACAAAAACATAAAACAAAATATTTTTAGGGTTTTTATAATAAAAAATAAAATAACATAAAAATATATAAATTCAAAAGACTAAATAGTAGAGTAAAGCAAATCTTGATTATAAGTGATTAGCTCACTTTGGTAATCCCCATTAACTGTCTCTTAAGTTTCCTCGTCAATCAACTAGCCGTTACCCTAGTAGGATCTTCCGATCTTCCACTAACATAACGAGTCAGTAAGGACTACTTATCTTCCGACCTCACAGTCCAGACTGGTTTGGGTGAAGGTGTTCACGTATGGGCCATACCAATTTTGGGTTAATTCCCACCTTAATAACTTCTTGGGCTTGTCAGGCCTAGGGTTTGTTTCACATTCTTCCTTTCCCAAATAGTTTGTCCGCTGAGTAACCTACAAAATAGTTAATAGATCATACCTCCACTCGCTAATCCCCCATAAAGGGATAAGTTTCTTATTGCTTCCGTAGACAATATAAGATTAATATAAAGAGCAAACATGCTAAACAAATTGTCAATATAGAATTTACGAAAGAGCCTAATTGTATTAAGAATAGATTATGAATCCATAAAGTTTGATGATCTTCCCAAATTAAATCTCTTAAAAATAAAAAACAATTGAAAATAATTTCTAAAAACCTAAGAAAGAAAGAAAACTAAACTAAAATTAATAGACTAGTTCTAAATTGAATGAATGGTCTCCATAACATGTGCCAAATGAGTCTATTTATAGATTCTCAGTGGTCGTCATCCTTAACCCTAGGTTAGCTGACGTATTCAAGCTTTGAGTTTTATTGTGCATACCTAAACACCCATGTTTCGTGTTTATCTCCTATCCAGAATCAATGTCACAACACACCAGGACCTGTGTCGTGACGTAGCAATCAATATACTCCTCCTAGGATATCTTCCGGAGTATGTCACAACACCACTAGTCTGTGTCACGACATCAAAGGCAGTTTTGCAATTTCTCAATTCTTGCTCCCCATGTTGCGACATCGAGTATTTTGTGTTGCGACAAAGAAACTAGTATCTGTCCATTTTGCCTTCGAATGGTCTCCTGCACACTTATACAGTTCATCAGCTCACCCTTAGGCCTCATTCGGCCCCTAGAGTCAATAAAAGACTCAATTTGCACATTTTGGGGTTCTACGAGTCACTAAATTTTGCAATATAATAGGTTGAAACAAAAGAAATGATCGATGAGGGAGTCTGTTCTTGAAGTCGCGACACTACCCCATGGATGTCACAGCGTTCCCTATTTGAAGTCGCGACATCAACCTACTACCTTCAAAGTTGTGACATTGCACTCTTGAAGTCATGATGCCATGTCTCTCTTCTTGATGTCGCAACATGATCCCTTCATAGTCGTGATGCCAACTCAATAAACTTTTAAAGTTTTACAATTTAGTGCTCAAATGGTTTCGAGTTATCATAGGGGTTTTCGTAAGCCCATAAAAACCTTAGATAAGAATATCTAGTGTGTTATATTGATGTATTAACTTGAATAACTTGTACCAATTATTAAATGAATCAGAATTCTATTTATAGTTACTTTAGAAATGAATGTAGCACCTCGTAGCTCGTACCCGATGGTTGGGTCAGGTTTGGGGTGTTACAATTCATTAGAATATGTCACTCTTGTTTATAAAGGAGTGCTACGTTAAACTTGGCCAAGTCTTGAAAACCTAGACCTCCATCAAATTTGTGACCATGCTCGGCATGCATGCACCTAGGCGATGAATCAACACAATTACAATCAGAAATATAGTAGTGTATTGTAAGTGTGATAGGTCAGCTGTAATATTTATAAGTGTTACAATGGAAAACTTCAATTATTCTAAGGATCGAACGCAAGAGATTTCAAGTGATAATGTGATTAATAAGAAAACACATGGAACTAGGAAGTCTCGCTAGCTACTTGCTACATAGTATAGTATGACAATTCATATTGATGGGGGTAATTGCACTACTTAACTAACACTAGAAAAGACTAAATTACAAAATAGTTAAAAATACACAACTAATAATTCAATGAAGAAAAGCGGTTGGTTGACTTCCATGTTGCTGATTAAATTTTGGATTAGGGATCTAAAGGGCTTAATCTTCTAATTGGTTCAATTTTACCTCTCAGTCATTATTTTACCAAATTAGACAATTTAATCTAATTTATCTCTCGACCTCACAAAACTAAATTGGGACAACCAAATTGGTTCTCAATAAGCTCTCCCTCGATCTCACCTAGCTAAACATTCACCTAGATTCGTCAATTTTAAGTTTTGAAGTTTATTCGATTTAGTCTAATTTTTATGATTTAGTCCTTGCACCAAAAACTATCCAAGCAACATTTCCATCAACCACCCACCATAGATCTAGTTACCACTATTCATCATCATGCAAATAACAATCAAACACATGCTCAAATGGTTCGTTAAAGTAAACACAAAAGCAAGGTTAAAGGAATCTTACGAGCTTTTTATGGATGCTTTGAAAAAGATTATAGCAACAACAATAGAGGTGAAAACACAACTAAAATTAATATTTTATTCTTTTGAAAGGTAAACAAGGCTGAAATATATTGAAGGATTTGAAGAGAAATCAACATACAAAGTAAAACTTGAGTACTTAATTACAAAGAAGAGAAAAGCTACAACAAAAACTAACAAAACTAACAACTCTACAAAATAAGCTCAGAAAAGTAAATAACCTAAACCTAAAAATGGAGAAGAAACTAACAACTAAATCAAAAAGATGAAATAAAGTTCGCTCTTTTAAGTTGACAACCAAAAGGTCTTTTAAACAACTAAGAATTCAATCGTAACAATGATAGAATTGCCCTTAAAATGTGTCTCGACTTGGGTTGGTGCTGGAAAAACTACTACCCTTGCAACAATTTTCACCTTGTCAGGAAGCAGTGTGACGATGTCCAAGCTTCAATGTCACAACACCCTCTACAATGGCACAGTTATGGCTTTGGGGGTTCTCGGTGTCATGACATTCACTACCCGATGTCGCGACATCCTTAGTGGTGACCATTATTTCTTCACTTCAAAACCTTCAATGATATCACGACCTTGGAAGCTCAATGTTGCGACTTTGGGCTCAATGTCGTGACATCACACCCTCAATGTCGTGACTCTGTCGATAGTCGACTCTAGGTTGGTTTCTTGTTGAGGTCATGTACCCTCGGGGCAAAGGAACATGGTGTTGCATCATCCATAGCATCAATATTGTGACACCCATGTCGAATGGTGTTTTCCTCAAGATTGGGTCATTATCATCTGCCTACACAACCTCAAACACATCCTTAGGTTCCCTATGGCACCATTTTGCAAATTTGAGTCTCACAAGGAGTAAAACTAATCAAAAATGATTATTCATAGTAAAAAATACAAAACAACAAAATTATGAAAAAGGCTCATGAATTGCTTGAGAATAAGCCCTCGAGTGTTTTGGAGAGGCTAATTTAATGTATCAAATCGCGACAAATCAAACTCCCTCACATTTAAGTCTTTACATGTCCTCAAGCAAACACTTAAAACACTAATGCATGCAAAATAGATGACTCTTGAACAATGGAGGGACTTAACAATTAATTGATGGGTATGTACAATGTAATAAATTCTTCTGCTATACAACCTAAGAATGATGCATTATAAATTCATAACTATGGAAGTAAATCAATTTAGTTCACGAAGTTACACAGTGAATAATTATAGAGGCAATCCCAGAAAAGCAACATTCTTCATATTATTCTATCAAAATATGATATGCAATATGATGTATCTATACATACACGAAGGAATTTAAATTATTTATCTCTCTTAAGTTTTGCAAGTTTTGGTTTTATAAACAAGGATGTTAAAGTCGCATTGGGCTTTTTGGCTTGAAACGTTTGTTGGTATGAGTTCCAAGAAAAGATAAACTCAAAATGGTTCAAGCATTAAGAACAATATAGCAAATGGCATTATTCCCATTTCCTCATATATGTGACCATTAAGCTCACCACCTTATTTCTCCTTCTCTCACCTATCTTTTCTCTCCAACAATATGGAAGATATGGTTCGATATTAGTGAGTACAAACAACTTATCGAGCACTTGTGCATTATGACAACGAAAAGTTCATTTTAAGCTCATGAATTGATTTTTCACTTTGAGCACATTCTAAAATTTTCGCTCTTTTCACTCACAATATTTTCATCCCTATCCGTGCTTTTATTCACTTGCATTGCTTTTGACCCTTACATTACTTTTGTTCACTCAACATTTTTCATTCTAAGCATATTTTTGTAAGAGTTTATACATGTTGTATCGAACTATCTCTTCGCTATTTGCTCAAATTCATTTTTAAAACCATAAAGTTGTTTCTACCTAACCGTCAATGTTTGTGGCTTGACATCCCTTCCATAGTTCATTTTAAGAGCAAAGACTCAGAAGGGTTGAGTTTTTAACTCAATTTAAGCTCAAGGTTTCAAAAATATAAGTTCATCAAGAAAGGATCAATAAAGGCTCAAAATCAGGGAACTAGGGATATGTATAAGCTATAGGTTAATCATAGGCTCTTGGCTAAACAAGCAATGCCTTAGGTCCTCCCTTAACATCTCAATGAATACAAAACCATAGCATGCTTCTAATTTTTTCCATGAATACTGTTAAATTCCTACATATGCATTTACACATCTATCTACATGCTTATTCATCATTTGGTAAAAAAATCAAAAAAAATTCATCAATCTTGATTACCTCTATTCTAATATGTAATATAACTAATTGTGTAACAACCTTACCCGGTCCGATCGCTAAACCCGAGCTTTAAGATGCTACAACAATTAATAGAACCAATCACAAACATTTCTAACTTTATCACCCAATAAATCAACAAAAAAATTCATAATACATGTTTATCATGATTGGCAAACAATTTCGAGTCTTAATCGAGCTTACGAAAGCTTTTACGTTGACCCGAGTGCTAATAAGGACTAAATTGCAAACTTTCAAACAACTAGGGAAACTAATAAAAATAGGGTTAGATGATCGTGTGCCTAAGCCGTGTTATAAACTGCAAGCTTGTAAGCTGGAGTCACATGACCATGTGACCAGGCCATGTAACTCACTAAAGCCATGTGGACCTAAATGCAAAAATTTACAAACAATCACAAGGTTGTGTGCCTGGGCCATGTGAGAGACTGAGATCATGTGAAAAACACATTGACCAAATCAACAGTACCACATGGGCGTGTGGCCAATCGTGTAACAAACTAAAATCGTGTTCAACCAAAACCTCTTAAATCATAAAGAGTAGACGGTCGTGTCACATGCTTGTGTGTGACACATGGTCGTGTGTTAGACGTGTATACAATTAGGTACCTTATTATGCAAGTTACAAAACCAATTTTCACATATGCCATAAGTATGAACTTAACCATTCTTTAGACCTATTCATAATTCACCAAAAGCATACCAAAACATATCATTTTCCTAATTTTAACCAATATGCCTCAATGAACCATCACAAACATGAATCAATACCAAAGTTCATCTCATTTCATACCAACACAGTGAATGACCAACATATACCTTAAACACAATCAAAATGCTAGCTTTTATTCACCTATTATTAACCAAAAATACCAAATCCACAACCTATGAGATTGATATCCAAAACCATCCACATATTATACTTAAAACATCCAATTTTATCATCAAGATTTTATACCATAATCTCCAACACAATCTCAACTATTCAAGCATTACATAACATAACTAATCATGCCAAACATTTATATAAATCTATCACCATTCCCATGCTTAACCACCACATTCAAAATTACCATTTCAAGCCATGATCAAACATATCAAAAAGCCATCAAGCACACATTCTTTATATAACACTGATAACTCTAAATTATTTAGATTTTTAGAGCACCTTTTAACTTAAAATTTATGCAAATCTCGAGTATTTTGATAGCTAATTATGTGTTTTTAATACATATTAACAATCTTGGCATAATTAAAGTAAGATTATAATTTTTGAGTAATTATGTGCTAATTTCACATAATTTTACTTTATGTTGCTGCATTTTGAAAATTCCATAATTTTTGCTATAACTTTTGCAGCTTCGTACACTGATTTGTTTGATGTTTAAAGCCAGTATGGATGACACATGCACATGAGCTGAATATCAATCAGCATGGGACGACAAAGCTAAGGCATTAGACTCAAAAAAATTTATTCTAACTCAGCTTGGAAATGAGTTGCTAAAAAGAACAAGTTTGCCTTTCACATTGGAGCCCAGACCGTCCATTAAGGGGGACAGAAGTCCAAATTCGGCAATAAGCAACCTAACCAACTTTCGAACAATTAATTAAGGGTCCCAACAATTAACCTAGAATCATGAAATAATCAATCCCTTTTTCCATAAAATATGGTTGGCTATGCATAAAAGATTTCCAAAGGATGTTCATGCTATTTTTAGCAAACTCTCAAGTCTTCCCTCATGTATAAATACCACCCCTCATTCACCTCTCAACTCATCAATCAATGAACACATTCACTTCATTCTCCTTTCTCTCTCACGCCTAAGCCTTTCGTTTTCATTCATTTTTTATCATTTCTTTGAGAGTTTCCCTAGTAAGCAATTCTTGAGAAAAAAGCTCTCTTGGTCGACCACCTTGAGGAATAATTCCCATCGAAGCAACGATGAAAATAGGAGGAAGCCACCACAGATAGTTTTTAGAGAATCACCAAAATCTTCTTAGAGTTTTTTTTCCTTTCTCTTTAAATTGTTCTTAGTTTACAAACATGTTTGCAAATTATTTAATTGCCTTTTCATTAATGATAATAGTTTAATTTTTTTCTACTAGGATAATTGCAATTTCATGATTCAATTTGTTCAACTCATGTTTATAATGTCCTGTGCCTCTGTTATTTATGCTTCCAAATAAAATCATTTATGTTGTTCATGCGTTAAGATATGTTTGACTACATTAGAATTAATTACTTAATCAGAACTGGATGGTGATTAATGGACACAATATTTGGAAGATGCATGCTTAATTTATATTCAAACAGAAATAAATTAAAGGTTCGTAATAATTAGAAAGAACACTATTACCTTGCATAACTTTAGATGTATGTGATTAAATTGTTTCAAACAAACCCGTCCCTATTACTTTGCATAAATTCTAAGGAATGATGATATAATCCTTCGTTAAATGTTGACATAGACATATGCAACGTTTTTCTAAGTGATAAACATAAGACTTCGAGAGAAGCTTATGAATTTTTTATTCTGAGTTAATAAATAATCGAGTTACCAAGGAATTTTTCCAGAACATTTGTTAAACATGATTGTAAATGAATTAAATCAAAAGTTATAATTGTTCTAGCTTATTCATATTATTGTTGTTAAATCTTGTGAATTGTTACTAAACATTTCATTACACTTTATTTTATCTCATTTGTATATTAGTTGTTAATTTAATTAGGACATCCACCACATTCACATATTTTATTTTCATAACCAACTTGTAAAATATTAATTTTACAATTGCTGATTGATAGATACAATCCCTATGGAAACAATACTCTTTTGACTCACATATTAATTGATAATGACTGTGTATACTTGCACATTCCGTTACAAACCAAACACCATTCACACTTTACTATTACAAAACACTTAGGGTCTGTTTATTTAGTGGAAAATGTTTTCCGGAAAACATTTTACGAAACTTTCGGTGTTTGTTTTGCGGAAAATGAATTCCCATAGGAAAACATTTTCAAAACACGGTTAAAATCAAAAGCAAATTTTAGAAATTGTCTTACTGATTTCTAATCCGTAAGACATTTTCCCTCTTCTGTTCTACGCAGTGGTTCTCCCTCTTCCTCTGGCTCCTCATCTCCGTTCGTTGGCCTCACCTCACCATCTTTGCATCGTCGTCTCTATCGGTCGACCGTCGACCTTATTTGTATTTTGAAGAAACCCTAAAAGATTAGGGTCCACAGTCGAGAAAAATTCATCTCTGATCTCCTCGAGGTATCTGCATATTTCTCTAATGTCTCATCTCTAATCGATTACTCTTATGTTTTCCTTCCTTTTCTCTCTAATTTTTGTTTCATGTAATACATATTTTTTTAAATAATAAAAAAGAAAAATCGAAGCCCTTTATTTTTCAACTTTGTCTTAACCGATCAATTTGAGCTACAGTTTTGTGTTATGATGTGGACATTGAGTGTTGGGTTTAAATAATTGCTTGATCTTAGCTTGGACTCACACTAACTTTAGACTCAACTGTTAGTATTTACTGGTTTACTGGTTTCAGGTAAAGCATGGTTGTTTAGTAAACAAGAATCATGATGCTTATAGGCATATTTAACTTGTGCATCAGTGATTGTAACAATTACAGATTTCTTGCCTTCACCTTGACTGAGTAGCTATAGTGGAATCTAAATCAGTATAGGTACTGTGCTCCTAGGATTCTGATTTGCTAATAGTCCTTTTTTATCCATTAACTCCAAAATTCTAGTGATATGCTCTTGATTTTCCACAAAGTTAGCATCTTTCTGGTTGTTAGATTCCTTAAGTGTGTCCAGTTGAATCTAGAATGGGTATTGAGTCTAGTTCCTTCTGCCATTTCTTTGTATTTCTTGTGCTTTTCTAGCTTCTATGGTTGAATCTTGACTAGCAATAATTCCTTGCTAATAGTTGGCTGATTTCTGATTTGCTTGATGAGCTTGCTTGCACAATTTTGCCACAGGTATTTGACTTTGTTGAGTTGGCATTTGTTGCAAGGTTAATAGTGTGCTTCAAAAATTTTCCTTCAATGCTATGTTTATACATTAGGGATCTGCCAGTTTTTCTATGTACGTCCTCTGTCCTAGCAATAGAATTGCTCTTCCTTCTTAAAGAGTTAAGAGCAGGTGATTTACATGTGATGAATGACAAGATTATGCTAGTTCTATTAGAAGTGTCAATAAAAGTTTGGATATCTGTCGCTGGCATTTAGTACAGGGATATGTTGGTTATTTCTTTTACTTCAATACTTTAACATTTGATCATGCATTTTCTCCTATTAAGGGGATAATGATGTGGAATATATCATGCTTATTGAAGGATTATATTTTGTACATGTTTCATTAGTTTCATATTATATTTTATTGGGTTCAATTGTAAATTTCAGTATCGAGGAAACTTTTAGTGAATTTAGAGTTATAATTGGTGTTTGATTTTTATATTAAATATAACGTTTAAGGTGAATCAGTATAGGTATTGTGCTCCCAGGATTCTTGTTTGCTAGTAGTCTTTTTTTATCCATTAACTCTAAAATTCTACTGATATGCTCTTGATTTTCCACAAAGTTAGCATCTTTCTAGTTGTAGAATTTCCAGGTGTACATTTCTTGCTGTAGTTCTCGAATATCCAAATACATAATGGGTTTATTTTCTCATTCATTGCCTATTATCACATTAAATTCATATCCTCTATAGTAAATCTTTTGAACTAGGCCATTCCACTTTATGCACCTTTATTATTATTATTTCAAGTAGCAAATTTACGGGGGGAAAAGAAAGAAAGAGACCACATTATTACTGATTTTGAATCTTTTTTGAAAAAAAGTTGAACAAAACCTATATGTTGTTGTTGGTCTGTAATTGTAATGGTCCTAAAGTAATGAGCCTTCCCCTCATTCAATTTTTTAGCTTAATAAAACCATCCTCACTACTTTAATTCTTCTTCCCTTTTTTCCCTTTTTCGACTACCCATCGAGTAAGTGAGGCTTTTCATAGAAATTGGACCCCAATTCCTTCTTGGCAAATCATTAGACATGGTCAAACACTAGGTAGTATGAACATTCTTTGAAGGTTTTTTAGTTATTTTACAAGTACTAGAATATGTGAAACATGTGAATTAGTATCATGAATAAATAGTTGAGCATTAATTCAATTTTGAAATTACTAGAAAATTAAAAAATTGTTGTTTCTACAAAGCTATATTTTTTTATGACATTTTAATTAAAGTTTCATTAATTCTTACATAACCTTTTTTCTATACACAATATGAGTGTATTATAATCTAACACTATTATACCTTTTTAATTGACTATGTGTTATGAGTTGATCCAACACTAATTTAATTAAACAAGGATTAAAAATTAAATAAATATTAAATTAACAATTATCCATAAAAAAATAAATTCTAAATAATAATTGTCATTTTTCAATTGAGTTTCCGTTAATTCGAGATAGTAATTTATTCTTAAATTTGAAAATTATAAGTAGACAAATGAAATATGATTTTCCAGATGTACATTTCTTGATATAGTTCCTTTCCTTACATCCATCTCATCACTCTTGCTTCTGCTAGTAGCCTCAGCTAATACTTTCATAACAGTTTAGTACCGACTGCTGACACTGAAAACTTTTGTCAAAAATAAATTTAAATGTTAACATATACAATCCTGCCATTGATTGTGGCTCTTTTCCCATCAGCTTGATATGTATGTATGCACTTTAGTCATGGTAAATTTTATATGTGATCTGATGAAAATCTTGCATCTTTTTTATAGTGATCAAATATTTGTGTGGTATTATTTTGTGTAGATGGATTGTAATTAAGATCAAAATGCAATTATCGGAGTTGTGGCTTCAGTTTTAGCTTTTGGGGCTCTTTGGATTAAAAATTAAAAACCATGAAGGAAATTGGTTCTCACCCTCGTGTGAATCGAGATTATGAAAGAGAAAATTATATTAATAGTATCTTATATAGTGGTGACCAGCATTGTATTGATTTGATAAGGATGAGACCGATCGACTTTTTTAATTTGTGTGATATTCATAGTAGGAATAAATTAATACAATCATCTAAATCTATCAATATTAGGGAGCAAGTAGTTATATTTTACATATAATTGGTCATAATGTAAGGTTTCGAGTGATTGGATCTAGATATTATAGATCAACTAAGACAGTTTACCGTTACTTTAGGGTTGTATTGAGAGCTATTTTGAAATTGTATAAACTAGTTATTAGATTACCCGATAAGTCAACTCCTAGTGAAATCAGAAACAATCCAAGGTTTTATTCTTATTTTAAAGATTGTATTGGAGCATTAGATGGAACTCATATTCGTGCATCTGCTCCACTTAGCATTCAAGGAAGATTTCGTAGCTGTAAAGGGGGGACGACACAAAATGTATTGGCTACCATTACGTTTGATTTGAAATTTTCCTATGTTCTAGCTGGTTGGGAAGGTAATGCACATGATTCTCGTATTTTAAGTGATGCACTTTCACGCCCAGGAGGATTAAGAATTCCGGAAGGTAATAATTATCATTAAATACCAAATAATTCTAGTAAGCTCATAATTTATTAGTATTAATTATGTTTTGTAAAATTGTAGGTAAATATTATCTTGCTGATGCTGGATATGGCATCCGAAATGGATATATTACCCCATATCGTGGTGTCCGATATCATTTAAAAGAGTTTAGAGCTCAAGGGCCTAAAAATGCAAAGGAACTCTTTAATCTTCGTCATTCATCATTACGTATCACGGTTGAACGTGTTTTTGGGATTTTGAAGAAACGGTTTCGTGAATTAGATGCTGAACCATTTTGGAATTTTCAAACTCAAGTAGATATAGTTTTGGCTTGTTGTATCATTGATAATCATATAATGGGAGTTTATCCTAGTGATTTACTTAATCAAGGATTATATGAGGAGTCTGAGTCTGATTTGATAATATCAACTCCTACAGAGCGATAAGAAAGAGAAGAAGCAAGAGAATGGTCTGCTAAGAGAGATGAAATTGCACAAACTATGTGGACTGATTATATGGCTAGAAATATTAGGTAGGTTTAGGGCTTAGGGTTATTGTTTCTATGTTATGTACGTTTTATTATTAAAATTGTTTTTTATTAATGTTGGTTGGATAATGATATTGAAATTTTAGTTTGTTGGATTTTGAAATTATTATGTCTTGAATTTGTTAGATATTGATTATGTTTTAAGCTTGTTAGATATTGAATTTATTATGTTTTAAGCTTGTTGGATATTGAAATGATTGACAATGACAATTATTAATGTAGAATGGGTAAGGGCAACAAAGAAGGGACCTCCAAGCAATTCAGGTGGACAAAACCAATGGAACATGTTTTTCTTGACATTCTAGCAGAGGAGGCCCAGAAAGGAAATAAGCCTTCTAATACTTTCAAAGCAGTTTCTATTAATCGAGTTGTCGAAGCTATTTCTGAAAGATTCCAAGTCCAATGCGATGCGAAGCATGTGGAAAATCATTTGAGGATTGTAAAAAACAAGTGGCAAATTATATGCAAAATTCGAGGTGAAAGTGGTTTTGGATGGGATGATAACATAAAAATGATCACATGTGATAGAGCGACATATGATGCAGCAGTGATGGTAATATATGTATATATATGTTAAGTATATTTCAATTGTTTTTTACTTGTTATTCTAATTGTGTATAATATCCAACAGGCACACAAGAAGTATGAACCATTTTTGAATAAAAGCATTGATCATTATGATGAAATGGCTTTGGTTGTTGGCAAAGATATGGCAATAGGGAGTTTTGCCAGAACATTTGCTGACATAAATTTGGATGATGGTAACCAAGATTCAGTGCTTGTAGATTGCGACAATGAAGAGGCTGAAGAGGTAAGAACAAATGTATCTTCATCTGCCACATCCAAACATAAAAGAAAAAATGTTCAAGATAGTGTCGTTGATGAACAAATTAAATTTGTGGGTGAACAACTTGGCAAAATTGCTAATGCTTTGGAACAATTTACTGCGGATAAGACACCACAGCTTTATAAACAAGTGATGTCGATGGAGGAAAAAGGATTTGATGATGACTTCTTGTGTTCTGTGTTTGATTATCTAGTGAGTCATGAATCCGAGACCAAAGCTTTTTTAGTTAAAAGTAAGAAGCATAAAAAAATTTGGCTTCATTTTCTCAAGGTTGAAGATATTGATATTTTTATGTGGTGTAATATTATTTATGCACTTGAACAATGTTGTTACTATGTGGTGTACTACTAATTATGCATTTGGATAATATTATTAATTTATAGTATTAATTGTGGTTTGGAAGCTAATTTATAATTATTCAATCCTTGTTTTTTATTTTTTTAACACAATTACAAATAATTTATTTGTCTTTGGTTGTTTTCAATTTATGACGGTTAATATTGTAGCTTAATAATTAAGTATTATTATATATTTAATTTTATTTATTTATTTATAAATAAATCATTTCAATATATGTAAAAACAATTTAAAATATAAAAATTTATTAATATGTATATTAATATATGTAAAAACAACTTTTCCGGAAAATATTTTCAGAAAATCTGCCAAACAACAAAAAATATTTTACACAGATTCATTCAAACACTAGAAAATATTTTCAGTAAATCATTTTCCAGAAATCATTTTCCGGGAAATATTTTACTGACAAACAAACAGACTCTTATATACAATTTAACCCCTATTACATGCCACATAATCGAATTGAACATTTAAAAGTCTACAAAAAGGGAGGTTGGATAGTGTGATCCTCGAGATGATCCGATCGTCGAGTTCCACAAAATGATAAATATAGGAAACAAAAAATGAAAAGGAGAAAGCTTCTAATAAGCTTAAAAATTTCATAGGTTTGAAACAATATAACTTACCTCATTTCCACAATTAGAAAATAACACAATTAACTAAACAAATTTCCTTATTGCCACAATCCATATCAACAGGTCAGTTCATCAAGTATATAACACATAAAACATTTCATTCAATATAATTCAACCTTAATCGAAGCTATAACATCAAACCATTGAACATATGAACTTTTACATTATATAACTATACTTTATCACTTTATAATGCTTTTACCATTCATCTATTTTCAATAGAAATATTAGTTTAGCCCGATGAACTATAATAAACATATACGAATATGCGAGTAACCACCTAAAATACACATGATTGCTCAAAGGAGCCAAACCATCCATAAACACATCTGGACACTAAGTGCCAAGCTCGTAGGCTAAACATCCCTCCAATAACACACCTGGGCACTAAGTTCCAAGTCCATAGGCTACACATTCTCCCTCAAAAACACACCTTGTCATTGTAAAGATAACTCAGTAATCTGCAACAAATGCTAGATTCCGATACGATTAATGAATAAATAGTACATCATCATCATGTCAAACCCGTACAGCGCATGAAATAACCTTATTGGCATGCCAATTGTGTCCTATCCTATGTTCATTCGGGCTCAGTACATATAATAGTATAACACTTTTCAAGTTAGTCTTTTCTCACCTTTGTACCAATTTACAACTTTTAAGTATACATTCCAAAATACACAATTCAAGCATAAACATTACAGAATACATATAATTATACCGTATGAACTTACCATGTGATAATAACAATAGAAAAGGTGTCAGGGACTAATAAGCTATTTCCCCTTCTCTTCGATTATCTATTATTTATCACTTTTCTATTAACAATCACCCAAACCGAATCTTTTTTATTCGATGTCAGAGGCAATCCTGATATGAAATCCATTATGACCCATTCCTATTTTCACTCTGGAATCATAACAGGTTGTAACAAACTTGATAGAGCCTGGTGTTCAACTTTTACTTACTGACACACTAAACATTTCGATACAAATTCTGCAATCTCACTTTTCATTCCCGACCACCAATACATCTGTTTCAGGTTGCAGAACATTTTAGTACTACCCAAATAAATAGAGTATGTACTACTGTGAGCTTCAGATAAAATGTCTCGTTTTACTTCTGGGTCATTCGGTACACACAGTCGATTTCGAAAATACAGAATATCATCGTTACCAACTCTTAATTCAGTGGTCTAACCATTCTGAATCTGTTCTCACATAGCTAACAATTTCGGATCTTTTTGTTGCAATTCCTGAATTTTCTGAAGAAACAACGGTTTATCCCTCAACTCGGCTAAAATATAACTGTCTCGTTCGAAACTCAACTGAGCATTCATCAATCTCGACGCGAATAGAGATTTCTGACTTAAGGCATCTGCTACGACATTAGCTTTACTCAAATGATAATCAATCACTAAATCATAATCTTTTAACAGTTTCAACCATCTATGTTGTCTCATATTTAATTCTTTTTTAGTCATCAAGTATTTTAAGCTTTTGTGATCAGTAAAAAACGTGACATTTTTCACCATACAAATAATGTCACCAAATCTTCAAAGCGAAAACAACTACAGCCAGTTCTAAATCGTGCGTCAAGTAATTTCTCTCATGTGGTTTAAGTTGCCAAGAATCATAAGCTATAACTTTTCCGTCCAACATCCATACACAACCTACCCCACTGAGTGAAGTATCATTGTACACAACATATTCTTTTTCTAGATTCTGGTTAAGTCAATAGTGGAGCTTCTGTCAATAAGGCTTTCAACTTATTGAAACTCTACTGACACTTATCCAACCAAACAAGACCAACATTTTTTGTGATAGTTTTGTCATCGATAGAGAAACCATCGAGAAATTCTTAACAAATCATCAGTAATACCTGGCTAAGCCTAGAAAACTACGCACCTCAGAGACATTCTAGGGAGCTTTCCAATTTACAATTGTCAAAATTTTGCTTGGATCAATCTGGATACCATCCATAGAAATCACGTTATCAAGAAATCCAACCTATTTGATATAAAATCATTTTCGAGTAATATATGAGCTTATGAAAGCTCTTTTGCTAACTTGAGGTCGATTAAGGACTTTATTGAAAAGGTGTCAAAATCTGCAAGTTGACGCTGCGACTTCATGGCTTTCATGTCTGACCTCGTCAATTAGTGAGTTTCGTCAAGACTTCAAGAATCTCGATGTCACAACATCACTCACTGTTGATCTAAGTCACAATGTTGGCGACTTGTCATCGTGACGTTGTCCCTGTTTTGGCAAAAATCAATTTGGTACATATTTCATGCTTCCTACTAAACATGTTTATACATTCATATGATGTTTCCAAATTCAACAAACATCAACCTATACTAAATTCACCAATACATAATATCATGACAAACTATGCCAAATCAAGTTTATAACACTTTTAAAATCACCGATCAATGGCACAAAATACATTCTCAAACCTAAACGTTTCCAAGTCTCGTTCCAACCTTATCATACCAAAATACCTTATTTTGTAGGTTATAACATATAAGACTTAGGTAAGCATGAAATTATGAGTTCAAATAACATTTATGTAACACCTTAACCCATCTCCGTCGCCGGATTAAGGTTACGGAGTATTACGGTACATATCAAACAATTTACTTCATTAAACAATTCATTTATTAATTTAAATATCAACATTGAATTTACATTTCATTCATAGCATAATTACATTTATAGGCCTTAAATCGAGCTTATGGGGCCATAAAAATGGTTTGGAAATAATCAGGGACTAATTTGAATCAAAATAGAAAAATATGGAAAAACTTGAAGATTTTGGAAATAGGGGTCACACGGCCTTGTGGCCAACCGTATACAATTCGAAATATGGGTCACACGGCCGTGTCGCCAAGCCGTGTAACTCTTTGTGACCAGGTGAACAATCCTGCACTTAAAATTAAAATGACACACGGCCGTGTGACAACCCGTGTCCTAGGCCGTGTGCTACCAAAATAACCCTTAATGCAAGCCAATTCAACAACCCTTTCTTACACACCAAGACAAACCATTTCCAAACACTTTCACACATTAAAACACAATCAAACACACCTAAAACATTCCAAAATCAATCAACCTATATGCCTAACCAATATGCCCTCATTGGCACCACATATAAACAAGATTTAACAACCAAAACAAATCAACAATTTAAACCATCTAACCAACAATAAACATAACAAATTTGTTACCAAATGGGCATCCACAAATACCATTAAACATACCATAACTTCGTATAACCAAGATGACTACAAAGTATATAGGTATAAATACTAACTTTAAACAAAAGTTTATTTACAGCCAAAGTACTAAAACATATCCAAATATTTACAAAATGAGCATCCTATATACATGCCACAATTAACCATAATTCAAGACTTCAAAATCTACCGAATAGAGACGATGATAGGTGTGAGCTTCGTTGATCCGATCAACATGATCCAAAAGTTTAAAATCTACAGAGAAATAATAACAAAAATAAGTATGCAAAATACTTAGTAAGTTTCCACAATTGAACTCTTTAACTTACCATACTCATTACATAGCTATTTGCACATAGTCAATCAAATATCAACCTTATTACAACATGATTCAATAAATCCAAGTCATTAAACATTTAAACATACAAATATACAGAATTCGTAATTCATTTTTTTTCTTTGAAACAGTTCCGCGTCAAATAACCTTTAATCTTTCGATGGATCTTTGTAAAAGTACTCAATACATAAGTTCGAAAATAGATAATGTTCATATGAGCTAATCGGGAATAGAGTAAGTGTGTTAGGTTACCCATCTGGGCTAAACCAATGACAACACAAAAAATAGCCTGGCTAAGGCTATGTATACATGTAAGGTTACCAGTCTAAGCTAAACCTTTAAAACGACAACAGATTATCAGTCCAGGCTAAATCTGAGTCACATGTATATTCGAGTCTGCAACACATGCAGAAGCTGAGCCTAGAACAGAAATTCAATCAAAAATCTCATGTATGAAACTTTTACTCGATTTATCGAAATCATTTTAGAAAATTCAATTTATTTCACATAAATAAATTTCATTTCAACGGCTTCCAAAATATATATATAAATCACTAATAGTATTTAACAATGAATTATAACAAAAAATAAACGTATGAACTTACTTAAGATACGCTAATGGTTGATTCGTAGGAACTAATTTGTAGTTTTCCCAATTCCCTGATTATCCTCTGTACGATTCAATTCTTGATCTATATAATGATTAAATTCAGTTTATCAAATTCAAATGCAATATTAAACTCATTTTATGCATGTAACCCTTAAGTTTACCAAACAGAACAACACCCTAATACAGTCCTTAAACAATAAAAAATTTACAATTTAATATGCTAAATTTTACGAAATTTTATAATCCCCTAGGTAGAAAACTATAAAAAAATTCCTTTACAAAATAGTCCTAAATCACAATCAAGTTTACAAATCTTTCAACTAGCTCCAAGAATAACTAAAATTCATTAATGGCAAAACCCAAAACCTTTAACAGTTTTGAAAACTAAGATACAGGTTAGCTGGACCTAGTTGCAACAATCTCAAAAACATAAAATTTACAAGAAACGGAATAAAAATACACTTACATGTATGAATTTAATGTTTGTCGAGCCTTAAGCCATCAACATGGCTTCTTAAGCTTTTGTTTCTTTTATTTTCGGTGGTCAAAAGTTAAGTGGAAGATGATGGCCTTTATTTTAAGTTTTTAATTACTTTATTTTAACTATTTTAACCTTTAATTAATGAATAAAATAAAAAACAAATGCTCACTAATGGTTCATACTAAATAAAAATGGCCTATTTCCCTTATAAATCCTTCCACTTATAATAATTAAATTATTTAATCAATAAAATTCAATTGCAACTATATTTTACATCTTTTACAATTTAGTTCTTTTTCTTTAATTAACTAGCCAAATATTAAAATTTCTAAACCGAACCTTCACATACAAATATATAACTCATTAAATATATTTACGAGCTCGGTTTACAAAAATGAGGTCTCGATACCTCATTTCTAGAAACCATTTGACTTACAGGACAAACCATTTTTACTAACTATTTGTTCAATTAGCAAACTTTAATTAAATCAAAATTCGGTTTAAACTCTATTTGACCCACATGAATAAAATAATAAAAAATTACAGATTCATTAGTCAGATTCGTGGTTTCGAAATTACTGTTTCCGACACCACTGAAAAACGGGTTGTTACAATTTAACATGATCAAAACAAACCATCAATTTGGCTATATATCAAGCTTAAAATGCAAACTCAACCTTAGCCACAAATACAACATTGACATTCACATTGAGATGATTATTACAAAACACAATGACCCTATATACAATTTCCCAACTTTAGGAACCAAAATGAACATATTTCTACCAATTTGATGATAGTGTGATGTCTGCAATGATTTAACTTTCTGAGTTTCGCAAGCTAGAGATCTACAAGTAGGAGAACAACTATAGTAAGCATTTAAATTCTTAGTAAGTTCAAATGGAAATTACATCACTTACCTTGCTCATAAATGAGCATGCTAACTACCATAGTTTTGGCATACATTTAGCTAAAACATGACACTTAAAGTCACAACAAGGTGAGCATATGAATAGAAGTATTCATGTGCATCAAACATTATAAACATAACTCAAAACATTATAAATTTGTACCAATTTCAAATATACTCATCTCAATACCATATTCTATCATCAATCCACAAATTTATACAATTTCAAGCGAGTCAAGTATCACATTAGTTTACCAAGTTCAATTCATTTCATTTTCCAATTTCCATATTCAATTTCAATGTTTCACCCAATGGAACCCTAGTAAAACGAACTCGAATACACGGGTGAACTACACCATACCATATAGCTCATATGAGCTTAAACTATACCACACCAAGACATCGAAGTGCAAAGCCCATATGCATCAAGTATTTAAACATTTTCAATTACATCCTCCACCATACCAAAGTCTCCGTAGAGATAAATAATACTCAATGATCCGCAACAGATGATGGATTTCGATATAATCTGTCATAATCTCTGTATCATCACTTATCTAGTACAAGCGCGCATATGACCATTTTATTAAGTTCACATGGGCATCTATTATACATATTACATTTTCATACCTTGTATCATTCACATTTGCATATCATATCCTGTATCACATTTGCATTTTCATACCCTGTAATTATTCATATTTTCACATTTATACCCTATAATATCACATAACAATCAATCATCGCAATTCATTACAATTCAATCTCATTACTAGCCTTGTATGCCAAATTCATCAATATTTCAAATTATGTTCAAACATAAATATAATGAAGTAAACACAAGGAAAGGTAGTAAGTTCCATGTGAACTTACCTTTTCAAAATGCAAAACGAGTAGATTTTTTAAGGACTAATCTATAATTTTTGCTTTTCCCCTATTAGCTCTATTTTGATCCAATTCTTGGTCCATACAATATTTCATATACCAAATCAGTGTCATACACGATCATACAATGTCATGAGAAGCATGAACCTAAATAAATATTTTTTTTCCAATTTCATACATATTTTAAATTTTATTCAATTCATTCCTTAAACTCGGGATATTTATAACTTTCGATTCCTAACTTCAGATTAAAATTTGATTTCACATACTTTCATTAGGGACCTTATACTTTTTATTGCTAGCGTAATTTCATGACAAATTTTATATTTATTCAATTTGGTCCTTAATGTTACACAACTAACAAATAAGCTTAATTTACGTTGCAATTTAGTCCTTTTCATAATCTAAGCTCAATATCTATCAATTCTAAGCCTAATTCGTCAATTTATCAACACTAGCAACTTGATAAAACTTTAATAATTAATCAAATTGATACATGGGCTAGTTAAATCAAGCTCATGATCATAAATCTATAAAAATTACAATAAAAATGTTTTATTTTCATACTAACCTAGTAGCCAAATGTTGAAAAACCCAAAAATGGTTTTTTCTCCCTTTTGTTCCAATGGAGGACGGTGGCAAATAGAGGAGACATGAAGATGTTTTCATCTCTCTTCCCACTCACCAACATGTATATACATTAATTAAGACCTAATTAATCTAATTTTATTAACTTACCTAAGCTTAATCATGTTAATCTTACTATTAACTAATATAAGTGGCCAACATCATCAATGTCCACTTTCTCATAATAGGAAATGGTTTAATAACCATTTTAGCTCTTCGATTAATTGCTATCTAAGTTCTCCAGCCTTTTCTCAATTAAAATTCAATAGTGATTGGACTTTTACAATTTAGTCCTTGAGCTTTAATTAACTATTCTATCAGTTAATTACTTAACCATTTTTTATTATATTATCATATTTACTTTGTAAATATTCCTATTTTATATTTACAGACTCAGTTTACGGAAATGAGATTTTGAAATAGTATTTTTCGGTACCATTAAAAATCGGATTGTTACGCAAGAATCCCTTTGTCTCGAGACATCGAAACATCAAAGCTATGGATCTAAAACATGGGAGCTATTCTCGAGAGATAAGAGACCAATTCTCGAGACATTCCAACATTGAGACAAAATGAAAATCATCATGTCTCGAGACATGAAGGCCATGTCTCGAGATACTTACCTGAATTTTGATCTTTGAGTTTAGATTCGAGTCTTGACTTCGTTGTTGACCCTAAGCAATTTCGAGACATATTAAATGAAGTTGATAGACATCTATAATGTATGTAAATTATTGTGAATGATGATTGATTTGGATTATATGATTACTACATACTAAACTTTATGAAATTACATTGAGTTAATCAAAGTTACTTCGACAACTTGATGTGACATGTCACACTCGGATTCAACAACTGAATCGAGTGTAGGGTGTCTCATAAAGTTTCTAGTTATTATTATTTATTTGTGATTATTAATATTTTTATGAATCATTTAAAATTTTTATTTTTTCATAGTTAATTCAACTCATTGAACCAATTTAATAAAAATCAAATCGATTGAGTATCGTCCTTTATTTTACTGTATAAAACTAGTTCTCTCCGGATTGAATGTTCCCAAGTGGACGGGGAAGAAGTCTACCTTTCTATTGGTAATAACGTAAAATTTCTTCAGTAGAAATGGGAAAGGTGAAGTCTTGAACCATAAAAATACAACGGTGACTCGGTGAGTAGTATTTTATTATATTATTTTTCAACTCTTATTTCGTTTTCCTTTGTTTAGTCCCAAAATCCCAAAGCCCCAAACCCTAACCCTAATCTCTGCCTAATAATCTCCTTCGACCTTGACCGGCACCATTGTCCCCCTTCCTCTTTGTTTTCGCTACCAATACCCAATCGAATGAAGCTTTCTCGGTAGTCTCAGAATCCTGTCAAGTAAGTCCTTTCCCTGAAACATCCCTAATTTTCCTTTTTTTTATTTTTTTTATTTTCGATCAATGTTCAAACTTTTTGTTCCCAAGGAAAACGATTTGGTGAAGAATCACGTAGTTTGATGTTTCCGATTTCTTGATTGGCTGTCTATAGAGTTCGATTTTATTTTTTAATGCATTTTTACGGTGTTCAATCCTGTTCCTCTTGTTCATCCTTCAGGTATCTTTGCTAGGACCATCGTTCAAATTCTTCCTAGAGCGTTTTCACCAATAATGCAGCCTCCTTTGCCAGTCCCGCAAGGAGCCTTGTCGAGTTCCGCAAGTTTTTCTTTTACTCCAAATCCTCAGTTGGTTCAGAATGCTCAAATTCAACCTTCTAAATCTGTAAGGCAATTATAAAAATACTGAATTCTAATTTCGTTTCGTTGTACTGGGCTTAAATTTTCGAAAATTGCCATGCTCATTAATTTTTGGCGTCAAGCTTTACAATTTTGAGAGTTAATAGGACTTCCAGTAAGTGTAGATGGTTTGTAGCGATTGTTTTACTAAGCTTTGTGGAGCCAAGATTAATTGTGTTTGTGCGAAGGAGTGGCAAAGTTATGCATGAAATAATATAAAACAGAGATTTTAATTCTAAAAGATTGACAATTTTGAAGAGGAAGGAGTCGAGGAGGGGCCGTACTTAGAATTTGCCGGAGAACTTGACATATATAGGAATTTGAGAAATTTTATGCCTGGGTGAGGAAGGTGGGTTGTGTATTTGTTTCAAGTTTTTGTTTTTAGAAATGTTCTTGAGCAGCTGTTTGCACAGCAATTATAACATCCTTAAAAATGAATATGTGGACTATGTTACAACACAAGAGACTATCCAGGATAGATCTACAAAATCATCTTTTTTGGTGACTTAAATTAAACAGTATGCCTCAATTTTAGCGTCCATTGTGATCAAATTTCATCGAGTGGATTATGAATGCAGTATTTTCCATACTTGATAGTAATTCATTAACTCCCTAACAAGGTTCCTGTTGAGCATTTGTAATTCTGTGCAGTCTCCTTCAATCCCATTCTCAATTTACTTCTCTACTGCTTGCAAAATGATGTCCAGCATTTGCTTATGCATCTGCGAATTGGTTCTGTTATGGAGCTGTTTGTACGCCATTGTCTTACAAGTTGAAGTGTTGAACCTTTTTGCTGTTTGCAGGATATGCTAGCTACTGGTACACAAGCTATGGCTGCATCATCTCCATCCACTGTTTCTCAGTCTGGGCCATTGCCTGTTCATAACTCTTCAGAGTTTACAATGAATGCATCTACTACTCCCAGTTTTGCCCCTGTAACTTCAAGGATGCCCACAACTCCTCCTTTTCCTATGTCTAGCGGATCTTCTGGAACTTCAGGGACACTTGGACACCCTGTATCAGTACCATCTATTCAGATGATTACTGCTTCTGCTGCTGTGGATTCTCCCTCTTCTGCAGTTCCTGGACCCGGTGCACCTGTTTCATTAAATCCTGCTGTTCAGCAACAAGTATACCCTCCCTATACATCCTTACCTTCTATGGTTTCTTCTCCTCAAGGGTATTGGATGCAACATCCTCCAATGGGTGGTTTTCCAAGGCCTCCATTTGTGCCTTATCCTACTGTTTATCCTGGACCTTTTCCTTCAACATCAAGTGGCATGCCTCTTCCTGCACCATCATCTGATTCTCAACCTCCTGGTTTTAGACCTCTGGGAATGAGTCCATTTGCACCATCTGCTGCTGCTCTGGCTAACCAGTCATTGGCAATCCTGACAGGATTTCCTCCTCAAGGAATTGGTACGCTCAGGGTTTCAATGCTAGATTACTGATCAACTAACAATGTAAGAGCTGTTTAACCTTCATTAATGTATTATGAAGTTAATTTTTTCTTCATTCGTATTTCATGGGGTTCTGCAGATAATAGGAAACTTGTCCATGATGTTACCACCAAAGTTGAATCTGCTGGCAATGAACAATCTGATGTCTGGACTGCCCACAAGACTGACACTGGGGTTGTTTATTACTATAACGCATTAACAGGAGAGTCGACTTATGAAAAACCTGCTGGATTTAAAGGGGAGGTACATGTGGATGTGCATTCATATGTTTTATATTAGTAACTTTGTTGAGGTGAACCATTTTTTTTATTGCAAGCACTTAAATTGGCTGATACTGTTTAATACTAATTTCCCAAAAATTGGCTGATTAACCTTCTTTGATAGATGCTCTAGGAACTTTCATTTACATTAAAGTATCCAGAAAAAATTAGAGTATCAAACGCTAATTGTATGATGCGTTGTTAGTTAAAACCAAGATTCCACATTGTTCAATTGCAGGGAACTTATGGAAACGTTGTATAAAACTACATAGCCATGCATATTTGCATTTGTTTGTACTTGTGGAGAATATTTGATATTTTTTCTTGCTCTCCACCAGTTTTCATAACCGAAGTTGAAAATCAGCTTCCGTGGTTCTTGTGTATAGAAAATTTTCTATAACCATTTTGTCTTGGCATCTGGATTTTGGTGGCTTCTTAGATGCTATTGAACTTTTTTATTTCGTTTATGTGTGCAGCCTGATCAAGTTACCGTGCAGCCAACTCCAGTTTCAGTGTAAGTTCTTTACTTTCTCCTCCACTAGTTGCTGTGTGGTGTATATTAGCAGTCAGCACTGTAATGTTGACATTGCTGAATGGGATATACAGTTTACATAGTTGGTAGAGGGGAAAAAAAAATGAAGCCTCAGTTACCTTCACCTAAAAATGCAAAATAATAAATAGAACTTTTAAATATTCATTTATTTGCTGTTTTTTGGCTGGATAATTTTGTAAATGCCCCTAAAAATAACTGTTATTTGGGAAATATAACAAGTTACTATTTTAATTTTTTCTTACCTTACTAGAAATTAAAATTCTATCACCAGTCTTAACTCTTTAAGTATTAGTAATATATACTATGGTCTCATTATCTTAGTTATCTTATATTCATATTTTATAAATATTTGTCTTGCTATGGTAGTTACTTGTACTTTATATGTTAGTTTTTTTATATCTAATATATTATTATGTTATATTATCAATGAAAGGATATAGTATCAGTTAGATGAGTGCTGATTTACATTGGAAATAATTATTAACTGTGTATACAAATATAATTATTTAAGAACATGATAATACATTTTACTGTTTATTATTCTTTTGAAATTTAAGAAAATTTAAGTTATTCTGAAATTCTTTTGAACTTTTATTAATCACTATTAATTAATTGGGCATTACTGTATATCTTATAATTATTTAATTTAAACATTAAAAAAATATTATTATGAATTCTCTAGGTTACAGTATCTCCCCCCCCCCCTCCACTTATCCTGTTGAGTGCTTTTAGTTCATCATCAGCTGCTTGAGATTGTATAGTACATATAATACAAGTGAATGATCTCTCAAAGATGATTCTTATGCTCATGGCCTGTAAAAGATATTGAGATGTGCTGGATTTTTACACAATATTACAGTTAGCCCCTTTTGCTTTGGATGGAGAAAGTCTCGTTCTTGGTATATTTTTGTCTTGAATGCCTTGTCTCTTTTTTACAGGGAGCAATTGGCAGGAACAGATTGGGCACTAGTTACCACAAATGATGGGAAAAAATATTACTACAACAGCAAAACCAAGGTAGTGTGTCTAGTTTAATTCACACCACTACCTGTTTTATTCCAATGGGCTTGTTTTATTGAATTGTTTGTCTGAATCTTTTTCGAGATAATAGAACAATACATTCACTGATAGGATATGAATGAGTTTTGTCTGGAATTCAGTGGGCTAGAAGTTAAACTATAAGGGACCTTATGGTCTATGGTTATAAATGAAAGAGTTCTGCTTGGGACCGGTAGAGCTCTAAGAATCAAGAAGTGGCTGCAATGAGGATCATGGTTGCTGTAAAATTTGGGGAACAGAAGACCCAGGGCTAATTGATATAGTTGTAGCACGATCTGAAAAAATGTTGCTGTTTTAGGGTTTTATTTGTTCAAGAGAAAGGGCTAGCAGTATGTGGCTACAATTGGGAAGAATAGGGTTCCTGAACCTTAAAAGAGTAAAAGAAAGAGAAATATGCAATCAGCAGTGATAGTTTCTTTAGGAATCTTTTCTAGTTGTTCAGTCTTATATCTATAAATGTAATATCAAAGAAACTTAAGTTACCAGGACCTTAATAAGTGGAACTATATACAGATTAATCATTAATTGCTTTAGTAGTAAGGTGCATTGCTGTTTGAAGACAAAACATGATAATTAATGGAGTTGACTTATGTCTAAATTGCCACATTCATCAAGCCTTGTGCATTTTCTAATGAACAGATAATGATGTTTATGTTCTGTATTCCTTTTACCTCCATTTCGCTTCTGATGATATGAATCCCATGTTTTATATCGACTTTGTGCTTATAAAGCCTAGTTTTACAATCACCTTTTAGGATGCAAGTAAACTTTCAAGGAAACAAATATTGGGCACGGTTAACACTGTTAGTGCTCATTGAACTTATTTATATTTCCTAGTTATTGATGTTTTCCCACTTTTCATGGTGTTTTTATCAATCAGATTAGTAGCTGGCAGATCCCTAATGAAGTAACGGAGCTGAGAAAGAAACAAGATAGTGAAGTATCGAAGGAGAATGCAGTGTCCGTACCAAATATTGATGTAGTGGCAGAAAAAGGATCTACTCCAATAAGTTTGAGTGCTCCTGCTGTTAACACAGGTGGTCGTGATGCCATGCCTTTAAGAACATCTGTGGTGCCAGGTTCCTCATCTGCATTGGATTTAATTAAGAAGAAGCTGCAGGACCCTGGAGTTCCTTCTTCCTCACCTGTTCCGGTTATGCCAGTAACAGCAACACATGAATTAAATGGCTTAAGAGCAGTTGATGTTAAGGGCTTGCAAAGCGAGAGCAACAAAGATAAACTAAAAGATGCAAATGGGGATGGTAGCATATCTGATTCCTCTTCAGATTCTGAGGATGCAGACAGTGGGCCTTCTAAGGAAGAGTGTATCATGCAATTTAAGGTATCTGTAGTGCCATATTTTGTTGCATATTCTAGAATTTGGTTATTCTTGGTTTTATTACTTCTATCCAATCTTTTAGCTGGATTCAATTGGTTTATCATGCAAGTGAAATTCACAGGAAATGCTTAAAGAACGGGGAGTTGCACCATTCTCAAAATGGGAAAAGGAACTGCCAAAGATAGTGTTTGATCCACGTTTTAAGGTTTGTTGAGGCTAAAGATTATCTATTATTTTTCTCTTGGTAGTTAATGAACTTACCATCTGCTGGAATTCCATGAACAATTTTCAATTATCATGTGAAAATGTTGTTGAATGAGAAAAAAATAGAGCAAAACTAGCCATTGAACCATATGTCAGTTTTAACTATGACAATGAATGGCTTAAGTTTGCAAATGAAGAGATCTTACTTAGCTGTTAATAATTAAATTAACATGTGCCATATCTTTGTTGCCCGCTCTGAGTTGGTAACAAATTTAGTTTTTCCTCTTTGATGTTCTGGTGTAATTTAGGGGAGAAAACAACAATAGAATGAATTAGGGCTGAACAAACAAATAAGAATGAAGAGGGAGCTCTAGAAAACTTAGGGTTTAATAACCCTCTAGTTGCTTTATATTAATTCAAAGAAAATAACAAGAATCATAATGATGGCTGTAAAACCTAGAACTTAATTATATAGGCTTTGCTTCTTGCAAGTAAATAGGTTTTCTTGCGAATAAAGTTCTATTCTTGCCCTATATTTAAACCCTTAAGGTAATAATCCTAGCCGTCCATAACATATCTAATACTCAATAAATAAAACTGAAATAATAAAATATTATCAAATAAATAAAAGCTCCTGCGTCATCCTCCTTGGCTTGGAAAATTGACTCCAATGAGAACTTTTATCACTTCAGCATAAATTTCTAAATCTACACTTTGCAGCCTCTTCTTCATTATTAAAAACTTTGTTGACTGAACATGTGCCTTTTCATCCAGTTCCCTTTTTAATTATTTTCAATTGCGTCTCCAAACATTGCTTCCGAAGTAACTCCATGTTCCACTGCATTTGAGTAATTCTCTCTCTTTCAGATTCCAATGCATTTGTGTAACTCCATATCCAATCGATGCTGCATGTTTTCATCACATCCCTCGCTAGTGGTTTCAAGTTCCCCTTCCAAATCCTTGATCTTTGTTGCGAAGAACTGTTAACTTTTATGAGATATGTGCCATTTGGACAGAAGATATATTCCCTACTGTAATAGTCCCTTAGGTTCGCTTAGTTATCAATTGGAACAAACTTTGATTCAATTCTTTTCTTCCCTCAAAATCACTAACATCTTCATTAACAGTAGCAAAATGTACTACTTACTTTCTTTTCCATCCCAAAGAATTGTAGATCACAACACACAAGATCTTTCCATGAGAATGGTCAGTTCCTGTTGCAAGGCAGTAAGTGATATTCAAAAGTGGAGACTGCTGGAAATTTGTGGTTGAGTTCCTATAGCTGATGGATGGTTTCAAATCAGTTAAGCAAACAAGTGAGGATGCAACAGCCTTCTGAGTGATAGTGTAGCCTATTGATAGCCTTTTTGCATAATCATTGGCCACGTATTGCTTCTTGGCACCTATAACAACTTGATTTGAGCAATAGCCAAGGCATCTGCCAATGAGTCTTTATTTGGTCCGGAGTCATTCCTTCCTTTGAAAAATTCGAGTTGTCTTGCTGCCAAATAGTGGCCACTCATTCTAATTAAAGCCGGGTTCTTGTAAAGTATCCTATCCAATAAGCATTTGCACGATCTGGTGGAGGTTCATAATTTTCTGGGAATGCTCCAGCAAAAATCTTAGCATATGAGCCCAGTCTAGTCTCTTAGAATGCAGACAACCAACTTTGAGACTCATCTTTTTTTTCATTTAATTCTGTCTTGGTAGTCTATGCTGCCAAAGAAACAATGATTCGATCCCAACCTTTGCACCCAATAAGTAAGCCTACACTGCAGATTGTCAAACGGATCAATTTGCCATCTAATTCTTGGAGTGACACCCAACTCCTCTTTTCTGGCTAATCCAAGCTCTTTTGTTACATCTCTTTCCTTCTCTTGAAGAGTCTTGTACTGATCAACAGCCTTCGTATTAGGAGCTGTTCTTTTAATTTCCAGCACTAGATCATCAATTTTTTGTTTGAATTCTGTCGCAAGCTTCTCCTGATCAAAAAGCCTTTTATCCTGCATAAGCGATCGATTTAACCAACTAAAATCGAACTTCTTACCCGTTGAAGACTCTACTTCCATCAAGTCTTGAATGAGAGGAAGCTTGTGGAGCTCTAAGCCACATGTATCAATAATTTCCCCCTTCTGTTCATCTAGTTGATTATTTTGATTCTCCTTAGAATTTATTTGGTGATTAAGTTTGGGTATGGATGTTGTAGCAGCATGAGACTGCTTCTCCCATTCCTAAATCTCCTTCTCACACTCTTCTGACATTAATTTCCAATCCACTTCTTTCTTCTACTGCTTTACAGCTTGACTACAACCTTTTTTTCATAAACCGATTTTAAATCATTTTCCAAGGGACAGAGTAGGTTTGAGCTTTTTAACTCTTGATTCTAATTGTCACTTAGGATCATACTCAAACCTTATAAATGCTGCCCTGGAGCATAAATGAACTAAACCCAGATCTTAAAATAGATAATTGTTGTTTGGATGCCAAGGAAACCAGTCATGCACTGTCCGCAAAACAAGTTTTTTGCTTATTAGGTGGAGGATGGTAAAACAATCTTGTTGATTAATGGTTGGCATAGAACCATGTAGAGGCGAAGATTCCCAAGAAAGCCAATCACTTTAATCTTGACAAGTAGCTTAGAAGCATCATCTCATCCTATGAGGAAAACAAGAATAGCTTCATCAGCTTCATAGCAGCAGATATTTGTGGATGTGATGTGCTTATATTCAGAATCAATGCTATTTCACTCAAAAAGTGCAAACCACTTTTCTTTCTGGGAATCCAGCTTCTTCTTTGTGGTTTGCCTTTAAAATTGTCAAACATAGATTTAATTCTATAATGAGTTTTTGCAATACACCCTCCAAAAATAACTCTGCTACTGAAAAGTCAACTGAGATATGTGAGTAGTTGGAGCAAATCCCGAAGGTTTAGAAAACAAATCAGCATTGATGGGTGTGCTCATCAAAATAAGACACAAGTCGAGATGTTAAGGAAGATGATCACGCGAAAGTATTAAGAAAATGTCCTAGTTCATACCTCTTTCATGAGTTACACCCAGTAGCAACTGACTTTCTCTAGAAATCTTTAGAACCTGATTTCAGCAACAGCTTTCGGAAACTTAGCTTTCTTGTTGAATGCAAGTAGTTTGTTTTGAAAGGTTGCATCACCATCATCCTGTGACTTGCCTTCAAACTGTCCAACTTTTTCTCGAGTTAACACTGAGTTTTTTCTTGGCAGTATCTGATTTGATTTTAGAGATTGAATCGATTCTTTTTATTCCAAAATTATCACCCGACATTGTGTCCCTTGAGGTATCCAAGAGATTTTCAACTTGCCTCCAATCCTCTCCTTTTGAGATTTTGGTTGTCATCATTCTATGAACAACCAAAGATTCTTCTTGAACCAGATAAACATAAATTTCTTTGCTTCAGGATATTCATCATAGTTCGGTTCTGACATGCAACTTCAACGTTAATTCCACACTCATTTAATTCAAGGGCATGCGGCAACCGATCCTTCAATCCACTTTTTCCTGCAGGGTTTGCGGGTCCAGCATCATGAAAGGGTTTTTTTCTTACCAAAATCTGATTCATCAGCAAGACTACCTTTCAGTATGGCCAAACTGGTTGTGGGAACCTTCTGTAATATTCATCAAGGTTCCCTCTTGTTCCTGTTGCACCTCTCTTCTATCGCACTTCGTATTGCAGCCAGTTCTCTCTCTTGGCCCTGATTTCCTCTTTCTCGACTTCTTAGGCATGCAACCATGGCTTAATAGCAATCCCTAATATAACCCATAGGATCTAATCAGGGTTTGATGCCAAAATTTGTGTGGTTTAGGGGACAAAAGCAGCAATATAAAGAATTAGTGTTGAACAAACAAATAGGTAAGATGGAACTCTAGAAAACTTAGGGTTCCTCTAGTTTCTTTCTATCAATTCAAAGAAAATAATAAGAATCATAATGATGGCTTAAAACAAACAACTTATTTATATAGGCTTTGTTTCTTGCAAGGAAAGTTATTAGACTTTCTTCCCCATAAAGTTCTATTCTAGCCCTAGATTTAAATCCTAAAAATACTAAATAATCCTAGCCATCCATAATATCTCTAATACTCAATAAATAATATTGAAATAATAAAATAGTATAAAATAAATAAAAGCTCTTGTGTTGCTTCCTAATGAAGTCATACTATTGAGTTTTAATTTCTAAAAGGGCATCCTGTTGCAGGCAATTCCAAGTCATTCTGCTAGGAGGTCCTTGTTTGAACATTATGTTAAGACACGTGCTGAGGAGGAACGCAAAGAAAAGCGAGCTGCTCAGAAGGCTGCAATAGAGGGATTTAAGCAGTTGCTGGATGAAGCATCAGAGGTTTATTTAATTGCCAAAAACTCAATGTCATTATTTGTTAGCTATGGTGAAAATCCTGCTTTGAAATTCTGGACTGTAGATTTTTTACAAGCCCATATTTTTCTCTACAGGATATTGATCATGACACCAATTATCAGACTTTCAAAAGAAAATGGGGAAGTGATCCACGATTTGAGGCTTTGGACCGTAAGGATCGGGAGCTTCTATTAAATGAAAGGTAGTGTTACTAAGATAGACTCGTGATCCTTATTTTTCTTTAGTGTGTGATCTTTATAGTTGATGCAGAAGGTTGGGCTTTTCTCTCTTTTTAATTTTTGCTGCTAATTGTGCCATCAGATGCGCCGGTTACTTGGTTATGGTAGCCAAGTTGCATCTACAAATGCATGCTTAAAGAAATTAAGTGTTTGGGTCTTCATGAGTTTTTCTAATGGATTATAATCTTTTGTACTAGTCAAAATTTGGCTTAAAGAATTTGAATTGCTTGTTGTAGAACAGGGATGGATGGCACAATTTTCTCATTTGACCCTTGCCCTGCTCTCCTTATTTTCTCCCTTCCTTTTTAATCTCTCACGTTTGACAATTAACATTTGGCAGTCAAGCTTTTCTTACCCCCTTTCTCTCTCTCTCACACACACGCACACAGACACTCATGCAAGCTTATGCATGTGTACCTTTGTGACACACACCTCTGATCTGGCAGGCATGTTTGAAGATAATAATGCATACCCGGAGAGATTTTTACATGTCTACTTGAGCATTTGTGTTGCTGCAGTTTTAACGAGGGAAACTAAATCTGTTTAAGAGCAATTGTTGGTGAGAAAGCAGATTTGATAAGATTGTATGGAGTGATACATCTAGGTTGCAGTTTTGTTACCCGGTTGATAAAAGTTTGATTATTTTGAATTTGCTGGCTGAAGATTCTGTTTAGAACAAATTTAGAACTTATATGGGTATAAAGCTTATAATAATAAAAATGGGATGCTGGTTCTATTTTTAGAAGTGTCTGGCACTAATGTGAAAGAGGTACTCTGCTATTCTTCTAAGACATCATTGATGTTGTGATGAGCTAGACACTGAAAGCTTGTAGCCTTTATATTCTACTATTAGCTATTATCCTTTGGTTCTTTGGTAGATTTGTTAAACGTACTCTCTTCTTTCTTTTTCCCTTGTGCTTTCATTTTGCATAGAAGTAAGATAAATGTCCTAGTTATATCTGTCGCTCATATCCAGTTTCTTGTGTTGATCTCCATGTGCGACATGTGTTGTGCTATTACGATCACATATGTATGCTTTGATTCCAAATGCTTGTTTGAATTTATGTTGAACTTGTTTGGTTGTCTCTAGAAAGAAGAGATGGTCTAATGATAACATTGAAAGCAACCTTTATCAGCAGGTAGTAGGCTAGGGACCAGATTCTATGATTCAGTTTGGGTGTGTCCTTTAGCCCTTTATCTCTTTTGGTTTGAATGGTAAATGCCTAATTTTTTCCCATGTACTTATATCATACTGGTTACAAAATCTCGCTGCTTCTGTCTCAGGGTTCTTCTTTTGAAGAGGGCTGCTGAAGAAAAGGCTCGAGCTATACGTGCTGCTGCTGCTTCTAGTTTTAAGTCCATGCTTAAAGAGAAAGGAGATATCAATGTAAATTCCCGTTGGTCCAGGGTATGTGCAATTTAAATTAGGTTATTGGTTTTTCTTACCTTCCTCAACATTAAGCATCTTGCATATCTTATGTCTTATTGATGGGAATGTACTTGTCAGATCATTCTTTCTTAAGAGGTTTTGCATCTTCACTGGTTGCTCATGTTTGTGTGTCTGCACACATGTAAAAGAGAGATTGGTTCTTATTATTTTCAATGAATACGATGGTAAATATGGCCCACTTTCTTACCTTTTCTTTTTGTTGTTTCAGGTGAAGGATAGCTTAAGGGATGATCCTAGGTATAAGTGTGTTAAGCATGAGGATCGAGAGGTTTTGTTCAATGAGTACATATCTGAACTAAAGGCCATAGAAGAGAAAGCAGAGAGAAAAGACAAAGTGAAAAAGGAGGAGGAGGTATAGATTCTCTCTCGCACTCTCCCTCTCCCTCTCCCTATCTATCCTTTCTAGCAAAATCAGATTTGTATTTTAAGTTTGTTCACGATCCATTAGTTCTTGCGAATGCAGAATTATTCAGCCATATACTAACAGTTTTGGTTTTTTTCTGCTCATAGATGTTTTGCATATGATGTTATGATGGATAATTTTGAGAGTATAGCTTCAAAACTTCTTAGAAGAAGACTATTTTTCCAAGGAAATCTAGTACCTCAAATTTCTCTTTCATCTAAAAAGAATGATAGGATCGGCATTTTTTAAAGTTAATTTTTAGTGGTTATTTTATGGCATCACATTCTCATGTTAAAAGATGTGCAAGGCTGTGAAATTTCATAATTCCACATTAGAAACATGGCATTACAATGAATGAAGGGGAGAGACGAAATCTCATAAAGAACTGGCAATTGATGGACAATTCTCAATAGGCATGTCATTACAATGGATGCAAGGGTGAGATAAGTTCTCATAAAAACCTTCTAGCCATTGGTAGACCATTTCCACATACCAGGCTTATCTTCCGAAAGCTATAGAAGCCTTTGCTCACTCCTTAGGATTTTCCATGACATCAGATTTAGCTCTGCCAATTATCCTTTTTAGATATTTTTTTTAGCTCTTCCAATTATCTTTTGTAGATATTTTTTGTTCTATTCTTACAGCCACATCTTTTACTATTTATATTGATGTGTGACTCTCTCTCCCTGTACATTTGCATATGGAACTTCCTATTTTTGGTTCTTTGATGGTGTTTGCTTGTGATTTTTTGATGTTATAGATTGTTTAGTCATATTTATGATTGGATGGTCTAAGAAGTGCAATTAGATGGTGTCTATAATATATGAGGATGCCCAGCTATGAAATGGCTGAGCAACGAACAATTGAATAAAAAGTTTCTGATATGTTCTAAGATTATACTCTATAACTTTGTGAATTCTACTTGCTGCTTGTCTTATTCCTTTCATCTCGGCTCTCTTTGCGTGTTTGAAATCCTCTTCCAAGCATAGTGTGAAATGTCTTCGAAGGATCGTTTGATATGTCGGTGGAACATATGGCCCCACTCAAAATTATGCTTGTGGGGAATAGCCAAACAGTTACTTTAACAAGTTAGACAAAAGAAATTAAAGAGCTCATCTCAGAAGCTTCCTAAATGATAGATCCGTTATATGTAGGAGAAGGCTGTTCTTTTTATACCTTATGTCTTGCAACTATAGGCAATGTGAGAGCACGGTTATGTCATTGTTATCTATTGCTTTGGATTTGTTATTTGTTTCAATAGGACATTGAACAAATATTAGAAAAGATATCCATGTGTATCCAGAACTGCATCAAGTAAATTTGTTTGCCTTTTATTAATCCAGGAGAAACTGAAGGAAAGAGAGCGAGAGTTGCGGAAAAGGAAAGAGAGAGAAGAACAAGAAATGGAAAGGGTGCGACTAAAAGTTCGCAGGAAGGAGGCGGTTGCATCTTTTCAAGCTTTGCTTGTGGAAACAATTAAAGATCCCCAGGTATGCTTTTCTTTAACAACATATTTCTAGATGATACAATTCTAAAACAATTAAATATGACCTTAATTTGATGTTGAATGATTCAGGACTTTCTATATGTTACTATTTCTATCATGGCATTGCTAAACTAGAAAAATATCCGCTCATTAGTGTTTGTCTGTTTTATTATCATTTAAAAGAAAATTTCCTGATAACATGAATTAGGTCCCTCATCTACAATACATCAGATGCAATTAATTTTTTCACCTTTTCCTCTGAAGTATGTATTTAAGCTTCTAAGATGTTTAAGATCATTATTCTCAAATGCTTGGTTTTGTTGGCTCATTTGGAATTTGTCAAGTCGTTCATGTCTTTCTATTGATTGTTCTAGGCATCCTGGACAGAGTCAAAGCCTAAGTTGGAAAAGGATCCTCAGGGACGTGCAGCGAATCCTGATCTGGATTCATCTGATATGGAGAAGCTCTTCCGTGAGCACATAAAGATGCTATTTGAGGTAATTTTGTAACTAAAATGATCATCAATATTGTTATGATTTTAACACTTATGCCATCCTGCTACTCCCATTTACAGTTACTGCTAAGTAATACATGTTTTACATTAACACGCTAGTAGTGTTCTCTTTGTTTACAAGTTGAAGAAAGGATTGGACATTGTAACTTTGAAGTGATTTATGCATAAATTGTTTAGGGGATTTTAAATATTTGTCTTTGACATAACCGTTCTATTTGGCCATTTTGTAGAGATGTGTGAACGACTTCAGAGCTCTGTTAGCAAAAGTCATAACTCAAGATGCAGCTGCTCAAGAGACAGAAGGTGGTAAAACAGCCCTTAATTCATGGTCAACTGCCAAACGTCTTCTGAAGCCCGATCCAAGGTATAACAAGATGCCAAGAAAAGAGAGGGAAGCACTGTGGCGTCGATACGCAGAGGATATGTTGCGAAAACAGAAGTCGGCATTAGATCAGGAGGAAGAGAAACACACTGATGTGAAAGGCAGAAGCTCTGGTGGTGATTTTGGAAGATATTCGTCAGGTACAAGGAGAACTCATGAACGTAGATAGTTCGTTTTGTTGGGAAACTAGGCATTTGTAAAAGTTACTGATTTTTAATATGTATACATATATAATGAGTTAGGCTCTGATTTAGTTTCCCCCTATGCTATTTCCCGTTGAAGGAAAATGGGTTTAACCCATGTATTTATTTATTAGATAATCCATCCATTGGTTTCTAATATTGCGTAAAATGTCTTACAGTTTCACTAATCAGAATTTGTATCTGAGATCCTTGAGTTAGCTGTTCTGATACATTTCAGGATGTGGATATGAATCATGGAAAAATATTTAAACCCCAGGTTCGATAAAAAAAATTCATTTAAAAATACTTGCATATCCTCTCAATTTTTGATAAAAAATACTCTATTAAGTTTGAAAATTTAAGGATGAATTTCCCTTTGTTTATGTTCATTTTTATTCAATATTTTTAATTGAAGTTGTCATTAAATTAAATTGTAAACTATGTTGTGTTTTAATTAGAGCATATTTTAAACATAATTAATTTTAGGTTAATATAAGAGTTCGTTTTCAATAAAATAATGTTTTCTTGTTATAGGCTCGTTTTTTTATTAATTTTAATTTAGGAATGATTTATATGAACGTGCGAGGTGTTGTGTATGTACCTGGAGCATAGTTACATGTATGGGTAAAGGAGGTAGATCGAAAGTTACTTCATATTTGTTCTAGTGCGGTTGGAGGGTCTTTTTGAGCCATTGATTGTTTCCAAGAAAGATAAAGAAATGTGAGTTTAAGAAAATTAGTAGAGAGATGAAGATTAACTTAGTTACCATCGATTAATGGTTAGAAAGTTTTGAAACGTAATAATGACCTCTCAAATCGGAGGAATATTAAGTGTATTATTTTGTTTTAACTCAAACAAAAGAATATAGCTGGATTCGAAGAATAGTATCCAAGTGTAAAATAAACAAGATTCACGTCGTATAGAATTCATCAAATTATGGGAAGGAATATGAGAACATGAGAGTGGAATCTTATCAAGAGAGGAATATTGAGCAAAGTGATGGTGGATGATAGGTACTATTGTTGGATAAGCAATTTAGAAAAGGGAGAAAATCATATTTTAAGAATTGATTTGGAAGTCGACAATTACTAGTTATAGTTAATATAATCAGCATTTGGATTCGATGAGATAAACATTGGTATGTTGAGTATTCTACAATTAGAGTTTAATAAATGATTTGAAGGAAGTTGGAAGGATTAGAGTTTGGAAAGAATATTTGGGAACAACATGGGAATAGAATATTAAAGTTTCGTAATAGTATAAAAATTGCGCTTAAGTGTATGATGCAGTGCGTTGAAAAATATGGAAATGATAATTTTGTGCTAGAAGTGTTCACTCTCTAGCCACCAAATCTGTATAGAGGTAACTTTCATGTTTAAGGTGTTAACAATTTATTGAACAATTTTTTTGGACTATGATGAATATATGGATGATATCTGGTTCATTATGAAAGATCATATCACTTGAGGAATCATAATTGGTGATTGGATTGGATCAGATTACCCATGCCAATCCCTCACGGACATTGGATTGGATTGGATTGGATTGGATTGGATCACTTAAGCCAGTTTCAAGCCAATAATGGACTTTGGTTGTTATTATTATAATGTATTTTTGTTTATTTTATTGCTGTACTAGTGGGATTCAGCTAGATCTTTATATGTTAGCAAGTCCCAAAATAATCTATATAATTGAGAGACTTGTATAGGTGAATGTATAGAAAGAATTAAGCACTTAATATGTTCTTTTGAGGAACTTTATTGTATGAGTGCATTTTGATAATAAAACCTTTGTGTTGTGGTTTTACTTGTTGAATTCACAATGGGTGAATTTAGTGGTGAGAGTATTGAAGTCTTTAAGGTCCAAAAGTGAGAGAAATTGTCATAGGGTGTGATAGATTAGGATCACTTGTTGTAATTGTTGAAAAGAGTGGATATTTATCACTAAGTTAGGTTCCACAGACATAAGGAAACCAAATTGCGTAAACAACTTCCTGGTGTTTTGTGTGTTAAATGTTTTTCATATTTGGTGGTAAAGGAATGCCCACTTCCTTGGCACTATTTCACTGAGGTAATTTATTATCAACCATTGTTTAGTTTCATCAATTGGTATAAGAGTTTACCACTTAAAGTAGCTAATGAAGATCTATAGTGTTGCTAGAATTAAGTTATGGAAGGTTCATAACATGCATGAAGGCCTATATAGTCGATGGGAAAGCAAAGCATGTTGTGTGACTGGTTGAGAATCACCCTAGATAGACACTGAGAGTGGTAGAGTTGTCAAGCCAAAAGCATAATAGACTACAGAGGAAAAAAAATTGGCTAATGCTAATTCAAATGCCTTGCATGTGATATTTTATGGTGTTGAGATGTAAGAATTCAAAAGAATTGCTAAATGTACTATTGTAAATAATGCTTGGGATATCTTGGAAATTGCACATGAAGGAACAACCACAATTAAGAAATTAAAAATGCAAATGTTGACTTTGAGATTTGAAAGCTTGAGAATGCAAGAGTAAAAAACAATTGGTGGATTTTATGCGAAGTTGTGTGACTTTTCAAATCAAGCTTTTGCCTTGGAAAAAGAGTATTCAAATGCCAAACTTATGAGACAAGTGTTAAAGTCTCTTATTAAGAGATTCTCCATCAAGGTCACAACCATTGAAAAGGCTAAGGATCTTGAAAGATTGGTCATTGATGAGCTCATTAGTTCCTTACAAACCTTCGAGATGATTCTGGATGGCGCAAAACGCAATAGAGGTAAAAGGGGCAAAAACATTACGTTACAAGTTAATGAGGAAGTGCCAACTTCCCAGAATGCTATTATAGAAGACCTTTAGGAGCAAATAGCCTTACTTAGAATTTCAATAAGGCTTTCAAGAAATAGGCAAAAGGATTTAAGAAGTTAGAAGCCAATGCCAATATTTCCAAACCTATACAAAAGAGAATTGTAATCAAGGAAGAATATGAGAATGAAAAAAAGAAGGGTGTACAATGCTATGAGTGTTAAGGATATGGTCACATCCAATCCTAGTGTGCTTACATTTGAAGAAGAAGAAGAAGTCACTCTTTGTAACTTGGAGTGATTAGGACTCTTCTAGTGGATCTGATTTAGAAGAAAATAATTAAAATTTCATTGCCTTCGCTGTCAGTACAATATATGATGATTCTGATGAAAATGTCAATGGTGGGATTGATGAAGAATTCTTGAAGACCTATAAAGTAATGCTAGGTAACTGGGGAATGGTGTGTAAGATTAACATTAATTTATTTTAGAAAAATAAGGATTTAAAGGACGAGAATGTAGTTTTGGTCAAACAAGTGGCTACTAAAGAAACACTTCTTGCAAAAGAATTGAATAGCATGGAAAAAATTAAAGAACTTGTTGAAATTAAGCTTATGCTTGAAAATTTCTCTTCCAGTAGCAACAAGCTCAATGAGATATTTGCTGCTGGAAGAAGAGATCAAGGTAGGGGATGCTTAAGCTTTGTGAACAAAGGTAAATCTATTGAAGAAAGCACTATAGTGTTTGTTAAAGCCTCTAGATAATATGAAATTGGTGACTACTTTAAGCTAATGATAGTTAAGCAATTGAAGAAGGATGTTCACACTCACAAAGTGATATGTCACTAGTGATGCTCCAGGCCATATAAGACCACGCTGCTTCAAGATAATCAATGATCTGAGATGGAGAAATATAATGCCTAAGAGAGTTCCCACTCCCCATGGCACTATTGTTGGAAAAGTGCAAAATAAAGTATGGTTGAAGAAAGATGCCAAATGTTTGTTGGTTTTTTATCATTCATTGAAATCAATTGTTAATGGAATTTAGTACTTTGATAGTGGTTGTTCACGACACATGACAGGTAACTAGATCTGCCTCACTAAATTTAAAGATTGTCCTTTGGAAGAGTAACCTTTGGTAATGGGAAGAAAGGTTAGATACTTGACAAACGAACTATGAATGTGCGAGGTATACCTCGATTGAAAATGTTTTGTTGGTAGATGATCCCAAAGCCAATCTAGTGATTGTTAGCCAACTCTATGACAAATGTATGCTTGTGAATTTCACTAAAAACAAGTGTATTGTGACTAATGATACTACTAAAATGACCATAAAGGTTGCTTGTAATTTTGATAACTATTATAGGGTAATGCAAGTTGTTTAGTGCAATAAGGCTACAACTTCAGATTTGGAGCTTTGGCATGAGAAGTTTGGCCATATACATTTTAAAAGTGTGTAGAGAGTGGTTAGGTATGAAGTTGTTTGATGGATTCCTAAGTTAACATAGACTATTCCTAAGGTTTGTAGTCGTTGTATGAAAGGCAAAAAAAATAGAGAGAAGTACCAAACGATGACTCATGTTCAGAATAAGACACCTCTTGAACTTATGCACATTGACTTGTTTGGTCCCATGCAAATAGAAAGTCTTGGAGGCAAAAGATATGCTTTTGTATGTGTTGATGAGTACTCTAGATACACTTGGAGTAAGATTTTTTAGAGAAAAATTAGATGCTTTTGATGATTTAAAAAACTGCGCATAAGACTAATGATTGAATAAGGAAAGGTCATTGGCATGATAAAAAGGGTTCGCATTGGTCATGGAAGAGAATTTAAGAATGATGAATTTGGCCAATTTTGTGATGAACAAGGTATAAAACACGAGTTTTTAGCTCTCAAGACATCTCAGCAAAATGGTGTAGTGGAGCGTAAGAACAAGACTATGTAAGAAATGGCCAGAGTAATGCACAATAGTATAGACATTCCTCATCAATTTTGGGTTGAAACAGTCAACACTACGACTAATGTTATCAATGTGTGATGATCAGACCAAAGACACATGTAGCCCTATATGAGTTATAAAAAAGGAAGATGCTTACTGTGAAGTATTTCCATGTTTTTGGAAGCACATGTTACATCCTGAAAGATAGAGAACACCAAGGTAAATTCAACTCTAAGTATGATGAGGGTATTTTCTTTGGTTATTCCAACAATAATAAGGCTCATAAGGTGTTCAACAAACATACTTAAAAGGTCATGGAGTCAACCAATATGGTGGTTGATGATGTTGGAGCCCATGAAATGTGCAAAAATGATTATGAAGACAAAACTCTAGATTTGGTGCCTTAGGGAGTGCCCTGGGTACTGGATGCTATAACAACCCGAATTGTAATATAGTTTTACAACGGAGTGGGTGAGTACTCCAAGGATTGTACCGAAGGGAGGTGAGTGCTAGATCTATTTTAACCTAAACACTAAAAGATCTAATTAGTACTTTGGATTCAGTTATAGTACGTAGAATATAAAATAAAGGAATTTTTAAGGTTTTTATAATAAAAATAAAATAACATAAAAAGATAAAATTCAATAGATTAAATAGGAAGAATAAATCAAATCTGATTATGGGTGATTAGCTTGTTTCAATAATCTCCATCAACTGTCACTTCAGGTTCCTCATCAATCAACTAGTCACTATCCTAGTAGGACCTTCCTATCTTTCACTAACATAACAAGTCAGCAAGAACTACTTATCTTCCGACCTTACAGTCCAAACTGGTTTGGGGTAAAGGTGTTCACGGATGGGCAATGCCAATTTTAGGTAAATTCCCACCTTGATGACTTCCCGAAGTTGTTAAGCCTTGGGTTTGTTTCATATTCTCCCTTTCCTAAACAGTTGATCCATTAAGTAACCTTACAAAACAATTAACAGATCATACCTCCACTCGCTAATCCCCTATATATGGATTAGTTCCACATTGCATTCATAAACAATATATAATCGATATAAAGAGAAAGCATGCTAATTAAATCGATAAGATAGAGTAAATGAAAGAGCCTACTTATATTGATATTAAGTGAAAATCCATAGAGTTGAATGAGTCCACAATAAAAATCTCTTGAAAGAAAACAACGAATAAATAAACTAAACTCTAAAAACCTAAGAAAGAAAGAAAACAAAACTAATTTTAACAGAAGAAACTAGGTTAATGTAAAAGTGTCTTTAATATGTGCTAAAAGAGCCTATTTATAACCTTCAGTTGGTCGTCGTCCTTAACCCTACATCAACTAACATTCCCAAGCTTTAAGTTTGATTGTGCAAACCAAAACGCCCCTACTTCATGTCTAATTTTCGTCCTAGAGTCAATGTCGTGACACACCAGAACCTTTGTCTTGACATAGCAACCAGTATGCTCCTTTGTAGCCATCCCCAAGGGTACGTCGCGACACCCTCAGTCTATGTTGCAACATCGAAGACAAACTTGAGTTTTCTTCATTTTGTTCCTTATGTCGCAACATTTGTCCTCTCTTGTTGCGACATAGCATCCAGAATCGTTCTAAAATGCCTTCCAATGGACTCGTACACACTTACAAAAATACTTTAGCTCTCCTTTAGGTCTCATTCAGCCCTTAAGGTCAATAAAAGACTCAATTTGTACATTTTATTGCATGTAAGTAAAACTAAAAAAACTTAACTAAATTGTAATGAAAATGCTTGTATTCATGCTCCTTTAGTGTGAAAACTACTTTAATCCGCAACAACGAATTTCAGCAAATCAATTATAACGGAGTAGGTGAGTACTCCAAGGATCGTACCCAAAGGAGGCTAGTAATAGATCAATTTTGACCTAAACACCAAAAGATCTAATTAGTACTCAAAATAGGTTATATTAGGCAAATATAAATAAAAAGGGTTTTTGGGGTTTTTTATAATAATAAAAATATAAATAATAAATAAGTATCGGGAAATTAAAAACTAGAATTATTCAAATCTAATTATGGGTGATTAGCTCGCTTCGGTAATCTTCATCAATTGTCGCTTCAGGTTCCTCATCAATCAATTAGTTCATGTCCTAACAGGATCTTCCGATACATCCACTAGAATAAAGAGTCAACAAGGACTACTTATCTTCCGACCTCACAGTCCAGACCGGCTTAGGGTTAAGGTGTTCACGGATAAGCCATATTAATTTTGAGTTAATTCTTACATTGATAACTTCCTAGGGTTGTCAAGCCTAGGGTTTTAGGTTCTTCTTTTCTCAAACAGCTAATCTGTTGAATAACCCTACAAAACAATCATACCTCCACTCGCTAATCTCCCATAGAGGGATTAGTTCCTCATGGCTTTTGTAAACAATATAGATTCGATATAAAGCGTAAACATGATAAATGAATCGAAAGTATAGAGTTTTAGAAAAATCCTAATTTGTATTATAAATGAAAGTGAATCCACAAGGTTTGATTGTCTCCACAAATCAGATCTCCCAAAATAAAATAAAGAACAGACTGAAAATAAATCTAAAACCTAAAAAAAGAAAAACTTGAATTAAAATTAAAAGAGATGTTCTAATCTAAGTAATTGGTGTCCATAACATGTGACAAATGAGCCTATTTATATATTTGAGGTGGTCTTCATCCTTAACCCTAGCTTAGCTAACGTTCTCATGCTTTAAGTTTGATTGTGTGGACCAAAATGCCCCATGGATTGTATTATTTCCCATCTAGAGTCGATGTCACGACACATCAGGACCTGTGTCATGACAAAGAAGTTAGTATACTTTTCTTTGGGATGTCTTCAGAGGTATGTCATGACACCCTTAGGCTGTGTCATGACGTCGAAGGCAGTCTCAGAATTTATCCATTCTACTCCCTATGTTGCAACATTGAACCCTCCGTGTTGCAACATAGTAACCAATATTGGTTTAGCATGTCTTCTAATGGTCTCCTACACACTTACATAGTTCACTAGCTCACCCTTAGGCCTCATTTGGCCCCTAAGGTTAATAAAAGACTCAATTTGCACATTTTATTGAATTTAATTAAACTGCACATTTTATTGAATTTAATTAAACTTACTAAAACAAAATTAAATCCTAATAATAATGCTTATTTTCAAGCTCCTAAAGTGTGAAAATTAGTTTAATCTACTATACTGAATTACGGTAGATCAAACTCCCCCACAATTAAGTCATTGTTTATCCTCAAGCAACACAAGCAAAAAATAAGAGATGGGAAACACGATTGACCGCCTTCGAACGTACTAACGTCTAGAGTGTGAATACTGTAATTAAAGATATAGAATTGAGACGGTGTCTGCTAGTATACAGGTCAGGTTGTAATATAGTTGCAACAAAGTAGGTGAGTACTCCAAGGATTGTTCCCAAGGGATGCGAGTAGTTAATTAATTCTAACCTAAATGCCAATAGATCCAATTAGTATTTTAAATAAATTATATTACGAATAAACATAAATAAAGGGTTTTTGGTTTTTATAAGTAAATAAGAAAATAACATTAATAAAAGGAGTATTCAGAAAACTAGATTATAAATTGGATCAAATGTAAACATGGGTGATTAGCTCGATTTGGTAATCATAATCAACTATCATCTCGAGTTTTCTTGTTCAATCAACTAGTCAATACATCAGCAGGATTTTCTGATACATCCATTGAAATACTGATTTGACAAGAACTACTTATCTTTTGACCCCACAGTCCGAACCAGTTTAGGGTTACGGTGTTCACGGATAGGCCATACCAAATTTGGGTTAATTCCCACCTGATGAATTCCTAAGGGTATTAGGCCTAAGGTTTAGGTTCTTCCTTTCCTGAATAGTTGATCCCTTAAGAAATCCCTACAAAACAGTTAATTATTCATACCTTCACTCGCTAATCCCCCATAAGAGGATTAGTTCCTCATAAAATCAATAAACATCATAAACTTGATATTGAATATATGCATAAAGAATAAAAACAATGGTAGAGTTTAGAAAATCCTATTTGTATTTGATATATAAAGTGATGAAATCCTCAAACATTTAATTGAATTTACAAATTAAGTTCTCCGAAGAACACAAATGAAAAGAACTAAAAAGAAGTCTAAACCCCAAGAGAAAGAAAAATAAAATGAAAACTAAATTTTACGAAGGAAACTAATAATACGAATATTTCTCCTTTAACAAGTGTTTAAGAGCCTATTTATAGATTTAGGGCTGCTGCCATCCTCAACCCTAAGTCAGCTGACGCTCTCGTATTAACTTTTGATTGTACGGGCCAAAACACCTCTAGCTCCTAAGTGCCTCCTGTACAAGACTGATGTCGCAACACCCTAGTGCCTGTGTCGCAACATCGAAGGCAGTATGCTCTAGTTCAAGGTAGTTTCAAAGGTGTGCTGCGACATCCAATGGCTATGTCACTACACCAAAGGCAGTCTTGAGATTCTTGCATTCTGCTCTATATGTTAGACATCAAACTTCCCGTGTTGTAACACAGCAACCAGTATTGAGTTTGTACAACCTCTGATGGTCTCTTGCACACTTACTAAGTACATTAGCTCACCTTTAGGCCTCATTCGATCCCTACGGTCAATAAAAGACTCAAAATACACTTTTTATTGGATTTAAACTAAAACTATAAAAACTTAACTAAAACATAATGAAAATGCTTATATTCAAGCTCCTCAAGTGCGAAAACTAGTTTAACCCACTACACCGAATTACAACAAATCAAACTCCCTCATACTTAAGCCATTGTTTGTTATCAAGCAAAGAAAACACAAATAGCAAATTAAAAGACGACCACTGAGCAAGTACAGCACAAACACTGGTTTCGGAGTTCATAACTAGGCATTCCATATTTACACATAATCTTAACATGATATCTATCTACCTTACCACTTTTGATATCAAACACCTAAGATCAGTATATCTCAAGGTATACAAAAATTAAGGTTTTCAAATGTATAAATCCATCAATAAATTATACGGGTAAGTTGATTATCCTAGTAGAATACAAACAATTGTAAATGCAATTATTTAATATGATGTCAATTCATGACTAAGTCTACCTAGATCACATAGGGTTTTTCGGCTTGTAATGTTTTGAGGCTTAGGAAAGGTATGGAATTCAAGAACAGTAAGCATCAAAATAGCTTCAAGCACGAAAATAGTTTGGCACATCGTATTATTCCCTATTCTCCCCCATTAGTAACTCTTACTCGCTCACTACCTTATTTCTCCTTCTCTCACCTTCCTTATTTCTCTAGTCATAGCATAATATAGCAACTACGGCTAGCTCACGAGTTTTTGTGCCCTAATGAACGAGTTTTTCTACTTTTGTGAATTTGTCACATTTTTTTCCTTTTTTAGTACTTCTCATTCACAAATGCTTTTATTTTTCTTTTTCAAGTACTTTTTCTACTCGTTTTTCTTTTCTTTTTTTGTATTTTTCTTTTATTTAGCACATAATGGCTAACCTGCAATCACTATATCCATTGTTTCTTCCTATTTCACTCTTATTTTTTCAAAATTTGTCTTGTTGTATCTACTTAACCCTCAATACGTATGGCCAGACGTCTATAACCATGCAGTTCATGACAAAGGAAAAGGGGTAAATATAAATTAACTTTTTTTTGCTCAAGTTTTGTATGAAGGTTTATCAAGAAGTCTATTCTGGCTCAAATATAGGTACTAAAAATGAATAAATAGGATTAGCCATCTCACTCAGGATCAGTGCTCCTCTGAAAAAGGTCTTCTTTACAACACAGGGACATCCCCGGCTTAGCATCCATTTCCTTCTAAAATCCTTTTTGTTAAGGAAGGATCTTTTTCAACATGCAGCCCTCTCGTGGAATTCTCTGAGATGACCCTGTTTATTATAGGCTCGTATCATCTGGTACATCCAACCCTAATGAATAGCTTTTAACCCTTTTCCTAGGTCCAACTGATCACATTGCGATTGGATCCATTCTGCTTCATCCAACTCTAGCTCAACTAATACCCGAAGAGAGGGGATTTCAATAGGTAAAACTATTCAATCCTGTAAACCAAAGAGAGAGGTGTTGCCCCAGTACAGATGTTCGACAAGCAATGAGGGCAAATGGTAATTTCTCATGCCGGTCATTGCAAGTCTCAGTCATTTTTTCGCAATTCAAAACAGTGATGAACTATGGTATCTGATTTTGAATTGACTATGGTATCTGATTTTGAATTGATCACAGACCTCAGCTATCATACTAACATTCATGATATTGTCTTCTCTATAATTATATACCGGCATATGATGACATTGACGCATGAAGCAGCCTCTACCCGTTTGACAAAGTAACTAATGATCTCAAACATGAAGCAATGCTCTATTAGAAACATTTGATAATGATAACAGCCATGCCCCATTTTGCTCAAAACTTGAGTCGCCCTTTTCAGGTTTTCAACTCAAAACCACCTTTGGTCACAAAGCGCCCTTTGCGGGTTTTCACTTTGGCATCTCCTTTACTTTTTTGTCATTTTTTATTTTGATTTTTTTTCATCTAGATTTTTCTTTTTTCTTCTTTCTTTTTCTCTCATTTTTTTATTTTGATTTTTTTATTTTGATTTTTTTGTTTTTTTAAATGATCTAAACCCATAAGATTAGGTAAGTCCTTGTTATCCCTTTTGACCAGAACCAATACTTTTCTTGATAAAGTCTTCCACATAAGATCTTTCACTTTCATCTTGTGTGTGAAAAACCTTCTTTGGTATCAGATTTCTTTCATAGAGCCTTTTAGGGCGCAACTATGACAGAAAGCTTTAGATCTTCCTCTTTAATTAAAGTAAAATCCAACAACATCTTGAAGGGATGGAAACTCGACTTCAAATGGGCAGAGCTATGCTGAGTTAACGGGAGAGGCATTGCCCCGAAAAAGAATTGCATCGTTCATATTGCAAATTTCTGACATCGCGCTGTTGTGCAGGTTTCATTATCAGCGGTTAACCCGGGCATATCCTGGTATGACCATACAAGGACATCTTTGAACTCTAGAGGTGACTCGACGAGGCCCTACTTTGTTTCTCCGGCTATGCACATTTCTTTGAGGTCACAATCTCTATTATTTCCTTGTAGGGTAAAATTTCCTCTCTACCATCCTCAACAAGTTAGAAGATAGGTTACAATCAATGTCATTTTCAAAGTCATAAGATCCCTCTAAACACATGCCCCGCTCAAAAGGAAAATCTAGGTCTGTAGCAGAGTCATTCCCGTAATTGATATTTGTGGACCCATATTAAGTACCGAAGAATATACAAAAGAATGTATAAATTCATGAATAATTATTTTTACCATATGATTATGAATGAATGAATAATAATTTGGAAGAAAATCCAAAAGAATGAAAGAATCTGGAATTATTTGTAAAGAATGAAATTATTGGCTCAGTAATAATTGCAAAGATGTATTTCATTAAAATAATAACGTTCAGACATGAGCCTATTTCACAAAGTAATTTCTATCATTTTTAGGCTAAAAACAACAAAATGTTCTGAACATTACTCTAAATAAGCTTTAAAAACTACAGGGATTTCTTTCGCAGTCTAATTGTTTAGAACACTCCCAGGGTTATAAGGGCAGATATCTAACAAGGTCCCTTCTTCAATTACTTTTCGTTGATGTGAACATTTCCCACTCTTCTTCATGCATTGCCTTCACCCCATTATCAATTATGATTAGGTAACAGATTTTCTGCACTGGAGTCATCAAACTTGACAACACCTATGTTAATGAGCCTTTCAACAAGCTTTTTAAAGACGGTGCAATTTTCTATCGAATGTCCCCCAATTCCCGCATGATAATCATATTGTGCATTCGCATCATACCATCTTGGGTACGGAGGTTGCAGGGGTTTTGAGTAGAAAGGGGCAACAACGTGCGCATTGAATAAGCGTTGATACAGCTCCTTATACGACATCGGAATGGGTGTGAACTGGAGCTTCTCAGTACCTAGTTTCACTCCAGATTCTTGTCTCAATGAACCTTGTTGACTAGCGACCCATTTACCTGGATGACTTACTAACCTTGAGTAACTTATGTTATTCATCTCATCTTCTTTTCTCCTTGAGATTGATTTTTTTTACTCTCTCCACCATCTATTCTTCCATTTTTTATGGCATTTTCAATCATTTCACCATTCATGATTATATCTGAAAAACTCTTCGAAGCACTTCCCAACATGTGAGTGATGAACGGGGCCTTCAATGTGTTGATAAAGAGCATCGTAGTTTCTCTTTCTAGGAGCAGCGGCTGGACTTGGATAGCGACTTCCCTCCATCTTTGTGCGTACTGCTTGAAACTCTCACTCGGTTTCTTCTCTATGTTTTGTAATGTAATTCTATCGGGGGTCATATTTGTTACATGGTTGTACTGTTTCATGAATGCCTGTGTTAGGTCTTTCCATGAACCAATCTTGGTACGGCTCAATTGATTGTACGATTTAGACGTTGCCCCTACCAAACTGTTTTGGAAGCAGTGTATTAGCAGTTGATCATTGTTAACGTAGCCAGTCATCCTTCTACAGAACATGGTGATGTGGGCCTCGGGGCAGCTAGTTCCATTGTATTTTTCAAATTCAGGCATTTTGAATTTGGGAGGAAGTACTAAGTCTGGGACTAAGCTTAGATCTTTAGCGTCGATTCCCTGATTACTATCAGCGCTTTCCAAGGCTTTGAATTTTTCCTCCAACCATTTATACCTATCTTCCCACTGTTTTAGCAATTCCACGTTCGCCTATCCTTCTTCAGCTGTTTCATCAAAATCGAGAATAATAGGATTAATTTGGTTTTCTCCCGGGCTTAAACTTGATCGTCCCTAGAAAATTGTGGGGATCATGACACCAGTTTGTAATTGTTGCGGCCTAATTGTGACAAACGGTCCTTTTGGGTATATTTCAGTTTGTATATTTGGTGGAGTAAAACCCGGAGGATATAACGGATCGTTATTACCTTCCCCAGGATTGGCCATAGGGCCATTTCCCTTATCTACTCCTCCCGTCAGTAGATGGGTCAATTCAGCCATCGCATCTTTTTGAGCTTTGATCAATTTTTCCGTCATGTCCTCTTGGATTTTATGTAGTCACTCTTGCATTTGCACTTGTAACCGTTCTTGCATATCTTTTTGCATTTGCTCCAGTTTCTCTAATCTTTGATCAATTTCCTTAGTTTTGCTACGAGTACCGTAAAGGTGTTTGGTTGGTTCGCTTTCCAGATTAGCTGAAATAAATTTACTCAATTAGACTCTTTCAATGGATTTTAATGCAGATGTATGAAATGTATGCCTAAAGAGACATTGATTCTGATTCAATTACATTTAGAAAAATTTTCTAGAAGACAAATTTCTTTACATAAAGTGGATATATATTCGGCCTCGCCCTTATATTCCAAGAGACAACATTGATCCCTTCCTTCACCCATACGTTAAATCTCGCTAGCTTCAAAAGGGGTGTCTCATCTATCTCTTTTTGCCTGATCTTGATCGCAATCTATTGTCTGCCTATCCTCGCAATGCTGATCAGCTTCTTCAAGGGAGTTGAAATGTCGAAGGCTCTTGAACAATCGTCTCGAACCCTCAGGCCACGAAGCAAGGTCACGAACTCTTCCATCGCTCTTCTTGTGTTTCTCAGAATATATTCAGGCAGCCGCATTGTTTTCCACTTTATCAAGGAATCCGTATTACATGACAAGCTTTCTAATTTAGTAATTGTATTTGAATCAATATCTCTTTCCTAAGATGCAAATGCAATGCAATCATAATCTAATCAAAACAAAACAAGATGGGTCAGTATAAAACAGAAGCAAACAAGGAAAACAAAAGTAGCTAGTCGGGTGACTACTAGGGGTTTGGAGTGGCTCTACCTAGGATGGGTTCCTAAGGTCTTCTACATGTGGTTTGGCTCTAAAGTCAAGGTACCCGAACCAACAGATTCCTCAATCTTCACCCATTATAAGCTCATACAGACCGAGTTCGGTTCAGGGGAATACATTTCCCTATGGCTGCACGGAGATGAAAATCTCACGAAGATATAGGTACAGATGTATTCTGAAAGTGATCCACTATCCTGCACGGAGGTGAAAACCTCACGAAGGAGTAGCTTCTCACTCCCACTTAAAAGGGTAAGACTAAATAGTCTTTCTGCAATATGATGCCAAAATATAGAGCTCAATTTATAGTAATCATACAAACAAACGCAAAGAGAAGATCGTAATTTTTCAAATCAAATTTTTAATTTTCGACAATAAGACAAAAACAATAAATTTTACGGTATGACTCTCTTATGTCCCTAGTGGAATCGCCAAGCTGTCGAAACCATTTTTTGAAAAAAACAAAAATTAGTTTAGTTGTCGACTTGAAAATGAAAATTGGAGTCGCCACCGATCTTTTATTGAGGTGTGATCGGTTCACCTTAAAAGCAATTTTGGTCTGCGAAATTTGAAAAAACAAATTCGGGAGTCAGTTACTTACGAGGAAGGGTTAGCACCCTCGTAACGCCCAAAATTGGTACTGAACTAATTGTTTAATGTCTTAGTGTCGAAATTTTGAAAAGATTTAAAATACGATCCTTTGAAAAAAAATTGAATAAAATGGATTGGAAGATGAGACTCACTTATTTTATAGAAATAAATTGTCACATTCAGTGAGTTAGAGTGTAACGTTTTAAATCTACAAAATTAAGTTTATCTCTTGACTTTTAAAACCTATACATTTTGAGAAGGGTATCTGATTATTTGGGTCAAATGAAAAAATCAAAACCCAGTAAGTTAGGGTTCGATTTCACAAAATTCCTAAATATCGAATATTGCCTTTATTTGTTTTTGTTAAAAGAATCCTCGTCTCGAGGAAAGGATATATCATATCAAATAAGTTAGGACACAACATATCGACTTCCCGAGAATGAGTTTATTATTTATGTTTTAATTAAAAAGGGTATTCGGTTTCTTAAATCCCGAAGAAGATTGGAATCCAGTAAGTTAGGACACAATCTTTTTGAGGATCCCAAATTCCGAGTGTCGCGTTATTTTCAAAGACTTTCGTATTAAATGATTTTTTATATTTAAACGATATTTGATGTAACCTTTTAAATGAATAAAGTGTTATGGATTGATAATGGATGACGCAAAATAATAATTCATAAGCCACAATGTATACTAATAAACGACAAATAATCAAATAATATGAACAAGCATAGTGACAATAATTTCAATCATACATTATGTAAATATCAACATTAGCTAATAAGAGGAAGCTAATTAAAAATCAAGCAAATTTATATAACACTAGTGTTTGAAATATACAAATTTAAACATAATTTAAGAAATAAAAATAATATATGTAAATTAAAAAGTTAAAATAAATTTGAATGAATTAACAATGTTGAAATAAGTTGAAATAAATTAAAGATGTTAAAATATTTGAAAGAAATAAAATATCTAATATAATAATATGAAATTAACAATAGATTATATATATGTAGAGGTGCTCATGGGCCGGGCCGGGCCGAGTTCTGGACGGGCCCATAAAAAAATTTTAGCACTGGTACTAGGCCCGGGCCCGGCCCGGCCCAAAATATGGGCCTAAGATTTTGCCTAGGCCTAGTTCGAGAAAAAAATCATAAGCCCGGCCCGGCCCGGCCCATTTTTATTTTAAAATTTTTAAAAAATTAAAAAAAGTATTTTAAAAATATTTTAAAATTAAAAAAAATTAAAAAAAGTATTTTTAAAATTTTTTAAAATTAAAAAAATTAAAAAAAGTATTTTAAAAATATTTTAAAATTAAGAAAAATTAAAAAAGTATGTAAAAAATATTTTAAAATTAAAAAAATATTTATTATATCGGGCCGGGCCGGGCCCGGGCCGAAAAAGTGGTGCCCGAGGCCCGGCCCGTTTTCTAAACGGGCCTCGTTTTTTTTGCCAAGCCCATATTTCGGGCCTATATTTTTACCCAAACCCTCCCATATTTCGGGCTGGCCGTCGGGCCGGGCCGGGCCGCCCGGCCCATGAGCACCTCTATATATATGTATGTATAATGAAAATGATTTAATATGGAATATGTATACCTATATAATATTATAATAGTATTACGTAAAAAATATATATATTTATACAGATCTAAAAATATGTAATGAGTGAATATAGATAAAACATATCGTAGAATGAATTCAAATAATATTAATAATAGTATATTATAAAAAGGTAAATACATATAAGATTTTATAAGAAACCTAAAACAATAATACATATAAAATAAAGTAATGCATATATAAAAATAAACCAATGTATATATATGAAAAATGTAATAATATAATAGTATAATAAGAATAAGAATGAATATGACAATACTGATGATAATAATAATAACAAGTTTCTTAATTAAAAAAAACTAAATAACAAGAAGGATTAAATTGCAATCAAAATCTAATTAACAGGGAATAAATAAAATTAAACTAAAGAGAAGGCCCATTCTGCAACACGCGAATTACATGGGGGCCAATTGGGAAATATCCCGCTTCCCCAAAACGCACCGTCTCAACAGGACCAGATTAAAAACCAAATGAAATTTAAGGTATTAATCAAATAAGATAAAAATGAATTAAAATAATTAAAAAAAGTAGAGGGTCCAAATGCGTAAATAAACCATTGGGATGAAACGCGGGGATCCTTCCCTCGGGTCGGGTCACCGCACGGATCTGTGCCTTCAAACGACACCGTTTTGAAAGCATGGCACTAGCATCAAACGACGATGTTTCCTTCGTGGTTAAAAACAAAACCCTAAGCTATCAGACGCTTTCCTAATCTAAAAAAACCTAAAGAAAAGAGAGAAAAACTCTCTCTGCGCCGCATCAAAAATCGAAAGCCCCCCTCCCATCCACTCAACTCTGATCAGAATGGAGGAGGGATTTGGCGACACCAAACCCAGGTAAGGGTTCTTCCTTTTCTTTTCTGTTTTTCGTATCAAAGAAAGAAAGAAAAAAATAAAAAAAAAAAGTGTAGTAGAAAGACGCAAAAAAAATGGTAAATCACCTTTTTTGATTTCCTTGTATTCAGTATGCCCGTGAGGGTCCTTACAAACACTAAAAAAATGGCCTAATATAGCCGAATCGAAAAGAAAAATAAATAAATCAAAATACATCTATTTTTTCTCTGCCATCTTTTCCTATTTTCTTTGTCGCTCTTTTTTTGTTTTTTTCTTCGTTTTGCTGCTTGGTTTCGTTTGTTTTGGTTGTTGCAGGTACAAGGCCAGCCTAGAGATGTACACACACGGACTTGGCACAGAGGCGCAGCACGCGCGGGGATCTGGTTCGGCTGCGGGGCAAGGGCAGAAAGCTGCTGAAAGCTAGGGTTTCACTTGGAATCGGGCCATGTAAACTGGGTTAAAGTATTTTGGGCTCGGGTTTGATGTAATTCAGGTTATTGGGCTAGAGTGTATTGAAATTGGGCCTATTATATTGGATTGTAGCTGGACTATTATTGGACCTTTATTTATTTGATATTTTTCATATCTGGGTTTTAATAGTTGGGCTCGGGCCGGGCAAAATTTGGGTGTTACATCTCTGTCTAAAGTAAACATACATCAATTAAAAGTTAGAATCTAAACTATATGATTAGTTAAATATACAATAATATACAGGAAAAATTAATTTTAATTTTCGTCACGTTTTACTGTCGGATTCATCCAACAGTTCTACCAACACGTTCCCCCTGCATCTCTTTCAACATTTGTCCACCTATCGTCATGTCCCTTCATCCTTTTCCACTTGTATCTTTCTTTATACCTACTCTGTAACCCTGCATTAATCACATTAAGCGTATTCCTGGATTCAGAATAATTAGATTTAAAGGTAGATCTAAAATGACACTGTTCCCTTGATTTCCTTTGGTTTTCCTCACTTCGGTGAGATCCACATCTGAACGTTTCAGTTTCACCATTAATTTTCATCATTAATTCATTTTTCTCAAGATCAATTATGGATCTAGATGTGGCTAGAAAAGGTCTTCCCAACAAGATGGGTATCTCCTGATCCTCTTCAAAATCTAAAATTATAAAATAGGTCGGGATAATAAAACTGCACACCTTAACTAATACATCCTCTAGCACTCCATTAGGTTGGAATGTAGATCTATCAGCTAGCTGCAGTGTAATTTGAGTGTTTTAAGGTCCCCTATCTCGAGTTTTTCATAAATAGATAAGGGCATTAAGTTTATACTAGTTCCTAAATCGTATAGAGCTTTCTTAAAATGAATGCTCCCTATCTCTATTGGAATTGTAAAGCTTCTCAGATCTTTCAGTTTCTGCGGTACCTGTCTGGAAATAATAGCACTACAGGATGCATTTATGTTGAGTTGCTCTCCTACCTTAACTTTCCTATGCCTAGACATGATATCTTTTAAGAATTTGGCGTATTTTGGTACTTTATTGATTTATTCAATTAATGGTAGGTTGACATTCAATGTTTTGAACAAGTTTAGAAAACTTACAAACTTTTAATGGGAACGGTACCTATGTGTTAGTGACCTTGTCTTTTACCCTCTCTTTTGGTTCGACTATTGGTTCGATAAGCTCCTCTGGTTCTTGTTTCTAATCAGCTTCTTGGATTTTTCTGAAGGTCCTTCTGTATTTTCTTTTGCATCTTCTTGTGCCAAGGTTGTCGGACTACTCAAGATTTTGCCTGAATAGAGCGCAACCATTTTTACTTGCTCTTTCCCTTCTTTCCAAGGATTATTCTCAGCATTTTTGGGTATGCTTATGCCAAATTGCCTTTTAATATCTCCCATCATACCCATCAATTGGCTTATTTGGTCCTCCAGTTTAGTTAATGTTCTCGATGAATTAGTGCACTCATATTGCACCTATTTTACTTATGTTTTCATTGACTACATCTCCCCTTCGATTTGATCCAAGCGTTGACCACATACAATATGGTCATTTGGGTTGGCCCTATCTTGAGGTTTCTACAAATAAAAAGGTTGGTAATTAGTGTTTTTAACTTGATTTGAATTATTATTATGTCCTCATTGATTTCCTCCCTATCTCAAGTTTGGGTGATCTCTCCAACCAAGATTATAGGTATTTAAATAAGGGTTTCCACCCCTATTACCGATGTAACTCACATCCTCAGTAAGATTGTTGATATAATGGAAAAGTGGTTTGTCTTCTCCATACACAGACGGTGCGATATTTACGGATTCAATACGGTTAAGTCTGTCCATTAACAGCTAATATTTATCGTCTTCCTAGATAGCCTTTACCGTAGTTGGTTTCTAGCCATATGTGAATCGTACAATAGGTCACTGGCAGGAGTTTAATGACATGCTTTCTATTAATTCGTATGCATCATCGTACAATCTATTCATAAGAGCTCCTCCTATTGCTCCATCTAATCTAGACCTTGCATTTGCATCCAACCCGTTGTAAAACACCTAAAATGAGTTATAGTCTCCACAAGGATTGTATAAGCTTAACCGATTAATTGAAAATTTTTAAATAACAATTTGATGTAAAAATTCAATAATTTTGGACAGTGATGGTTAAATTAAATAAATGCAAAGAGTGATCCCTAATGCAATTTTAATCTAGATGCAATTTACCTAAATGTATGAATGAATGGTTTTAGAAACAAAAACAATCAACATTAACTGGGCTAGGATAATTATATTCATCAATTCAATTTACCTTATCATGGTTAACAATGTTAAGAAATACTTCCATGGCAACTCGATCTTTCATGAGTTTGGAAACCAAATTAAGTCCTTTCGGTGTCTTTTACTTAGTTAAATGTGCATTTTACTGATCATATTAACTAAGGGTTTCTTAGTATTTATGCGAGGTCACTGGGACATTTATGTTTGCAACAGTTTAATCACATAAACCTAAAAATTATGTAAGATAATAGAGCTAACTAAAGATATTATAAACCTCAACTTAGTCGGGTTTAAGGAGCTAAATTGAGCATTGCACTTTTCAATTATGTGCCTACTATGGAAGATAATAGAGCTAACTAAAGATATTATGGGCTTGGGCAAAAAAATGAGGCCTGTTTAGAAAATGGGTCGGGCCTCGGGTAAGGTTTTTTAGCCCGAGCCTAGCCCGACCTGAACATGAAAACAAAAAAAAAACCTGCTGCTTTTTTACTTTTTTTATTTTCTTGCTATTTTCTTGTTGTTTTTTTAGTATTTTGCTATCATTTCACAATTATGTTGCTACTATTTTGTTGTTATCATTTGGATATTGTATAACTCTTGTTTTATTGTTAATTTTGTTACTATTTTTCACATTTTTTTGTTAAGTTATATTTATCTTGGTGTTATTTAAGTATACATATTTTTTTAATTTTTTTCTAATTTGTTGAGAAATATTTATTTTAATGTTTTTAATATTTTTGATGTATTCTATTTTTTAAAAAATTATATAAAAACAATATAAAAAATTAATACGGGCGGGCCAGGTCAAGCTCGGTTTTAGTATTTTTATTCGGATCGAGTTTGGGTAAAATTTTAGGCCAATTTTTCAAGCTGGGCCGAGCCCAAGCATAACAAATGGACCTAGTTTTTTTTAGCCCGACTAGGCCCATAAACATTTCTATGACTTGACTTAACTGATGCTCTAACTTGACTAACTCTAACGCATTTGACTTTGACATTCTTTTTGTTTTTTCCATTTCATTCCCTTGAATTTAATAAAAGATATGAAAATCGATTTGATGAAAATCGATTTCCTCCTCTTAAATAGAAATTTGTTCTATTCGACATTTATGCAACGTGTATCATTTGAGTTTTTTTTTGTTTTAATTTGATAAAAAAAACCAATTTTTTCCTCTTCAAACAACCATTTAGCCTCAAATTTGAATATTTTCTTCCTCTTCGTAGAGATGATTAGAGGATACCGTGACTCATGGCAAATGTATGATTTTTTGTAGTGTAGTATTGCTATTAATTTTTAAGCTATAATCTAGTGTATTATAAGTGAGTTTGAGATTTATAAATGTTAGCAACCATCAGCCACTGACACTTTATGGGGGGTGGGGGGGGGAAAGAAAATGTTTGTACATGAATGGGGACTGTTTCCAATTTGACTGTTGTTAATTCAACATCACAGATCCGTCTCTTAAGCAACTTTCTTGCATCAAATACAAATTGGCTTTGACTGAACAGATTCCATTCAAAAAGTGATAGAAAGACACAGCCTTCTCTATCTACCTTCATTCATATATATATATACACCTTTCAGTTTTTAATTTGGGATAATGTAAATTTTGGACAATGAATTTGGTAAATAAATTTATTTGTTCCTTGAATTTTTTTGTCCACTATGACGCCTGAATTTGAAAATCGCTAATGACCATTAAAAAAATTGTGACTTTTGGCCCTGGACCTTAACAATTAGGTCTACTCGAGTACCTGTATTTTTTTTTTGTCTATTTTGAACTTGAAGATGAGGTCTATTTTGATCCCTAAACTTAAAAAAGTTAATAATTTAGTGATGCGATACTTTAAAATTATGTCACGTCATCACTTAAGGAAATAAATGATGATTTGCTATAATCTTAGAATGACATATTTAGTGTTTTAATAACCGAACTAATGCTTGAACAGATTAGACCATCAGTTCTTAATTCAACCAGTTCAACCGTCGGACCAACAATAATGAAATAAATAATTAAAAATTCATAATAATCTAAAAAATCAAGTAAAACCAATTTTATCTTTCTTTTTTACTTTTTTTAGATTTTTAAGAATTTTTAATTATTTATTTATTGTTGGTTCGACGGTCGAATCGATCGAACTGGTTAAATCGAGAACTGGCGGTTTAACATGTTCAACTATGAGTTCGGTTATTAAAACATTGAATATGGCATTCTAAAATTGTTCTACATCATCATCATCTAAAAATCTTTTATTTTTCAAACCCAAAATGCCACATCATCAAAGTTTTAGATTTTTCAAGTTCATGGATCAAAATGGATCTAGTTGTCAAGTTCAAAATGAACAAAAAAAAAGTATAAGTACCAAAGTGAACCTAATTGTTAAGTTCAGAGACCAATGTGGATCTACTTGTTAAGTTTAAGGACCAAAACTACATTATCCCCTTTTTTTCACGATAATTAACAAAATAAACTTAAATAAATAATAATTTTTAATAATAATAAAAATTCCATGGACCAATAAAAACCTACTTACCAAATTCAAAAAGAGAAAGTTACATTATCCCTTTGACTCCCTCGTGAATTTAGGATTCAAAGATACACTCCTTTAATTACTGATTTAAATTTTAATTATTTTTTTAAAATTCTAAATATTATTATTTTATTTCCTAACTCTCTTATTTCATTCTTATTCATTATATATAATTATTTAACAAATTTATTATATTTTAAAAGATTATGGTATAATATAAATTATAATATTCATTAGGTGAATGTAGTATTTGATTGGAATTTATTTGACTATTATAACCATAATTATTACCAATGGCATATAATTATATTTTCAAATTTAGTGTTTTTTTGGGGACAAACCGTTAAAATTAGGTTTTTGATAAACAATTTCTTCGACCAAATATAATTTTATACAGCTATTTTCTTTAGAAAAATATTGGTCAGAGACGGGTATCCAAGGCTCATTATCCGGTAAAAATATTTGAAAGAAGTAATCATTTTTGTAACTTTTCTTCCTCTGAATCTGTCCATGGCATCCAAGGTTCACGAATTTAAACTCAAAGCATACAATTATTAAATAATAGGAGATTATTTATTTCTAGTAATTTTGTCAGTTTATAGGGCGAAAGAGAGACATATCACTTCAATTCCCTCATTGGACAGTTCTTCAGCTCTCAAGCAACAAGCATGGTGTAGTAATAATAATAGTAGCGATGCTGCCAGTTCAGTGTTTCTAGCTTCCGTTTCTATGTTTTATCTGCGGAGTGTAATATTGAAAGTAAATCAGTTTTCATTTTCATGGATTACGAAAGAATCCAAAAGCCTCAGGTACTTATGCTTCTCGCAATCTCTCTTTTCTTTTTTTATTTTTTTTCTTAATGCCTTTCTCTTCGCCCTATGCTCCGTTCCTTGTTATTTTTGGGAAAGTAAGAAAGCAAGCAAGAAATAGAGGAAGATGAGATTTCATTTTCAAATTTTATTTTACTGATCCGTTGCTCAAATCCATTTATTACTGAATAAAAGAAAAAAAAACAAATCTGTTTTTTTTTTGTGAAAATCCGTAGGGTGGAGGTGGATTTTCCCCTGCTAAACTAAGGACTATGCTCCTAGGAGTAGAAAAGAAAAGAAAACAAGAAGAAGAACAAGTTGAATCTTCAGTAGATTTAAGATCTGAACTTTCTCACCTTGATGACGATTCAGGTATCTTTATTTTATTTGTTTATTTACTTATTTTTTGCTTTTATTGATGTATATTTGAGAATAGATTCAGAAAGAAAGAAAAAAAAAAGGAAAAGTTGAAGAGAATGGAAAGAGTGTGGAAACTGTTGATTTTTATGTTTAATTTCTTTTTCTGCAGGGAAAAGTGGCTCTGATAGTTGCAAAGATGTAGATGTGGTGAGTGTTCTTCCAGAATGTTCCACTTCTACAACAGCTAGTTCTACAGCTGCTATGCAAAATGGGAACGAGCGAAGATCAAAGGATCATTCTTTAGGCACTGCTCAAAACCGGTTCATTGAGGATCATCCTGGTTTAGATTATGATAGTGGGCATGACAATATGAGTGTGTCCTCGTCGATCTTTGAGTTTCAGAAGACTGAACGAGCACCGCAAAGGGTTCCCCTTGGGCCGTTTTCTAAGCCTGCTCCATCGAAATGGGATGACGCTCAGAAATGGATAGCCAGCCCTACTGCAAATCGGCCGAAGACAGGGCAGGGTGGGCAAGGAGTGGGATCAAGAAAAGGAGGTAATTTTGGTTACGGGAGGCAATCGTCTACTAAGGTGGTCATTGAAGTTCCAGATCAAAGGATGGTTGCTTTCGAAGAACCGGATACAAAACGGATTGATACTAATCATGCTAAGAAGGATGATGGGCTGCAGAAGTTTGTTAATTGGGAGAGTGATCCATACCCAGTTGTGGATTCATATGGGAAGCCTGTACTAATGATCGGGAACTCTGTTGCTGAGTCAGCTAGTAAGGATTAAATTTATTTTATGTTCGAAGTAGTCTAGTTACATTTGCACGTTTCTGTTGAAAAATTAGCCTTCATATTCATAATTATCATGTCCACTCATGCTTTTAATCAAAGAATTAGCCCCTATTGAGCACTTATCATGTTAAAACTTGGAAATTTTGTGTTATCATCAATTAAGCATAAATGCTATTGGTCTTGCACTAGAAGTTTACTGCAATTAGTAATGTATGATTAACTTTTGGCTGATTGAAACCGATACTATTTGAGGGTAGCCTTCTATATAAATCTTTCGTGCATAAGAAGGAAGTTCCTTCATGTTACTGATAGTATCAGAGGTATTATTTCCCCTTTAGTCGACTCTGTGTGGTTAGTTTTTATACTTTCAAGTAAATGTGCAGTTGGTTTTTCTGCCGCAAGAACATAATCTCAGCTCTGACCCTTTTGATGCTGATACTTAGCTTATAGGGATTGGCAAGCCATTTTGACTTTTTTGGTTTCGCTTAGAAAGGTGGATCAAAAATGTATTTTTCAGCCTTTCTACCAGCTGAAGATATGTTTCTTTTCAAAGCAGTTCAGGGATAAATACCTTAGTTTTTTAGATAATTAATCCCCACATTTTAAGACTGCAAGCAGCTCTAAACAAAGAGTGAACTTGGAAATTTTCACACAAAGAGCAGATATGGTGAACTTGCAGCTTTGCTGTTTGAATGAAGTGCTAAAACTTAACTGCCAGTACGCATGCGTTAATTTATTTAAGAAAACAAACTCAACTTCTATGCATCAAAAGCGTCTAACATGAAGCTGCCTTAGTAATTTGCAATGGACTGAGTAAGAAATTAATTGTTGATTTATTTGCAGTTAGTCTTAGCCAGCATGATTCATCAATATCGATACATAGTGCTACGACGTTTATTCCTCCTCCTTCAACAGCTAGATCAGTATCCATGAGAGATATGGGCACTGAAATGACTCCTATTGCTAGCCAAGAACCTTCAAGGAATGGAACTCCTGTGCGGTCTACAACACCAATTCGGAGCCCAAATTCATCGAGGCCATCAACTCCCACCAGAGCTGTACCTTCTACATCTCCAGAAAATTCACGTAGAGACCACTTAGATCTAAACAGAGATTTGTCAGAGAAGGAGCTCCAAATGAAAACAAGGAGAGAAATTATGGTTCTTGGGGCCCAGTTGGGTAAAACAAACATCGCAGCATGGGCTAGCAAAGAGGAAGAGGATAAGGATGCATCCACTTCACTGAAAATTGTAGCACCAGAACAACCATCTAAGAGTGTCATTGAAACCCGTGCAGCAGCATGGGAGGAAGCAGAGAAAGCCAAGTACATGGCCAGGTATTTTCATTCTAAATAATTGTCAATGCCTTTTCGATCCCTTTTTCTTCTTTGTTTTGAAGCTTTTGGTTTTGTTATGAAGCTTTGTTATGAAGCTGAAATATTGATCCTAAGCATACAACTTAGTATTGAATGAGAAGACTGGCATGAGTTGATTTGACAAGCTTTAGAACGATACTATTTGTCACCAACCACAATACCTTTTTTGGCAATATATGTGTCAAAAAAAATGTTACTGAACTGTAATTATTTATGTTATGTCCTGTCACTCGGTGCCTGGACATGTACAGAACATTATCTGAAGGACTTATTAATGTTATGAGGCACTATTTCTAGTAATTTCTCTGTAGGAACTATTGATGTCATGTCTTGTCACTCGGTGCATGGACATGTACAGAAGATATAAGTTCCCATGGATGCACTTATTGTAGGATTTTTATGGAATAATACTTATGTTTTTGGAATATTGACAAGAATATTCATATACAAAAATCTGCCTACCACTTACTGGTAGGAACACTCATCCGCAACTTGAATTGTAAAGTTATGAGGCACTTTTATCCAGGTTCAAACGTGAAGAAATGAAAATTCAAGCATGGGAGAACCATCAAAAAGCAAAAACTGAGGCTGAGATGAGGAAGATTGAGGTATTATGTAGCATTTTATTTATTTATTTGTGTCATGGTCATTTCTGCATTGCCTAATCCTTAAGTTAATAAAATCAACTGTCCATCCAAGGGTTTTTGTGATTAGAACCGCGGCAGAGTTGTATGAACATTCAGGGGTGGTTATATGGATTCAAAACTATGAATATCAATTAAGATTGAAAAACAGGCAAGCTGTTTGGACCAATCAGTTAAGTACCCAAGTTCTTCTGGGTCACCCTCTGTTAGCTTAATCTGAAGCTAAGCTTAGCTTATGCATTAAATAACCCGATTGACCTCAGTCACTATTTTCCAAGCTCCTAAGCTTAGGCAATTGATTATCCTCAATGCCCTCTTAACCCGTATATTACATATATAGATCCATGACTAGCATTATAAAAAATTAGTGGTCTATGGGTAATTTGCAGTTGCTACATCACACATTCTGAAGATACTGGCACGACATTCTATTGCTAATATGTTGATTTGAATTCATATACTGACTGTGTATGGTATGGCTTTAAGGTTGAGGTTGAAAGGATGAGGGGGCGTGCTCATGATAAGCTCATGAATAAACTAGCCGCTGCAAGGCACAAGGCAGAAGAGAAGCGTGCAGAAGCAGAAGCCAAGCGAAACCGACAAGCTGCAGAAACTGAGCAACAAGCCGACTATATTCGAAGAACTGGCCGAGTACCCTATTTTTGCTGCTGGAGTTGGTGCTCCTAAATGAAATCAGATTTTTTCCATTCAGATTGATCTGCTCTTCCTACATAGCTGTTTTTTGCTTATCCCAACTTCTATCAAAATGCCGCTTCCAGGTATTCATCACTTTTGTTCACTTGCACATTGAAAATATCATACTCAGGATTCCAATCTGTAAATCTAAGCTTTTGTAGCAACCCTGACAAACTGATCAAAGCTAAAAATGCTGAGGGTAGAAGGTTATGGTGATTGAAATTTAAAAATCTTTTAGGGATCTGTTGTATGAATTGTTTATTAATTGGATCAATTACAAGTTCCAAATATTCCCAAATGTCTTGGATGCTTTAAGCTATATCAAAATTTAGGGTTTTGAGTAATATTTTAAGTACACTACCTGTTTATATATAACATGAGTTGCAAGGGATTGGATTCCATTGATGATCCTTGTAGATGAGAAGTAAATAAAGAAAAAGTATGGGATAATGCGTGTATGGGTTGAGACTGAGTGCGGCAAATAGATGTTATTATCCTCCATCCATATCAGTTGATGATGATAATGATGCTGTTGTATTGTAATGGCGGCAGAACAATCTTGCCTACTTGTAAATCCATTCATTTGCACGACCTCCAGTCTCGTCCATGTCTATAAATATGCTCACTGCCTGCAAGCATTCATTAATATTAAACAAATACCAACCTAACCATCAGTATATGAATGAATGAATGAATGCCAATGGTGATGTAAATCCAACTGCACCACACATCAAAATATCCATTGGACTCCAACCAAGACCTTACCTTCCCTATTCGAGGCCGCTCTTTCAGCTTGGCCAAGCTGTTTCGAATGTGGGAGACTGCTCCCCAACATTTCAATGTGTTGGCCACATCATCAAGCCTTAGGAGATATTCTTCTTCAGTCAGGGGAAATGATCTCTTCACACAAAAGGGAAAGATGAACTTAGAACATGAACATAATGTAATAATAAAAAGACAGCTGCCGGCAAGGCTACTCGCTTCTCCATACACTTGTACTCTGCTATTAGTGTATTTCCAAGCACAAATCTGTAGCTCAAAAAAATACCTGCTCCATATACTTCCACATAACATTCAGTGCAAGGAGATTTCTTCCCATGAACTCCTAAATTAAGGTAAGCAAAAAGGTTAACTCTTTTAAGTGATGGAATAAAAATCTCAAGCAAACACAAAATAGCATCTGCATTAACCCAATCGCAATAGCATTATACTGAATGAAACTTTAGAATTAGCCCTCAAAGATACAAAACTGGTGTTATCCTCAAATATTCACCTATTTAGGACAAGTTAGGTGGCCAGTAACCATATTGGGTCCTGATTGGATCAAACCGAGTCAGATCCCTAAACAGGGAGTAAAACTCTACTAGATTTATTTTCTTTATCCACAACGCTTGAACCCCAAACCTTATGTTAGAGGAAAAAACATTTATTTTCTTTATTCACAGCACTTGAACCCCACACCTTACGTAAGGATACCACTCGATCCAACTAGCATTGGTAAGTCTAGATCATATCAAGTTAAGCAATATACAAAAAGAGGAAAAAAACATATGTTCAATAACATTATCAATGTTTAATCTGCTATTGCTTTCAAAAATACATTGCCGGATCCCTATAATTAAGAGAGTTTTTCACATAGCTGACATTGGAACTTCATAGTATCCATTGAAGCTTGCCTCTTGAAATAAATCATTATAAAGGACATTCTTTTATCCCATTAGAGAAGCAAATTAATTTTCAGCAGATAGTTTCAAATGCAATGCAGAAAAGGGATTAGAAAAAGTAAAAGTAATCTAATAAAGCCATCCTCTCATTTAGGAACGTGTACCTTCTTTATCAGTTGAACATCATAAGACCTGCCATATTTGTTCCTAATAAGAGTTGCAAGGTCTAAGCCACTAAAGGTGGAATCATCTGTGCCAACTATTCGTTCAAGGTTTTCCCGAAGTATATCGCTGTTTGTCTGAGACAATTACAAAAGAGAAATATATAAACGAAGATAACCACAAAATGCATTAGGATCTTGAATGTAAGAAGAAAAGCTTGGAAAGACACAAAATGCATTAGGATCTTGAATGTAAGAAGAAAAGCTTGGAAAGAAACTTTGTCCACAAAGAACAATCCAAAAAGGAATATAACAAGAATCCACAAAATTACCAATCAAGAAGGTAAGAAGCCAATAAATTCATATAAAAATAAACATATAGATGCTACCTGACCCAACCAGCAGAAACAAATAAGTTCAACAACCCAAATCAAGAACCCAACAGCCTGAAATCAGACCTTGACACAAAGGAAGTAACCGTACAAGTTACAACCCGTAAGCTGACCTGGTTCACCAAATTGCCACCTCTATTAATACTTTTTTTTACCGTTTATAAACCAATATTAAAAAGATAACACTACCCATCGCAAACTCTATTAATACATGCTCCACAAAGTGTGTGCAACTCTTTAGCATCGCACGGTTTCGCCTGTTCACACACTCCTGCAGTGCTCACATTCTGTGAAGCAGTCACAACTCTCAGAAAAGTTGTGAGCAACAACAGGCAGAGTCGGGAGACAAAATCCCAACCAGAGACAATAGCTGATGTACTGAGAGTACAGTACACCCCTCAACAAACATAGTTTAATTGAACACAGACATGTTTCATTGAATTTGTATGTTGGGTCTCATTTAACTGTGTTCATCTCAAAGGCGTCATCCCAATAAACAAAAAGGATTGTTTTTCATTTAATATAATTAAAAAGAGAAGATGAAGCATACTCCTTGGTTTTCGCTTTGTGAAGATTCTTTCTGGCCATTCCCATCCTCAGCATCACCCGAGTCAGCGCCACCATCATCGACGGCGCTGGAAAAGATCGGACCAGATCTCCCACGACTTTGAGAGGAAGTAGCAGCAAAGTATTGACCCTGACCCTGGGAAAAACTAAACCCACCGAGATGAAAATATGGACCACAACATCTGAGTCTTGGAGGCTTATGAAATCTTCCCCTGCTGCTGCAAACGTGTTCCAACACTCCAACCGACCAATTACAACAGTTAGTCAATATAAAGCTTGTCATTATTTACCCTGTAAAATTTACCCAAATTCCCAAAAGCTTTAAAGGGAAGGCAAGTGAAGATGAGAGAAGGAACCTGGTAACTGTGAAGGAGAAACCTCAGTCAAAAAAATTAAATGGGATTAGAGAGAGAGAGAGAGAGAGAGAGAGAGAGTGGCATTGGCAAATGGCAATGTTTTGTTGAGGAAAGGAAATAAATGTGGTAATGGATGAGGATAGCGTGTAATCTAATATCTCTGCTTCCCCCACTCAATTAATCAACACCGTTTTGCCTTTCCCTCCCAAACAAAAAATGGGTTCCTTTGGAATTTTCTTTAGCAATTATCCCCCCACCCTTTTTCTCATCTTTTTTTTTGTTTGAAAAAATTTTTAAAAGAAGTTTGAAGACCATATTTATAAATAAATGTGAGAAAAAAGAAACAAAATGATAATTAAATAATAATTGAGTATCACTTGTGCTATCCACTTAACTTCGGTTGAGCCAAAATAATTTTTTTAATAGTTAAAAAAAGATTTCAATCAACGATCTATGAAATACAAGTTAGAAAATTACAATTACTCCAATCCAACCAAATGTCTTTTATTTAAATTATATGTAATTTTAATTTTTATGATATAAAAATAAATTTTTTAACTTAGAATGATAAAATTAACTTAGAAGTTCTTTATAACTTTTTAAAAATATCTTATGAAAGTTATTGATTAATTCTTATTTGAAAAATATTTTTTTAAATTATTATAAAAAAGACTTTAAAATTTTACTAAATAATATTCAGAAGGCATAAAATGAAGTTAATTTTATAAAAATAAATCCAAACATAAAAAATAATCTGAAAAAACCGAGAATCAAATCGGAATAACTAAATAATTATAAACAATTCAAAAAATTCAAAAAAATTCGACCAAACCAAACTCAATAATTTGGGTACCTATTTGTGAGTTTCTATTATCCATGGAAGGGTCTCTCACGAGAGTTATGCTTCCATTGTGGATAGAGTGATGAAGGAACTCTGAGATTGGAAAGGTAAGATGCTCTCCCCGGTGGGACGAGACGACGACGCTTATTCAATCCACCACATCCCTCTTTGCTTGATGTAGTCATTACTTCTTCCAGTTTCCACATATAAGCAACTTGATATACTTAATATAACCATGATCATTTAGTTAATTGGGAACAAGTTTGTTACCAAAGAATACAAGGGGACTGAGATTGCAAAAAGCTAGGCAATGCTTGCTAAGTGAAGCTGGCATTTATTCTGGAAGCAAGATTTGTTATGGTGTCGTTGCAAATACTTTAATGAATATGAAACCGAGAGCAAATGCTTTTTTGACATGGCGCTGATTGTTGAAAGCTAGAGAGGTAGTGTACAATGGATGGAAATGGAGAATCAAGTTCGGTTTTGGCATGATTGGTAGGTTGGCAAGACGTCTTTCAAGAAATAAATACAACTGCTAGAGATTGACAATGGTTTGGAGACAGTGTCGACCTATATAGATGAGAACTGGGACTGGAATTTAGAGATCTTTTAACTAATCAGATTTTGTTAGACATCGTCCCATTGTCACTTCTTGTAGGGAGCGAGGATTAAGATTCATGTTGTCGGGGCCTAGAGAGTTGGATAAATTTTCATTGATACAGGTGTATTACAAAAAAAATAATGCGCGACTAAGTTGGATACGGAGGTTAAAATGTCCAGAGAGACTACGTCTCATCATTTGGTTGGTTTACCTTAAGAAACTCAACATGAATCTAATGTGACTAAAGAACAACATAACTGGTGCATTTGTGGTACAACTATTGAATCCAATGATCACATCTTTATTGGAACATTTTCAAAATATATATAGTATTTCAATAGTTATAATTGAAAGATTATAAGCGATCCCAAAATTATGTCACTTGATTATTAACCAATAATTATTGCTATTCAAAAGTGATGAGTTACGGCTCTTGTTACTAAAAGTTATGTTACTTCATTATTAACAAAATATTATGATTATTCAAATTACAATATGCAATGAATAATTGTGTTTATTCTTAATAGATGTGATTATCCAAATAGACATCTATTGTATAATTATATCATGAGAACTCTTATAAATAAGAAAGGATTTTCATTTACATGGATATTAAGACATACCAAAAGTTAAGAAAATACTCTTGCTATGTTCCACTCATTGTTTAGTGGATTGTTTTCATTAGTGCAAAATATAGACAATCATTGGGCTTCATTATATCCTTGAAGTTCATTTGCTTGTAACTCTTCTCGACACCAAAATATAGGTTAGGGCGAACAGAACCTTTAGTGTAGTTATTTCGTTATTAATGCTCCGTTTGTTTGCTAGTAAAATGTTTTCTGAAAAATGATTTCTGGAAAATGAATTACTTTTCTGAAAATGATTTACTTTTCTGGTGTTTGGATGAATCTGTGTAAAATATTTTCTATTGATTGGCAGATTTCCTGAAAATATTTTCCGAAAAAGTTGTTTTTACATATATTAATAAATTTATATATATTAATAAATTTATATTTTTAATTGTTTTCACATATATTGCAATGATTTATTTATAAATAAATAAATCAAATCAAATTAAATATATAATAATACTCAATTATTAAGCTAAAATATTAACCGTCATAAATTGAAAACAACTAAAGTCAAATAAATTATTTGTAATTGTGTTATAAAAAAATAAAAAAACAAGGATTGAATAATTATAAATTAGCTTCCAAACCACAATTAATACTAGAAATTAATAATATTATCCAAATGCATAATTAGTAGTAACCACATAATAACAACAACATTGTCCAAGTGCATAACTAATATTACACCACATTAAAAGTATCAATATCTTCAACCTTAAAAAAATTTTGAAGCCAAATTTTTTTATGTTTCTTACTTTTAACTAAAATAGATTTGGCCTCGAATTCATGACTCACTAGATAATCAAACACAGAACACAGGAAGTCATCATCAAATCCTTCTTCCTCCATCGACATCACTTCTTCGTAAAGATGTGGTGTCTTATCCGCAGTAAATTGTTCCAAAGCATTAGCAATTTTGCCAAGTTGTTCACCCACAAATTTAATTTGTTCATCAACGACACTTTCTTGAACATTTTTTCTTTTACGTTTGGATGTGCCAGATGAAGAAACTTTTGTTCTTACCTTTTCAGTTTCTTCATTGTCTGCCTATAGGCACTGAATCTTGGTTACCATCATCCAAATCTATGTCAGCAAATATTCTAGCAAAACTCTCTGTTGCCATATCTTTGCCAACAACCAAAGCTATTTTATCATAATGATCCATGCTTTTATTCAAAAATGGTTCATACTTCTTGTGTGCCTGTTGGATATTATACACAATTAGAATAACAAGTAAAAAACAATGAAATATACTTAACATATATATACATATAATACCATCACTGCTGCATCATATGTCGCTCTATCACATGTGATCATTTTCATGTTATCATCCCATCCAAAACCACTTTCACCCCGAATTGTGCATATAATCTGCCACTGGTTTTTTACAGTCCTCAAATGATTTTCCACATGCTTCGCATCGCATTGGACTTGAAATCTTTCAGAAATAGCTTCGGCAACTCAATTAATAGAAACTATTTTGAAAGTATTAGAAAGCTTATTTCCTCTCTGGCCTCCTCTGCTAGAATTTCAAAAATAAGATGTTCCATCGGTTTTGTCCACCTGAATTGCTTAGAGGTCCCTTCTTTGTTGCCCTTACCCATTCTACATTAATAATTGTCATTGTCAATCATTTCAATACCCAACAAGCTTAAAACATAATAAATTCAATTTTAATACTAAAGCATACATAACATAGAAACAATAACCCTAAGCCCTAAACCTACCTAATATTTCTAACCATATAATTAGTTCACATAGTTTGTGCAATTTCGTCTCTCTTAGCAGACCATTCTCTTGCTTCTTCTCTTTCTTCTCGCTCCGTAAGAGTTAGTATTATCAAATCAGACACAGGCTCCTCGTATAATCATTGATTAAGTAAATCACTAGGATCAACCCCCATTATATAATTATGAATGATACAACAAGCCAAAACTATATCTACTTGAGTTTGAATATTCCAAAATGGTTCAGCATCTAATACACGAAATTGTTTCTTCAAAATCCCAAAAACACGTTCAATAGTTATTCATAATGATGAATGACGAAGATTAAAGAGTCCCTTTGCATTTTCAGGCCCCTGAGCACTAAACCCCTTTAAATGATATCAGACACCACGATATGAGGTAATATATCCATTTCGGATGTCATATCCAGCATCAGCAAGATAATATTTACTTACAATTTTACAAAACATAATTATTACTAATAAATTATATGCTTACTAGAACTATTTGGTATTTAATGATAATTATTACCTTCCAGAATTCTTAATCCTCTTGGGCGTGAAAGTGCATAACTTAAAATACGAGAATCATGTGCACTATCTTCCCAACTAGCTAGAACATAAGAAAATTTCAAATCAAATGTAATGGTAGCCAATACATTTTGTGTCGTCCCCCCTTTACGGCTACGAAATCTTCCTTGAATGCTAAGTGGAACGGATGCATGAACATGTGTTCCATCTAATGCTCTAATACAATCTTTAAAATAAGGATAAAACCTTGGATTGTTTCTGATTTTACTAGGAGTTGACTCATCAGGTAATCTAATAACTAGTTTATACAATTTCAAAATAGCTCTCAATACAACCCTAAAGTAACGGTGAATTGTCTCAGTTGATCTATAATATCTAGATCCAATCACTCGAAACCTTACATTATGACCAATTATATGTAAAAATATAACTACTTGCTCCCTAATATTCACAGATTTAGTTGATTGTAACAAATTATTCCTACTAAGAACATCACACAAATTAAAAAAGACAATCGGTCTCATCCTTATCACATCAATACAATGCTGGTCATCACTATATAAAATACTATTAATATAATTTTCTCTTTCATAATCTCAACACGAGGGTGAGAAGTAATTTCCTTCCTAGTTTTTAATTTTTTAATCCAAAGAGCCCCAAAAGCTAAAACTGAAGCCACGACTTCGACAATTACATTTTGACCTTGATTACGATCCATCTACACAAAATAATGTCACACAAATATTTGATCACTACAAAAAAAGATGCAAGATTTTCATAAGATCACATATATGACTAAAGTTACCATGACTAAAGTGCATACATACATATTAAGCTAATTATAATTGCATTAATAATTTTTTGAGAAATTAAAAAGTATCAACTACTTTCTTTGTACCAATTTAGTGACACAACTAAAATTAGATATGATTCAATTTGAGAATAAACCAATGATTGGTCATAATATGATGTACATATGTAATGTTGAAAATGGACACCGGACCTATACTTATTCATCATTTCATACCGTTATTCTATTCTTTAATAAATATTGCAACCACTTCCCTCTTCTTTTTTTAAGTTATTTGTAGATGACATGATGTACAGTAGCAGTAGTAAAAATGTTATTTTATTTAATATTTTTTATTACACTTTTCCTTTTGAACGTATATATGATTTAATTAGATTTTTTTTACTTCAAAAGTTTTGAACTTAATTATTTTAAATTTTATGTCAAAATAAATTTTAAAATTAAATATTTAAATTGTAAAAAAATATTTTATTGTATTCAATTTTAATTTATTTTAATGGTGGTATTATTTCATTACATTTTTTATTAATGTGAAATTCTTCTAATTATTGTTTTTAATTGTTTCTTTCTGGCTAAACATTGAGGATAGGCATAATATCAAATTTAGCCTTTAATGTTTACATTTTGTATCAATTTGGCTTTTCCAATTAAAATCTCAATTGTAGATACAATTGGATACACAAGTCAACCTTTTGTATTATCATATGAATTCACAAAAAGAAACATAATATCAAAATTCACATAAAGCAGACGATAAGGTTAAGAGTTAACAAAAGGATAATTGTGGATAAAAACACTGCGTTAATGATGTATGATAATATATTATTGACAGATAAAATTTCTTAATCCATAACGAAAGCTGAAATTGAAATAAAAAAAGTAGGCTAGCATATACTTAAAACTCAGAACAATACAACTTTCAGAACAATATAAAAAATGCATTGATAATGGCCAGCTTTTAACTACTAAACTGATGCACATGGACATGAGAAATACATTAATTTAGTATATATTATATCCACAATTTTTAACTTCACCAGGATATGAATTTCTTTGAACTTCATGGTGAGTGGAGCAGTTATTCTCTTGATTTTTATAATTTCTGGTAGTTTGATCATGCATCATTGATTCATTCAGCATTTTTGCTGACTGAATTAGCCAATCCCTAGAAGTAGCTAGTTTTGAAAATGATTCCCCACTCGAAGAAACTTATGGTAAGGCTTGTCTTTTATAGCTTACAGACAAACCCATTGATGTGGAAAATGCTTTTGGCTTGGCAAGGATTGATTTTAGCACAACGTGGAAACCGTAGTGTTCTATTGTTTGTTAACACTTATTGAAGGTAATGTAACTTTACAAAGAGGAACAAAGAAACAGAAAATCAGAAAGAAAACCATTTGTTTGACTATATAGAGCTAATAACTTATGCATGAACTCGAATGTTGGATCACATGAGAAATGAGTTCAGGTCAAAGTTCAATTTTATCAAATGAGAAAAGGGGAAATTTTGCAGCATCTTCTGTTCTGTTTTAAGAATCTTTGCAAACATATCAATGCATTACCAACTATAACAATGAGAAAGTAAGTTACCAAATATCTATTACTTCAGAAAATCAAAGAAAAAAAAACAAATCTAGAGTAACAGAAGAGCAAGCATAAACTGAATGATGTAAAATGCAAAAACAAACAGATTTTAAATAAAGCATAAAAAAGGAAGAAGAAGAAGAAGATTCTTCAACATACAGATGCAAAATCCAAACAGATTATTGAACAAAAAAAAAGGGAAGAAGAATATTTGAGTGAGAGAGGCGACAAATTGAATGAAATACAGAGTAAAGCATAAAAAAGCTACCTTGAGCTTTGTTTCAAGAAGGAAACTGGTCCAACTGGATGAAGAAGGAGAAGGACGGAAGGAGGAGGAAAGATGGAAAATGTCTTACAAAAATAAAACCGGTAAGACATTTTTCCTAAAATCCCTTCTCATTTTCTCGTGTTTCTGAAAACATTTTACCAATGTAAGTTATTTTCAAGCAAACAAACACTGGAAAACCAGGAAAACATTTAATGCTTGTAACTTTTTGAACAGATTAATTTAATAAAATCTCATCATTTATATATATATTTGTATTTGTCCTCAGATTTTTGCATGAAAAACAAAATATATAAACAAATATTGAATCATTAATTACTTAACGTTTAACTAATATTAAGTTGTATCATGTGGTTGGATTATGATGTGAGAAAACAACTTATGTTAGTAGGTAATCTAATGTTGGAAAATTCCGGTTAAGAAAAAAATTATGTTGGTTACAACGAAAGTTTAAAAAAAATTCTTAAACCAAGTTTGTTGTGTTATAATAAACCTAAATCGAGATGTACATGTGCTTTGTGCGAGATGGACTCAAATTGAAACTGACTTTCAACCGAATGACCTTCTCCACTATCCTCAAACCACAAATTGCCTCAAGTATGGGCTTGAGCAACACGAACCAAGTCACATAATGAAAATGATTTATTTACTTTCAGTAGGAAAGTAAATTCTCTCTATAAACCGATAACTTTTTGATATTCCCAATAAATAGAATTTATTCTTTGTAAATAAATTACCAATACTTTTTGGCAAAACAACGACGAATGAAAAAATATTGTAATTACGTTAATCGATAGTCTCTATTTATAGAGAAAAGTACAAGAGTTCTACTTAAATAAAACATGATTAAATAATATTATTTTACTATTAAGGTTGTCACCCCTTGTATTACATACAAGGCTCAATTTTGGGCCTCTCACGTATTGGTCCAATTATATGTGTTTCTTGTATTTTTTATCCAACACTTATAATTTATCCAACCCACTATTTATTTTTTATTACCCAAAATAAATATTATTTTTTAATCAATTAATTTAATTAATTAACTAAATTAATTTCTCAATTAAATAATTTTCTCAATCTAATTCTAATTTCGTTACCGTAATAGAATTTATGAAGAAAATATATTTAATTTCCTTATTCAATAAATTCATAATGACTTAATTAATTTAATTCCATAGTTGAATTCCAATATTTAATTATAATTAATTAAATAAAAATTTGAATAATCATAAATTTATTTCTTAGTAATTTCTTGTATATAATGAGAAAACTCATTCACTGTGGATAGTGACACGTGCAATCTATTTCTCTCACTTTATCGTTTTTCATTTATTTCTATTCATTGGTTCTACATGCAATTCGTTTTTGGTTATCTCGAACTAGAGGAAGGATCGATTAGACATATATAATTAGGGCTCAAATAATTTATAATTAAGCTTTGGCTTTTCGCCTGTAACATTATTTAGTTAGGAAGTCATTCCACTAAAGTATCGTGACTAAGCTCCCTCTTATTATATATCATTATGAAAACTACTTAATAAGTGCTCATCCAATGGCCTTGTAATAAATGTGTTACCCTCATAGCATATTCTTAATATCTTTGAGATAAATTTGTTCTCCCAATATGATCTTATTTTATCTCATGATAATCATTGCACATTCCTTCATGAGAATTCATTTACTCTCAAGTAGTAATTAAATCATTTATCACCAAGACAAATGAAACATGACCATGTTTTCTTTGCATCTATCATGTAATGTTGATGAGAGACTATCATTTACCCTTTAGTTGTGCTATGAATTCTATAGTTGTGAAATAATGTTACATACTACAAAAGTCGTAGACCAACATACCAACTGTCATATCCCAAAAATCAGTCTAGTAGTGTCAAGTTAGGAAACCAAGAATCCGATTCAGATCTTGAAATTAAGTTCGTAATGATTAATAAATAAAATATTAGAATAATAATCGAGTCTAAAATTTAGAGTCGAAAAATTAAAATTAAGCATTCGAGAAATAATTTTCTTAAAATGGATTTCAAAAACAAAATTGAATTTGAAAATAATTAAGAAAATATGTCTTAATTTAAATTAAAGGACTAATTTAAAAAATGGTAAAATGGAAAGTAGCTTAAAAGAAAAATCCCCAAAATTTAAAAAATTGTTTCTCCCTTATGTATTTAAACACCACCTACATCTCTTCCCTCTATTAGATCTCCATTTGAAAAATCCCCTAAAATCAAATTAGAACTTTTTCTCTCACATTAACTAATCCTTATCGGGTTTCTTGCTTTTCAAACATCAAAATTCCTTTCAATTTTAAAGAAAATTCCTCTTTACCTCATCAATTTCTTCACCTATTCTCAAATGTTTTTTTTTCTTATCAAATTAGAGTATCAACTCGTCACCCTTATTCAATTGAGGTAACATTCTTATTTCTATTGATAAATCTAAGCTTGTTGTTTCTACAATTCAAAATTTAATCAATTATATTGAGAATTGCATAGATCTAAAGTTTTTAAACCAAAAATTGGCTTAAAAATGATGAAACTCGAAATATTAAGTTGAATGATTACTTTAAATTGATTTTCAACTTATTTTGAACTAATTAGACGGTCATTTATCTCAATTTGATAGATCGCTAAAGAATTTTAAGAAATTGAGAGTCTCTTTGATTGTTCATGTAAGCTCAATTTCCCGGAAAAGTTATATTTGAAGAATTAAGTGTTTTAGATGACTTAGATCTGTAATAATATGATATTTAGGGTGTTTAAATTAGAAACGAAAATTGAGTAATAAAATTACTTATTTCAGTTAACTAGTTAAGTTTTCGGTATTAAAAAGGGAAAAGCATAGGTCTGCAATATTTTTTTTTATTTGAATGTGATTAAGGTTGCTAATGATGAGTCTATATTGTGTTTAATATGTATGCAAATTGTTGAATCCATCAAAAGCCTAACTTCCGAATGTAAGTTTTCTTACTCGATCTATGTTATATTACATGTGATGCTTGTATGTTGAGATATGTGATACATGTGAGATTTTTAGCATGTGCTTTGTGTATATGGTAGTGAATGATAAGTGGCTTGTTATACACCCTGAAGTGATTTAAAGTGAATATGGCTCTATGAGCAGTTGTGATTGATGGAAAATTGGGTTTGAAAAATATAGCGGAAAATAAATTTAGGGAAAAACAGAGTTTTAATTTTTTTTCCAAAACAAGAATTTGGTTGTGATATCTAAAATAATAAACACTTAATCAAAATTGTACATTTTCGATTTGTCTAGGATGAACTCTTCGACTGAGTAGTCTTCTCCGTTATCCTCAAGTTCACATCTGCTGAGTGTGGCTCGTTTCGAATCAGAAAATTTTTCACAAAAATTATCAATGGAATAATTTTGTAATTTCTCTAAACTTTTAGGCCAAGTTATAAATAAGAAAAATATCTCTAGAAATTTTCTGAAATAATTTATTTAGCAAGTGTGTAAATAATGAACCATGCTCTCTTTATATAGGGGGTTTAGAAAGTTCAATTATAATTAAACTTAATATAATATAGAATTAAACTTAATATTAAGATAATCACTTTAATATTAAATTAATAAAATATTATTAAGATAAATATTAAAATAAATTTAATATTAAATCTATTAAAATAATATTATTTTTGAAATAGTTAATCTGGAATCAAATTCTTTGGTAGAGTCTCAGTAAGAGTGTAATTCTTCCACTGCTCAACCACCAAAGAATCCCCGTCGTCGACCATTTGTTGGCCATCAAAATGCTATCGTCGCAGTTGCCGACACCTTGAGCTTGTTCAGTTTCTGCCAGTTCGATTTGAGCCAGTGATGGCCCAATTGATCCGATCTAGCCATCGATTGGATTGTCAGCCAGGTTTTACATACTAGACTCGATTCGACAAGTTTTTGGGTCTTAGTCTCGGTTTTGAACCCTCGGACCCAATTTACAATATCAGGTCTAATTTTCAAGTTAAATTACTCATTGTGTCTGACTTAAAAATTAATTTACAAAAATATAATATTAATTTTAATTATTTTGTTTAATTTAATTTTACTTGATCAAAATTAATTTTCCCAAAAATCACTTAGATTTTCCAAATTAATTTTTCAAGAAAATTCTTTAATCAATTTCTCTAGTTGAACAATTCTTACGACCGCCCAATTTAATTCCACATCGAATAAATTGACTCAATTAAATTATTCCTAAAGTTAGTAAAATTTTTTTCTAATTCAAATGCAGTCCGATTGAGCTTTTATTAAGCTAGCGGAGGGACCAATCGGACATATACAATTAGACTCTAGTAATTGCAATTATGTCTAGAAGCATCATTCATATAATTCACAAATACTTAATCATGGAGTCAGTCCACAAGAAGTACCATGATTGAAAACTCCTTATTGTATACTCTTTACGAAAGCGTTTCATCCAACTACTTTGTCCAATAATCTCGTCATGTGTGTATTACCCTCATATGATATCCTTAATTCATTTGAGTTGAATCCGTTCACTCAATACAATCCTATTTTATCTCATTGTCACCATTGCATCTTCTCAATGATTAATATGATCACTGTCAACAGATGACTGTGATAAATTGCTCATTTGAGAACAAGTAACCTATGGTCACGTTCCATATTTATAAATCCACACAATGCTAATGAGAGGATATTGTTAACTCTTTAATTGAGCTATGAATTCCACTGTTGCTAGTAAATCCATACTATACACAAGTCATGTACCCAACATACCGACTATTGTCTCGATCATCTTTAGAACATAAGCCTCCACTTATATCAAAGCGCATGAGTTACATACACATGGTCAATAACTAACTCAGGGTTTAGGTAAATCACACCATGAGTATCATAAGTGAATTAATTCACAAATGAATTCAGAATTAATTCATATTGGGGTCTAGTCCAATATATCATTTTGCCAATGAATACATTTATGTCTCTACCCGCGGAGTTAACTGCTCTGATAGCCAAAACTAATCATCTTCTCAATTGGAATTGTAGACGACATAATAATCCTTCTAAGTATTTGAATCAAATGCTCACTTTAATTCTTTTACGGAATCACGGACTCGTTTAGATTATCTACTGAAGTAAGTTGTCTTTATTGCAATGTAAACGTTCTGACAATGCCACTTATCATCAGTTTTAACTTAGATAATCAATGAGTTAATATTTGCTAGTCACAATTCCGTTATACATGCAAAATATGAAATACAAAAATACAAAAGACATAACAATGAAATGCGAAATTTATTTATCCATAATTCAAATACATAGAAAACAATTACATGTTTACTACAATATGATCACATTTCCTAACAATCTCCCACTTGCCCTAGTGAAGTAAATGTGTCATGTTTCGCATTCCTATATCCTCAACGTATTTGTTAAAACTCCTAGTTACAAGAGTTTTAGTAAACGGATGCACAAGGTTATCTTCAAAAGATACTTTCACCACATCGATAATTCCTTTGGCTACTACTTCTCGTATCATGTGATACTTCTGATGTAACACCCTTCACCCTTCTCCGTTTTCGTATTAGGGTTACGGGATGCTACAACAATTAACAAGTTAAAAACGTGCAATTTCAATTTAAAATTTAATTAAGATAATTGTTAATAGACAAGTGTTCATTTAAAATTCGGCTTGGGCTCGGGCTAAAAAAACCTTACCCAAGGCACGACCCAGTTTCTAAATGGGTCTTATTTTTTTTACTCAAGCCCATTTTTCGAGTTTATATTTTTATCCAAACCTTCTCACTTTTTGGACGGACTTGACCTAGCCCATTGATAGACACCTGATCTAGCCCATGACCAGATCTAAATACAATAAAAATAATTATGAATATTTAAATATTAACACATGCATCCATCACAACTACTAATTTAAATATTATTCAAATTCATCCAATCTAAATTCCGATTATAAATTACCATCCTTAATCTCAAATCCATAGGGTGAATCTGTTGGTAAAAAAAAAAAAGTAAAAATCACTAGCAACTATTTTCTACTTTATTTTAATTTTTGATGTAAAAAATAAAAAATAAAAAATACTAGCAACTATTTTCAATTTTATTTTTATTTTTATTTTTTATGTAAAAAAAAAAGACAACAAATTTAATGAAATTAAATAGCGAGCCTTCAACTTCAACAAATTTGCCCAAAATGTAGAAACTTAGTATTTGTATTTAGTCATCATCTTTTATACGATACTCCACATCCAGTAGCAGTTCAATTAAAAGCACCAAATTCCTCAAAATGATTCGCCCAAAACCCTAATTTGAAACCTTCTCCCTTTTATTTTACCTATCAGAAATGATTCATGGTAGCGATGATGATGCAGCAGCCGCAGCAGGCGACACCGCCGAATCCTCCTCCTCCTTCCGACTCTTCACTTAGATCCCCTACCCCAACTCCCACTCAATCCCCTCTCCCTCTCCCTCTCCGCCCACGCCAGCCCCTCGAGCATGTCGCGGTTCCAATCTCCGCCGCTCATCCGTCCGGTGAGCCTCTCGTAACCATGGGGGCCGCCGCACTTCCACTCGCCAGAGTTAGGCTATCCGATATTTCCCCCTATGATGGTGCCCCTTCTGCTTCCTATGTGAGGGCCGTGGAGGCTTTTTCGGGTTCTTTGATGCGACACAATGCGGCGGTTATTGAGTTTGGGAACGAGGATGCCGCATTGATGCGTTGCGCCTTGGAAGCCGCGCGGTTGTACTTTAGGAGTAGGGTAAATACTGTTGGAAAAGGAAGTCGTGGGTTTTATATGTATAGGGCTGGAAGGTATGTATTTTTTCTGTCCGTTCTCTTTAAAAATCTAATGCTTAAAATTTTTTTTGTTCAAATGATTGCTTTCAGTTAGTATGCTAGCTAAGGCTTGTATTTGCTTCGTTGACCATAATTACTTTAGCTCGAGCAATCGAGCTTATTGCTGAAGCTCGAAAAAGATCGAAACAGCATTTAACAAATCGCATTATAGTTTATGAAATGATGAAATCTTTCCTCCAGTGTTTAAATTGGTACAAAAGGAGACATTTTTATTTGGATTTGTTTCAAGAAGTTAGCGAATCAGTTTCCGGAGGGTTTTACACTTAAGTGATGATACATCTTTGAAGTCATTTGGTCACCTTGTATCCGAAGTAATGTGATTTAAGTTAATGCCAAGTCTTCTTTCACAATAGAATTTTTTATTGCAAAATTAACCTTAAATTCTTTGGCCATGTTGCTGCTCTACTGCATTGCCGGAGCCTATTTCTTTGTAACTTTTCTAGTCTCATGTCAATTGCTTGGATGAACAGTTGAACTCTTCTTCATAATAGGAGTTCTCCTTATTCCCGCACATAACTTCGCTAGGATATGCTTATCAATGATCATTTAGCTAATTTTCTAGCTGTAAACCTATTGAATGCATTTTCTTTTAAGGGTGCTTGCTGCAGGTTTTATACACACTTAGTAGTTACGCCATTTGGTCTATGCATAACATTTACAACTGCCATGGCTTTTTGCTGCATATTTATTTTAAATGTATCTTACATTTACTTTTTTTTTCTCTGAACTTGTTTATATTGCTTTTTTTTTATGCATCTATTTGCTTATTACTTTTGGGCAATTGATGACAAATCGTTAGCTTTCTTCTGGTAGGTCTTTGGAAGATTGGGACTCATCTCCCCCATGCATGGCTGATATATTTAGGTGCATGGGGAAGGCAGCTCGTGTTGCTTTATGTGCAATAGCAAGGCACCTTCGTTTACAAAGCGAGTAAGGATGGTGATGGTGGATTATCTTACCTGTATTAATTTGCTCATATTTATTTTTCTGCCTTCTATCTTGGTAATGATATCACAATACAAAATATGTATTGTACAGTGTGTTCAATCATTTGCTTGATGATACCCCATTACCTGCTAATGAGGTGTCCTCATCGGTGCTTGTTGCATCCTACTCTCACATGTCTTTGCAAAATGGAAAGGGGGCTATTGGAGGAGGGAAGCCAGGGACTGCTGGTGAAGTTGAGAAGGGGTTATTGACATTGATTTCTTCAGATGGTCCTGGTCTACAGGTCTCTTTATTTTTCTTTCCTTGCAGAAGAAAAAAAATCTTTGATGTATGAATTTTTCATTAATCAAGCACTTTCTTCGGAATCTGTTGCTTTGCATATATCTTTTTCTGTAAAAACAAACTCATGTTGAAGTGAGGAATATATACTGCATGTGTATGCATAATTTGTTTGGGATATTTTGATTATATGATCCTTTTGGGGAATATCTGTTAAATAGTTTCTGCCTTAGGTTTGTGATCCCAACGGTCGTTGGTACCAAGCAGATGCTGGATTAGCTCCTGGGGATATGTTGCTCATTACTGGCAAGGCGCTTAGCCATGCCACCGCTGGTCTTCGTCCTGCTGCCACCTATAGAGCTGCTCCCGAGTACCTATCAGGCATTAATAATGGTGGCAGGTAACATGTAGTCATGTTCCCTTCATGCTTTGCTGCTTCTAACGTGGCAGCAAAGTTATTCAACTTGTACTTCTTGACTAAAGTGAGTAACCTTTTCAGCACTTGGTGTCAGGACATCACTTGCATTCAGGCTCATGCCACAAGGCAATGCTATATTAGATTGCTCTCCAGTTGCAGCTGCTGGTCATGTAATTCCACAAAGCTATGTACCAATATCTGTTAGCCAGTTTATGGATGAACTTTCTGCTGAAGAAGATGTAGTGTGCAATCGTTCTGATAATACTTGTGTAAGTCCTGACTTGATGCATATCACACAATGCTTCTCCAGTGAAAAGTAGAATACCTAGAAAAAAAGGGTGATGGTGAATATCCATCTCCCTCATTTAATATACTGTTATTGTTTTTAACTAATTTTAAGGTGTTGAAAATAGTCCTTTGCAGAATTTGAAAGCTGATTTAGTGTATAAATTTATTCTGTGCCATTTCGAGTTGCTTCTCTTCTTATTTAGGGAAACAATGTTCGACTTTGTTTATTTTATATTTTTTTAATAGGGAAAGATTTTCAAATACATGTGATGGGCCTGGTGGTTGATTGAAAGTGGATTTTGTTGTGTTGATTTACATTTTTATTTGCTCACGAGTTTACGGAAAGCAGTTTACTGGTTGCATAGCTTTTCCCCCCTTTTAAATGGACCTACTTTATTGTTGTTGCTTGCATATTGCATTTCGAACTTTATATTTTGGCTGCAATTTTTTTGTTAGAAAACCTTATTGTGAATTGTGGATTCCCAGGTAGCTCGAAACAATTTGAATAAGCAGCCTTCATTGAGAAGCGTTCTATCAGACCCCTTGTCGTAAGTTGTCTCACTTTCATTCATCTTTTTGTAATTTCCTTTGGTTAAGCTATTTTGTATCTCTTTTAAAGTTTTGTTCGAAAATCGAAATACATCCTTGGTATGTCATAGCATCAATAAAATTGTTTATAATCATATTGCGTGTGAATCAGCATAACTAAGTCATTGTTGAAAGTCCCAACCCCTGTCATCTTTCCCTCCACCTTTAAAATGGGGCATATTCCATTAGCTCACATCTTTTTATAGGATTTCTCTAGGCTATTCTCCCTCATGTATGATAGACCTTAAAAAAATGCTTCTCATTTTGTGCTTAGTTGGCACCACATCCGCCTTTTTTAGGATGCATAATCCTTTTTAAGCTTTTCTGAAATACAAATGAACCTAGGTATTTGTATAAATCCAGTAAGAAAAAAGAAACATTCATGCCAATACATTTCACTTTTCACATTTACCATGTCTGCTGATCTATTTTGTTGGTTTTTCCTTGTTGCTTAGTGGTGCATTCCTTGAAGATGCTGTGGTTGTTTCTTGTGGACATTCATTTGGTGGTCTCATGTTGAAGAGAGTCCTGGATATGGTAAGCTGGATATTGCAATTAAGGAGAACCAAATGTTGCTTTATTTTCACGCTGCATGGTTTCCTCAAGAAAATGACAGTTCTGCCCTTTCTTGGGGATTTAGAGGTGAATCATTGAATAACTGTAGGATGAGTTGCAATCTAGAAGTTGAATAGATTCTCTGAGAACAGAATAGCAGTCGCATCTTTCTTTTCCTAAAGCTTGTAATTCTCTGTGGCCTACATTAACAATTCTTCTTGTCCTTTGAAAAGAGGGAAAATGGGAGGTAGATAAAGGCTAATGGCTATTCATTTGAATTTAATGAGTCCGTTTACTCTCTAGATATGCTAGGAGCCAGTTGCTTTTCATTTTTGAGGAAAAACTAAACCTTTTAACGCCAAAAGATTTTCAGCTTGTTGGAACTTGCTGTATGTTCTATGGAAAGAATATTTAAGAGACAGGGTAGATAAATAAATATTGGTTTTCTCAACTAGAAGGTGTGAGCACACCTAATTCAGCATTCTAGAATGATGTATCTGTTGGTAATATCGAACTATTTTTATCTCCTTATACTTTTGATGGTTAAAGAATGGGGTCAAATTCTTTCTTTTCTTTTCTGTTTTTTTTTTTGGGGGGGGGGGTTGGATTGTAATCAGGCAGTTTGCAAACTCATAAATATTACAGGAGTTAATGTAAATCAGAAGTGCTAAGAGGTCTGCCAAGAAGATTTGAAGGAAAGGAGATCTTGTCATTTTGTGGCTTATAAAGGCTGTTTTTATGTTGGCGTGCATCTATTGTTGTTTATATGTCTGCTTGTACGCAAGTGCATAAAGTTGTTTGCTTTTATTTCTCTGATTAGATCACTGCTGCATTTTATGTTGAGGCTAATCATTGATGGTTATTGCTGTTTCCTTTTCATTACTGTTTTTTTGTGGATTTATTATTACCTTTAGATGGAAACAGATAAGAATCATAACTACAATTGTTGTTTGCATCACAGTCAAGATGTACACTCTGCAGTGCAGACATCGACTCTGGATCATTGATCCCTAATAAAGGTACATTCTGATAGCTTCATTAATTTTCTCCATCTTTTTGTTCCCAGTTTTGCTATGTTCATTTCTTTCTGTCTCACTTCTCTCCCTCACCATTTCCTTTTTCAAGCAATTTGATTCCTTGTGTGTTCTCTCTTTTTTTCTTGAATCTTTTTTATCTGTTTATCATAATCTCACTTTTGTCCAACAGCTCTAAGAGCTGCTGCTTTAGCTGTGAAGCAAGAGGATAATCGGAGGCTATTCCATAATGCCGCTCTTCGTAAACGACGGAAAGAAATGGGTGACCAAATTGATTTATCAAAGAGATCAAGCAGGGTATGCTCTAAATTTCTTGACATCGTCCTTTCAAACTTTTGTTTGGCATGTATAAACTGTCATAAGCATAATGGGGATATTAAACTCGCAGTTCATTTGCAAATGCAAATGGGAGGAGATAGACCCATAATTTTCCATGTGGGCAAAACTGTTGCTAGAGTTTTCAAAGTTTAGGAGTGCTGCTTCTTGGAATCCGGTTGTTCTCTAGGAAATAGTCTTTATTATTATGAAAATGGGAAATGGACCTAAGTGAAATGCAGTTCTTTGACTCATTTTACTTCATTGTGCTAAAATAAAACAATCACATCATTTAATTTCTCAACATGGCCATTCGGTGTGAATTGGTTTTTTTATTGATGCATCTTTGTGAACTTACCTATCATGTAGGTTAATGTCTCAACATGGTCATTAGAAGTCAGGATAAGCTGAGATGTTCATGTTTTCTTTGGGAATTTTAGTTCTTGAATTCTTATGAAATGAAATTGAATCATCATTTAAAATGTTTGAGAAAAAAAAGGGGACATTTATGGTGAATATTATTCAAACTGCTTTTAGCACTCATTGAACTTTCCAAATGTAATTTGTTAGAGTTGTTTTCATCTTGAAATCGACACTCTTCAAATGTTTTTCTGTAGGAGAATGGAGAGGATGGTGCTGAGGATGGGTTGCATAGGGGCGTGCAATATCCATTTTCAGTGAATGAGAAGGTGTTGATTAAGGTGTGTGTTTTGCCATCTGTTTATGGCAAAAATTTTGATTATGACTTCTCTGACTTAAAAATTAGATTGAAATTTGAAACGGTTACACTGATTGTTTAGGGAAACAGGAGGACACCAGAAAAGTTTGTTGGAAAGGAAGCCGTTATTACATCCCAATGCCTCAATGGCTGGTGAGTGGGCTTGATCCAAAGATCTTACAGATGCACAAAACTGTGTCTAGTAGTCTTCAATTTTGTAATAAATGCTCATTAAAATACATTGTTAGATTCCAGTTGTGAATGAAGTGACATGAACCTTAAACAATTAATGATGTTGATATGAACCGACTTGAAATGTCCCTAGTCTAAATCCAAAAAAGAATTGAACTATAGTCTAAGATGACTGAACTACAAACTAATGTGACAAATGATAGTTTAAGGAGCTGGGTAAAAAAAGGATTACCTAGGCTTTACAACTAGGGATTCTTGATTGCATCAAACAAAGAAAGTAGAAAGAAATTCTAAACATTCACACCCAGGTTTCTTTAGGACTTTACGCTTTAGGTTGATTGCATCACAAAACCATAATAGCAATAATATAGAAAATCTCTTCCTAATCAAAGTCAATATTTATATCTATATAGGCTACTAGCCAACTGTGAACCTTAATCCTAAAAGAACTAGAACCCCTACCCCAATTAGGACTTTAAAAGAAAAATACCAGAAACTCTTAATAACAAAAGCTAATACTTTAGAAAAGCTTAATAGGGTAAGGGGAACAAACCAAGATCCTAATCCTACTGGAGATGTAAAATACCAAATATAACTTTAGATTTATGAATATTACAGTTAAGTCTCATAAATACAACAAGATCAACAAAATAAAGGCTTGAGTAAGCCAATCCCTCAATTAACTTAGTAGGGTTCTGCATCATAATATGGCTGAGCTTGAGCGTAACTCCAGAATTTTACTTTTAACAAGAAAGTTTAAGTTTGAAAAGTGCATTATCAACGTTTTGGAAAACTCAAGCAGAAGATTAAAATAATAAATATTATCTCCTTCACTTCTGTGTGTTAATTCCTTTTACCCCCACAAAAATTAGACTATAGTGAGATGACCTTTTCTTGAAGATACGCATTGAACGTTTATCTCTTAATGCATTCATTTCATTAAGTCGAGGAAACTGTCATTTCTTTTTTTTTTCACTCACACAAAAAAAGTAGATATGTCATCGCAGCAGAGGTAGCAATGGGCTTAGATTTCATTGGTGACAGTTGCCATGCTTTTTATGAATTTCTTGCAGGTATTTGCTTAAGATAATTGGAAGTGGTGAGAATGTTCGTCTACAATATCGATCTCTTTGTAAGATCATGAACCCGCAATCCACCATTGAAGAAGATAGATGTCCTTCACAACCGATTCAGAACAGTAGCTCATAGTTATAGCTGTAATTACCTTTTACTCACGGCATAAAGAAAACCTCAAATACCTAGAGGAATAGTGAACTTGTCCGGCTATCATAGATATGTAATTTCCTTCTCTTTTGTTTCTTTGATTATACTGTTGTTGTATTTGAATGTTGTTTTTATCCAGGAAAAGTAAGTTATTTGACTCCCAATATCATGTAAGAAACTCTGCTTAGAAAAAAGGAACTATGGAATATGTATAATACGACCAGCTTGCTTATTTCTATGTTTGTCTGTTGTTTTTTTTAATCTTTCTCGATCATGTAAATATGAAGATGACATAAGTTATTCCAACATGTTGAAATCGTAAACTGCTAACCACAAATACATTGTGTATTAAACTCCCCTTCCTGCCCTTTCTGCCCAGAACTTTAACTAGCTGCTCTAGGATGGTGCCATCAACCGGCAGCCACATTTTTCTTTTCTTTGCTGCTTTTCTTGTTCTTTAGGCTCGAATGGTGGTTCCTGTTGGTTTCCTCTTTGGCGACATGCATGTTGTGATGGCGGCTTTCCTAATCTCTTCTCCATCCTTTTTGTTGGGCCCTTGGTTTTCCAAAGATGGTGCAGGCTTCGGCTGCTTGAGGTTCCCATGGGTTATTTCAGATCAACCTTGTTCTTGGTTTACATTGGTTGCTCCTCCCTCTCCCTTAACTTGGTGCCCTGGGGCTGCTGGGAGCAGAGTTCTAAGTTTGGAGTCCACCATAGTCTTCGACCCCTGGCATGGTCATTTGTGGGGTGTTGTTTCGATTGTCCGCTTTTAGTGTCTTTGTTGCTCGCTCTCTTGCCAATACCAATGCACTGACCTGGGTTCTCCTTGGCCTAGTGACCAGGCTTCTACCGTTATGGTTGGTGCTGCTGCCTTAAGTTTGAATAGGAGAACGACGAAGATTGCTCTTTTTCTTGTTTTGGGGTTGTGGTGTTGTATTGACTGAGATTTTGGGCAGTTTATTCCTCTATTTGCTGTTGTTTTTGGATACTTATTTTGGTTTTGGGTTGATTCCGTAGCAGTTTTCCTGTTGTTCCATCATTTGTTTTTTCGTTTCTGTTTATGGAAAAATATGGCTATTAACTTCGTTGATTTAATTGTATTTTTTAATATTATTTGTGTTGGTTAAAAAAATATTATTTTTGTGTTCATTGTAGAGGTGTTCATGGGCCGGTTTGGGTTAGGTTTAAGTTGGGCTTAAGCATGATATTAATATATTTTATGCTTATCCAAGCTCGGTCTATCCCGAAATATGGGCATAAAATTTTATTCAAATCTGTCTTTATTTGCAAAAGAATAACCCAAGTCCATTTTAGGCTCACTCGTATTTTTAATTTTTTAAATATTTATATTATATTATTTTAGTATTTAATAATTTTATAAATAAAATTAAAATTTTTTATAGTCATCTTAACATTATTTTAATGTTTATATTAGAGTAATAATATATATTTAGTATATGTTTATTCTTTTAATGTGTTCTAAATTACATAATATATAAAAATAACATAATATAAAATATTATAAACTTAAAAACAAATCAGATTAGGCTCGGGTCTTGAATGTTCAAGCCCATATTTTAATCGGGTCTAATTTTTTTACCCGGATTCATTTTTTGGGCCTAATATTTTTGTTAAAACCTTCTCAAACTTTGAGTGCACCTTCAGGTTTAAACAAGTAACTCAACCCATGAATAAATCTAATTTATTGCTTGACAAGTAGAAAATTAAGTAGCCTATAATTTTATTAACATACATTCTCGTTTAAACTTTTTAAAAAAATATATATTAAAACATAAAATATTGTCGGGCAATTTACCAAAAAAAGCTATTTTTTTTTCAAAATTTACCGAAATGGGCCGATTTTTTAATTATTTACCGGAATGGTCCATTTTTCGGGAAATTGCGTCCATGTCAGCGCGACCTGCTGACGTGGACGCGATGTCCTGACACGTAGCGCGTTCCAGGGGACGCGATTTTGACGTTTTTTCACGTTTGGTTTTTTTGGCTTTTAGGGTTTAGGGTTCAGGCTTTTTAGGGTTTTTAGGTCCCGGAATAAATTATTTCGAGTTAACGTTTTTGAGCAAATAGTATAAAATCGCTTCTACCAAGATGCTATTTGAGAAGAAATTGTGAAATCGCGCCCTCATGGACGCGATTTTGCTACAGTAGTTCATGTAAGAAGTAATTTTTTTTGACGTTTCTGAGAAAAAAGTATAAAATCGCTTCTACCAGGATGCTATTTGAGAAGAAATTGTGAAATCGTGCCCTCGTGGATGCGATTTTGCTACAGTTGGTCATGTAAGAAATAATTTTTTTTTGATGTTTCTGAGCAAATAGTATAAAATCGCTTCTACCAGGATGCTATTTGAGAAGAAATTGTGAAATCGCGCCCTCGTGGACGCTATTTTGCTACAGTAGCAAGTTTGGGCTGAGGCTATAAATTAGGCAGAAAATGTTCTTAGAATGCATGTCATAGCAGAAACAATTTAGAGAGGCTAAGAAAGTTAGAGTTTCAAAATGAGTGAACGTATTAGTGCTGTTATTTACTACGATGGTGAGGTTTGTCATACCGAGAATGGTGTTGTTTTTTTGTCAGAGAATACGATGCGACTGTCATTTAACCAGAACATAGATTTGACAGAACTTCGTAAAAGAATTAGGCGTAAAATCTTCGGAACGACGCCAATGAAAGTTCTGTCAATCACGTATCGATTTTGTTCTTGTGTTGATCCGGTGACATATGACTCGTTCGACATAAAAGGTGCTCGTAGCTTGGAGGCAATGATGCAGACTCATCTTGCTAGTGGAGCATCTTATATTGAGTTATATGTACAATTTACGTCGCCAACTTTCGTCCGGTGTTCGAGATGTATACACGACCTTGCTCCACTAGAATACGAAACAATATGGATATCCGAGAAATAGCCAGTCAACAGAAGTTGTGTGGATGGTGTAGGAACCCAGGCCATACAAGTCGATCATGCCCTAATCGCAATAGTTGAATGTAATTTTAGAAAAAATTATATTTTATTCAATTATTAATTGATAATTGTATTAATTATTAGTAAAATTATCAAATTAGTTTAATTTCTTAATTGTTAGTACCAGTCAAAACATTTTACTAAATCTAACATTATGTAAAATTATGTAAAATTATTAAGTCCAAAAATTGTGTTAATGGTTAGTAAAATTATCAAATTATGTAAAATTATTAAGTCCAAAAATTGTGTTAATGGTTAGTAAAATTATCAAATTATGTAAAATTAGGTTAGGGTTAGGGTTAGGGTTAGTGTTTTTAATTAAATTAGGTTAGGGTTAGGGTTTTTAATTAAATTAGGTTAGGGCAGTGGGTTTTTAATTAAATTAGGTTAGGGTTTAGGGTTTTTAATTAAATTAGGTTAGGGTTAGTGTTTTTAATTAAATTAGGTTAGGGCAGTGGGTTTTTAATTAAATTAGGTTAGGGCAGTGGGTTTTTAATTAAATTAGGTTAGGGTTAGGGTTTTTAATTAAATTATGGTTTTTATTACATCAAATAGAACTTCTATTTTATTATATCAAATAATATCAAAATAACTCGAAAAAATTTCTATGCCTATTATATCAAATAAACTTCTATTTTATTACATCAAATAATATCAAAATAACTCGAAAAATCTATGCGTATTAAATCAAATAAACTTCTATTTTATTACATCAAATAATAAATTTAAATACGGCAATCAATGTCTAATCCTGGGGGATTCAGTTCCACATGGCGGCCGTCGACAGTTACGCGCTAGATTCCTCCTTCCTCTAGATTTCGGCGGCGATTGTTCTTCCTCCGGTGGTGATTGTGGTTCTTCCGGTTCGGCATTTGGTTGTCGGACTTGAGACGATGATCCACCTTCAAAGAATAGTGTATGTGGAGGTGTTTGCATCATGAACGGCGACGGTGTTTGAAAGCCATACGTTGGTGGCGATTGGTAAAAAGGAGAGCTCCCCGACGACCCCAATTGCGATCCCTCTTACGCCGCTGGCCTAGATATCGGTGGTCCGTTCGGCATAACAGGAAATGGAGCTAAACCGGGCATTTGGCTCCAACCTGCCATAGGATTCGGAAAAGGATACATGTAAGGGTTAGGGTACATATAAGGGCTAGGAAACACACCTGGCATCATAGGGAAAGGCGGTTGCGTGGGTATCATCTGTTGAATTGCTGTGTCAGGTGACTGCGTCGATGCTCTCGTTGGGGACGGTGATTGCATGATCGCTGATGATGAGCCGGGTGACTGTCTGGGCCTCGTTGAGGGGCTGCCTTCGTAGTCTTGTCGTCTTGGATTTAGGGGCCCGCGCCTTTCCCTCCCGACACGTATTTGTCGCTGCCTCTCCTCTGGCATACGAAAATACGGCTTGCCATGGATCCTAAACCATGGCATGTATTCTGGAACGCACGCTAACTCCGGAACAATGATTTGTTCCCGAGTAGGTAGATATTTATGCCGATTTTCCCACATTTCCGTGTACTCGGACCAGTACCTAGGCCAATCCGTACCTAATAGCCGAAGGTCGATTTTGTGGTGAACATCAAACACCTCAGGGTCCGCAGGAATCGGTTGTCTACATCCAAACTGTCGTAGCACTCTGTCTGTCTGGTGGGGCTCCACGGTTGCATAGTTGATCAACACCACTTTCGCGGGCCAAACGTTTGGATTTTGTAAAAACTCTTCTGGGATTACTGCCTGAATTGCCGGATCCTCGTATGGTGTCCATTGAAACTATATGAATATGATAGAAATATTAGTTATATACATAATACTAAATACTAAATACTAAATATCAATCGACTAGCAAATGTATGGAAATATCTATTTGCAATAATACTTACTTCTGCTTCCGACCGTTGCTCCAATAGAAGCCGTATATCTTCAACTTCAGATGGTAATCCACGATAACTTGCCGGATGGTTCCACCTAATTCAATAAAATTTTAGCATACTTTTAATTTTAAAAAATCTACATAATAATTCCAAAATGTAATATAAAATTTATCTCGTTACGAGTGGGAATGTATATGGGTGGTTCACTCGAGGACGTAGAAATGGAAATCGAAACCGTGCCCATGATTGCAGTAGTAACAGGCAACCTCCGATGTTTGCTCTCCTCGGTCGCATCGCCCCGTACATCTCCCGATATAATGTTGCCAAGACGGCAGACCCCAACTAAATTCACCGGCTCCTCTAAAATCAATAAGTTTTAGCAGCCACCTTAGATGTACACGGCTCCGTGACGTGTTGGACATCAGATAACCTCCAATTATTTGAAGAATGTATGATTGTGCATATCAGATTCTTTCAATTTCGGTTGAATTTTTATTCGGATCGGGGAAGGTGGCACGTAACCAGCCCATCTCGACCTTACCTCCATCCATTTTATCCGAAATAACGCCTAAAAACTCGTAGCACACCGCCTCCCAATTGCTAGATTGGGCAGACCCGGTGACTAGGTGCCCATCCACCGGCAATCCCAATTGCAGATGGACATCTTCTAGAGTGATAGTGCACTCTCCACATGGAAGATGGAATGTGTGCGTCTCGAGTCTCCACCTCTCGATCAACGCACTGATCAGTTTCGGGTCCAACTTGCATCCCCGGCCTACCGTCGCCACGTGCCAAAAACCCGCTTCCCGCAGGTAGTTCTCTCCTAACAGTGATGGAGGAGCATGCATATTCCGGATATTGCATTCCAATAACCGATCTTCAGACTTTTATAACAAATAATAAATTAATAATTATCTAAAAAAAACATAAATAAAAAAATCTTAAATAATATTTAAAAATTAAATTTAATACTTACCATTTTCATTTGCTCTACCGATATGTGATTCCTATCAAGACGAATCAATGATCCGGCCATTGATGAAAATATAAAAAAAAATTTAATTATTTTAAAAATATAAAAAAATATAAAATTATTTTAAAAAATAAAATTGAGGGGAAATTGAAATTAAATATGGATTTGAGAGAATTTTGGAAGGAAATTGAGAGGAAATTGAAATTAAATATGGGTTTGAGAGAATTTTGGAAGGAAAGTTGGAAGTAAATTGAGAGGATTAGAGAGGAAATATTAGATAGGATTTGTTTGTGAAAAAAAAGGGGTGGGGGGTATTTATAGTTTTTTTTTTGACCGTTGGGGGGGCAACGGTCAAATTTTTGACCGTTGGGGTACTGTTCACGCGCGGACGTGGACGCGATGTCTTGACACGTATCTTGATATCGCACTGACGTGGACGCGATTTTCCGGAAAATGGACCATTCCGGTAAATAATAAAAAAATCGGCTCATTTCGGTAAATTTTGAAAAAAAATGACTTTTATTGGTAATTTCCCCAAAATTATCCCTATATTTAATTTTATATTAAATTGAAAACATTTTATTACTTAAATTAATAATTTCGATTATAAAAACAGCCAAGCCACTTTCCACAAGCAAACCAATGTTGGTTTAGTTTTGGAAAAAGGAGATGTAGTGAGCGTCCTACATACCCTAAAGCAAAAGCATGTTACAGACATAGTAAGATAACACCTAAATTCCCCTCCCCATGTTATATGTGTCATGCTTATTATTATAATTTTTAAGCATATTAAAAATTAATAATGGAATAAAGTATTTTAAAAAATTACTATCACTTTCATCCAAGAAAATCGATAAATATATAGTAAGATAGCCAAAAAAAAAATCAGTATTAATCATAGACTCCCCCTAAATTACTACCTCTATATACAAAAAGTCAAAAAGAAAATTGGAAAAATTGTTGGGGAAAAGAGAGCAAAAATCCAAAAAAAAAGAAGCAAATACATGTTTTGTCTTAATAAAACCACAACAGCCAACAATACATATGTGTTTGTTTAATAATCACGGGATCAGTCGTATAACCCCAATTGGCATTATTAAAATAATCACATGTTGACAGACAATGACACAATACACCAACCGAAGCCTCCCCATAGTTTCCTCCTTCACTCTTGGCCTTTTCCTCCCACTATACCCCCCTTTTTTTTATTTCTTATATCATCTATTAGTACACTTTTTTTTTTAATTTATATCAATTTGGCTTTTTTTCTTTCTAGTAAAGATCTGTATTTTCTTTGGTTAATGTGTTGTTTGCTTTTGAATTATATATATATATATTGTCGATTCCATTCTTTAAAAATATCATATTTTTATTTAATCAACTACTTAAATATTTTATAAATAAGTGGGAGATATTGTTAAATGGACAGGAAAAAATATATACAAATGAACTCAGACAAAAACTTTTTAATTTACACTGAAAATTTCCCATTCATATTTTTATAAGAAAACATATAATTAAGATATTCACCATATTTGAATTTTATAATTAGATATTTATGTTAAATTTTTTAAAGGATAAAATACAATTACAATGTAAAATTATTTACTTTTCAAGTAATCATACAATTTCTCAAACCAGAAAGAAAAAACTTATTTACTTTTTCAATGTAATCATGCATTTTCTCAAATCTTGGCTTCAATTTATCAAACACTAACCCCCTTCAGTAATTATACAAAGAACTTCAACAAAATCTTGGCAAAGTTGCATTGTAGCAAGGGGTGATGGCACTGTTATGCCTTACCAACTTTGACATCTGCCCCTTCATTTCCTTACACGCTTTCTCTAACTCTACCACTCTCCATTGCATCTTTTGCAAATTTAGTTTCATATATTCAGTCCCTTCTGAAAAATTCTCTGCTGATGATGAATCTATGCTATCATGGTACAACACCCGGCTGCCTTTGGGATTACTCCCATATAACATTAACTCATTTTGGGGTACTTTAGATTGCTGTGATATGAGTGCTTGAACTGAAATATTTGGTGGGATTCTTGGATTCTTGGCTAGCTCTTTGCTTGCTTCAAATGTGAGCTTTTCATAGCTGAGACATCTGCAAAGCCTTGATCTATCTTCAAAAGAAAGTGTAGGATGGGACTGCAATAGCCATTTATGAAACATCAACTCTCTGAGTTGAAAATAGAGGGGGCAAAAAAAAAAGGGTATGAAATGGTCACCTGAAGATAGAAATCAATAGCTCTATAGACCCCATCAAAACAATCTCTAGCAGAATGTGGTAAACTCTCAGCAACTGCAAGGAACTTAGAGGTGTTGAGGTTCTGATCAGGAGATATTTCTCTCAAATACTTATCTATTAATCTTCCAAGCTTCTTCATCTTCTCTGAATTCACCCCTTCACTATTAACAAACACTGTAATCAATCTTATTACCAGATTGACATCATAAACACCCTTGTTATGTCCAGATACCAACAAGTCATCTACAGTTGCTTCATCAAGATTCTCACCAATCAATCTCTCCAACCCTGCCCTATAGTCTTTGCTGAGGCTAAAACCAGATACAAGTCTCAATACCCAGAAAAGTTTCCTGCAAGAAAATTTGGTTTTCCCCACTAGGATAACCCCATGAACAGCTGTGTCAGCCAGACCACCATATTCAGATTTTGAGGTTGGTGAACCTTGGGGTCTGCTTTTGAGGTAATGGAGAAGGAACCTTGTGAGTGTAAAACTGTTATTTTGGTTCCCATAAGCACCCAAGTTCCTAATGATTTTTTCTATAATCTTTGGACTTAGTATTGTCAAGTCATCAAACCACCAATCCTTGCCTGATTTAGTACATGGACTAGCTGACTCAGGAGAGGCTTTGGATGTTGAAGAGAATCTGAACCCAAAACTTGTCTCAGGTGAAGATGATGATGAAGAAGATGTTATGAAGTTCATATCTGAGTTCTGAGCAATCTTTGCTAACAATGCAAAAATAAACTTTTGGATTAGACCATATGAATCTGCATATGAAAAGAATGGCTCACAACTCCTTAGGCTCATGATTAAATCAGTCCAAGACCAATCAAACATCCCTTCAAGGAACTTATCCGTTTGTCTCAAGAGATTATTGGTTGATGTTTTCTCAGTCATGCCAAGAAAAAATGCACAGCAATAAAAGAGAGGTACATTGGAAACTGTGATTTCAACTCCACCATAGCTATAACAGAACCTTGCAACTTGCTCAAACCCATCTGGTCCTCCAGGGAAATCATTGAGCTCTATAACGTAATTTTCAATCTGTGTTTTTCTCTTTTGTTTCCTAATGATCTTCTTCAACCTTCCTGAGAAAGCTGATATAATATTCTGAAAAAAAAAGTTCCAACAAACATATTCACAATCAGTGGTTCTACTTGTCCATACAAATGAAATTAAGAAAGAAAAACCCCAGAAATGAAAGAACTTACCTCATGAAGGAAGAAAGCATGTTGATCATTAATGATAATCTGAAGATTGATGAACTGAGGCATTGCTATTGCTTGTTTTTTCCCAGGTTTTAGCTTGGCATAGAATGAAGCAATGAAACCAAAATAAAGGAGGCTTTTGTTAGTATGTGACAAAGAAGAAACAGGAAAGGGTGTTGAGTGGCAAAAGAGGCGCAACAAATATGATTATATATTAGAGAGAAGCCATAGCCTAAAAACTCCAGGTAGAAATTATTGAACCATTTAGGTAATGGATAAGTAAAACCAGCAAACTTATGCCATATTGCCATACATGCTCCGGGATGTGCGTTCCCAATATTAAAATCAATGATGTTTGTCGACCTGTATACTTTATTTTGCCAAAAAGAATCCTGCCACACCGGTGGGTTAAAGACAAAACCTTCAAAAACTCTTCCATGCATGCATATAATACTTATATATAAATGCCATTTTTTAGATGTTTGGAAGCAAAAGGGATTAGATTCAATTCTTTGACTGAGAAGAGATGTATGTATAATCCAATTGGCTAACTTTTTTTTCTAAGCCTATAAAATTCATTTACTAATAAAGGATTACAAGGTTAAAGGATATCATCCCCATTCCAATGATAGAGCATATTTTAATATGTCAAAGTTGTGAGATTATTTGTATAAAGTCATCACTTCATTTACTTTTTGGTTCTAGACTTTTAATTTCAAATGTTTTAATTACTTTTATATATTAAAGTTTACTCTATCATAATAAAACTTTCATTTAATTAAAATGCAAGGATAATTATTCGGTATACTGTGAGATTTTGTTATATATCATAAAGTTGTATTTAAAAAATTAAAAAAATAATAAATAAATAAGACGTGACAAAATTTCAATCCCATTTGTGGAGTTAAAAAATTTCATCGCCTATGTACTAAATAAATATCGTGATTAGATATTTAGTACACTGCTAGTAGAGTTTTTAAACTTTACAAGCAAGGTTAGATATTAAGCATTATGTGTTTTTAAAAAAAAAATGAGATGTAACATACCCTAGACATCGGTGGTTAGATTTGTATCTGGTGTTCATTTATGAATTATGATGTAGCATCAATTTTATTACAAACAAGGAATTTGTATAATGACTATGGATAGTCTATGTATGAAAATAAGGTCATATTGGTGGTGTTAATTGATGTGTACCTACTTACTAATTTTTTCATGTCGGTATTATGTAATATTCAATAGCCCAAAGTACTGTGTAGAACATTTTTGAAGAATGATGTCAACCAACTTTTGCTCGAACATTCATCCCGAGTTTCAAGAATGCTAAAAAGAAGGCTTTGAAATACCATAGCAAGGAGATAAAATCATTAACTGTTTTAATTTCAAAATCTAAACTCTCCTATAGTACCAAAACTGTGGCCACCCCATCACACTAAATCCACAATACATCCAACTCTAGACACTAGTCTTTGCTAAGATGCCAATTCAACTCAAAATGTTTCAATCAACTGCCATATTCTAACCACATTAACGTCACCCATTCTTTCTTTCTCAGTAAAAGTATCTGCCTCGGTCTCGATCCCGTCCATAATCTCTATCTCGCTCATAATCATAATCACGGCTCCGATCCTTTCCCCTATCCCTCTCTCTGCTTCGACTACGGCGTCTTTCCCTATCTTCACGCTCTCTATTCTTGCTACTTTCTCTATCATCCCGTTCCCTTCCTCTGTCTCTGCTTCTTTCTCTTCCATCCCTGTCAATCACACCTGCCAGATACAATGTTTTATAAAATTAAAAAAAAAAAAAAACTGTTGATGTGCCTTGGCTCTGCTGAGACCCTGCAGGTTCACAGGCCAAGTGGCACATCAACAAGTCTGGTATTGTTCCCAGTGGGAATTTTGTCTCCCACCTTTGTCGAGGGCTTAAGTGCCTGAATAGGCGGCGGATTCACAGACCATAAGCATCTAGTAGGATGCCTGAGAAGGCAAAACCCTGCACAATTGAGCTCTTGGCAGAGTCTGAGACAAAACTTCCACCGGGGACAATACTGAATGTGTCGAGGGTCCAACCCTCAACAAGAATACTGTTTTTTTCTGGGGTATAAATGAAAAAAGTGTCGTTTTATTTAAGTTAAAAAAAAAGTTTATATGAGCTCAGTATTTTATGCCGATATGAAAGTTTTCAATGAGTATCTATCTGGGCTAAAGCTGATATGAAATATGGTTACCTCATATATAAAATATACTGTAAAACAAAATTAGCCGTCAAACTAATCTGGAACAAAGCAACCTAAACTAGGACCCTTATCTTTCATTTTCTGTATGGCAATCAGTATCTAAAAACAACGCATCCTCATATGAAGTAATTATCAACGTAATGAACCTAATACCTAGTTCCTCAACCTCCCAGCCAGCCCGGCCTGAACCTGGTAGCACTCGAGCAGCTTCAGCTTGTTGTGTTTTTGCTCGAAACTTTTTCTTGAGATTGCCAAACTCATCATACATCTCACCATCATCCTGAGGATAACACATAATTACCATAAAATTAAGATATTCAATGAACTAAGCTTCAAATAATGATAACAGATATATTTTTACTTCTGCTTCACGTCGACGTCGCCTTGTTTCCTCTATCTCTTCTTCATCAAGTTCTTTGTAACCACCAGCACGTCCTCCTCTGTTAACCACAGGTATAAAGCAAACGTAAGATGCTTTGCACATAGCAGTAAAAATCGAAGGGTAGGAATGAAAGCTCAGTAATACTGTAGTAAAATGACAAAAACAAACTAGCATTTCACTCCATCTAGTAAAAGCATATTAAATGAGTCAAAAAAATGGGATGTGAATACAATTAAAGAAAAGAACATAGAAGAGGAAATGAAGCAAACGTAAGATGCTTTGCACATAGCAGTAAAAATCGAAGGGTAGGAGTGAAAGCTCAGTAATACTGTAGTAAAATGACAAAAGCAAACTAGCATTTCACTCCATCTAGTAAAAGCATATTAAATGAGTCAAAAAAATGGGATGTGAATACAATTAAAGAAAAGAACATAGAAGAGGAAATGAAGCCAATGCTCTGATAATAAAATTAATTAACAAGTAGAAGAATACCGTGAAGGCACATAACAAGAATGCCTATGCAGTAATGGCAGTTACTCCAGAACATCACTACAGAATCAGGTAAAACTGTTTAAAAAGAATAATGCACTGTGTAGAAGAATGTATGCAATTCAGGTAATAAGAGGAAACTACATTTCTTTTCAGTTTCCCTCCAATGAAGTGAGCGTCTAACTAACTAAATTTAGGATCTTTTTGCTCTCTAGATAGCCAGTAGCACAACAAATTCCAACAAGTTCAAATAACGGAAATGGGTAGCTAAGGAGAAAATGATGGAACAAACTTAAGAAAGTTGAATACCAGTTGTACTAACAAAACCCAATCAAGCCAATAAAATAGGGTCAAACCAGCATATCTAGTGCAAAGAAAACTAATTGACAAACATATTTAACAAAAAATGATGGAAACCAGATTTCCAAGACATTTGGCTCAAATAAATAGTAAGAAAGTACTGAAAGGAGTTCAAGAGCACAAAAAGGAACTGCCTGACTACATATCAAGGAGCAAAATTGATGCACAGCAAAAAAAACTCAAAGCATAAACCATTTTTGTTCCAAAAAGTTTTTCCAGTGAAATAATAACAACAACAACAACAACAACAAAGAATAGTTTGTGGTCCAGGCCGTTGTGTGTACCCTAATCATGAAAAAAAAAATAGTTAAATAATGAAAGAGATGAAATACAGAAAATACAAGAATGAGCTGGTTTATTGGAATTTTCTTTTATTTTCCATCTCCTTCAAGTGAAGGGAGTGTGGTACAAGTTTCTTTTAGAAAAGGAGCAGTAAGCAAAAGTTAATGCATTTGAAAGAAAGCAAAGCCATGTTTTAGCAACATTATATGAATTGGAAAAGGTGAAGATCGAAAGGTGGTGTCTCATGCTTGATTGGAAATAGTAATGGCAACAATATCACTACTGTCAATGAAACATGGTTCTCAGCTTTCTCACTATAACTCAAAAAGATTAAAAGATACAAAAGAGAAACCATTGGCAAAAAGAGAAATAGGGAAAACAAATTAATGCCAATGCCCATCCAAAACCAAAAGGTAAATCAGAGGAAAAGAACACTTGTAAGGTTGACGACTTATTCATATAAGATTAAAGGTCCACATCACCCTGAAGGATACTCTTACAACATGAATTAAATGAAGCAAATGATTAAGCTACACAATGCCAACATGGAAAAGTAAATCAACAATACAAAGAAGATAGATCAAATTTTCAATGAAAATATCCACAAGATTTTAATTTGTAACTAAGATTAGAATATATCAAATACTTATGAATACCTCACACCACCCTCATTGTGACCAGGTTTATTAGTGTTGCAAATATTGCATTTCATACGCTTAGCCCAGTTGATGTTACCACACCTGTTACAGAGAAATTCAAAGAACTGACATGAATAACGTTGGGCAAAAGATGGCATTACATTCAAATATAAAAACCACACCCACATTTCTTAACATTTGTAGAGTTGAAGTGTAAAATGTTTAAAGCACCAATAAAACCACCCCTAGTGGCTCCTCACCAATTTGTATAATCCAGCAAAATATTAAAGACATCACTTTGGCTTAGTTCAAGTGGCAAGAGAGGGGGCATGTTACAGTAGAGATATTACGTTCGAGCAGTAGTGCTCTCCTTTGCACCAAATAAACAGAAAAACTAAAAGAAAATATTGACTTTCCTAAGATCACACAAGGACCAGAAAAGAAGGAAAGATTTCACTCGAGCATTAGAAGTCATACATTGGGCAAGGCCAATCATTTGGGCCAAAAAGTCCACCAGTAGCAGCTACTGCTCGGCCATGACCTCCAGAATCAGGAGCACCACGACCCTTCCCACGACCACCAGCCCCTCCACCACCACCAGATGCACCTGCAGGTCGAGCAGTTCCACATCGATTGCACACACCACGGAATGAAAAGTTGACATTGGAACAACTGCATCCAGAAACATAAATTATATGAAGTATGAAAATAACAATCAGAGGTAAAGACAATTGGAAGGAAATGTTACAGAAGAGCAAGAAGCTGCTCACCAATATCACATCACAGACCTTGTATTCGGACAGAGCCAATCTCCCTCCTGTTGCCACGTCTTTCCTGAAGCATCAACCCGACCTCTACCCCTTCCACCACCCCCATCCATGTCCTTAGCTGCATCATCCTCAAATCCACCATCATCAGCAGCTGCAGTTGGAACATCTACAACAGCATTACTACTCTTACTCTCTGCCATAAAAACACCAATTGTGCTCCCATGGAAATCCTTGTCATTAAACCATTCAACAGCAGCCAATGCAGCATGTGGATCCTCATAAGTAACAGTAGCATCACCTTTTGGCTCATTTGTCACCTTATCTCGGTATAACCATATCTTAGGTCGACCAGTTCGCTTATCTTTCTATAAAATCAGCAAAAACACAACAATAAGGTGACAGATAGCACAAACAGCTGCATACATTTTGTTTTTCCATCAAAACTTTATGAATACCTTTAGCAAGCCAATGGTTCCAAAATATTCAGCTAACATACTTTCATCGGTTCCCTCAGGTAAATTACAAACATAGATGGAACCGTTTGTAGGGTATCCTCTTCCTGAATTGCTAGCCATAGTTTCTTCACTTCGTCAAAATCCTTCTAGAAAGCTCTAAACAAAATTAAAAGCTTAGCTAGGTTTAAAATTAGCAATAAATGTTAAAAAAAAGGGAAACGCTTTAATTGATCCTGCAAGGTGCCATTAACAGAAAATACTATAAAAAATTATTAATATCAGAACAAAATAAACACAGATAGATCTCACCTTAATGCTTTCCTTTTTTTTTATAAAGAAAAAGAAGTTTAAGCTAAATCAAAATTTAAGAGCAAACAAAATAAATTAAAAAAGCTAAAATATAGGATAATCAGGAAACATACGACAAAGATCTGAAGCGAAGAAATAAAGGGAAAGGAGAGATGGAATTCTCACTGGTAGTGGTGGCGCAGGCGGCGGTGGTGGAAGATCAAATATGTGAAAGTGAAGATGGCGGTGGTTTCGTCGCCAGCGACACCGGTGGTATATTTTCTCTTCCTCCTTACGATACGAGTTGAGGATAGGGCTTCTTTTTTGTTATAACGGGTCCTGCCGAGAGTGGCGTCTCCCGCTCCGGTGTTGCTATTATTAACTAGTAAAAACTTTTTTTTTATATATTTTTTAATGCTTAGGCATAAAATTTTGAAAGAAAAATATAATATTTAAAATTTTCGATAAAATAATTTTTAAACATATATTTTGTTAAAATAATTATTTAATTAAAACATTTAAAATAAGTAAGGAAAAATATAATATAATATATAAAAGTATGAGTTTAAAAAAACTTTGTTTTCTATCATATCACTAAATTAATTATAATTTAATTCGGAATTGTTAGTTAAAAATATGTACTAATTTAAAAATAGATTTATTATTTGAATAGAATTCTAAGTATGAAATATAGATAAAAATTGTGATAATTATTTCTCATGTATCATCTATAAAACATTGGAAGGCTATCAGTTTATGCATTATAGAAGAAGAGTCAAATCCAGAAACACAAACAGTAGATTTTAGGACAGCCAGAGCCTCTGTCTCTTCTATCCCAACAACATTTAAGACCAATTTACAAGGAATAGATAATTCCTCAAATATAGCTCAACCTATCTATGCCAGACAAGAAGAGAGTCCCCAAAATTCACCTAACATGTCACCAACTTATTCATCAATGACTAATAATGCAAGACAAAGAGAAAATTCAGAAATATTTGTTTAAGAAAAATTGTTTGAAATAAATAAAGAATGGTGTAGAAAGCACTTCTATTCCAACAAAAATAAGCAAAAAAGAGATGACTACTTTAAAAATTATAATGATAAAAAAGAAAATATTCTTCAAGAATATTATAGATTTATGAATACTCATAAAGTCCATATAAAATTCTTTGAATGGTTTGAAGAATATTATTTAGGATCTGTTAATACAATAAGACATAATACTAGATGGCAGACTAATAAAGGAGAAGTTGAATCTCGACATCCCCCTTTAATGGAGGTTCAATATCTTCATAAGAATACTGGAATAAAAGCAAACCCTTTAAGAATGAGAGCTCCCGATGCAGGAGAACAAATCTCATCAAAAGATATCAAAATAATAGTAGAACAAAACAATTATACAAATATTAATCTTCATACAATAGGAAAACAATTAGATTATATTGAAAATTTGGTAGAAAGTCAACCAATCAAGAGAGAACCAGTAAAAGAGATAACCGAAAAAAGTTCCAAATAACCAATATTCACACCTTATGAAATTCCAAAAGCTTTCCAAAAATCCCAAAATGATTTCCTAACAGAAATCCAAAATAGACTTAATGCTTTAGAAAACCATAAGTCTGAATTAATCGCCCCTGATACCCCAATACAAACCCAATATTCAGTAAATACATTACACCAATCCTCCCAATCTGACTCGGATCAGTCAGATAACAACAAATTAACAAGATGGCTTGGAAAGAACCAAAAAGATTATATTATCCAAAAATCACTGCACCTGATCTTAACATAGAAGAAAAATCTGTTTTCCAAAATAAATACAATGCTAATACAATCTATGAATGGAATATAGATGGAATGTCCGAATACAATATTCTTAGTTTATTACAACAAATGACAATGGTTTCAAATGTTTATAAAACCCAAAATCAAAATGGATTAATCAATGACCATGCTATAGCTAATCTTTTAGTTGCTGGATTTACTGGTCAATTAAAAGGATGGTGGGATCATGCACTGACTAAAACCCAACAGGAAGAAATTTTAAAAGTAATAAAAAAAGATGACCAAGATAGAATTATTTTAGACGAACAAGGAAGAGAAATCCAAGATGCAGTAGCAACTTTAATTTTCTCAATCTCTAAACACTTCATTGGAGATCCTTCTCATCTTAAAGATAGAAATTCAGAATTATTATCAAATTTAAAATGTAAAAAATTAATCGATTTTAAATGGTATAAAGATGTCTTTATGACTAGAGTCATGCAAAGATCTGATAACCAGCAACCATTTGGAAAGAAAAATTTCTAGCAGGACTTCCCACATTATTAGGAGAAAAAGTTAGGAATCAAATAAGAGAAAATTACAAAGGTATTATTCCATATGAAAAGGTTACATATGGTGAACTAATTAGTTTCACCCAAAAAGAAGGATTAAAAATTTGCCAAGATTTAAAATTACAAAAACAACTCAAGAAAGAAAGATATCAATGTAGAAAGGAATTAGGATCATTCTGCCACCAGTTTGACATCAGGAATGAGCCTTCTTCTTCAAAAACATGTTGCCCTGAAAAGCCAAAAAATAGGAAAAAGAATATTTCAGAATATTATAAAAACCTAAATATAAAAAATACAGAAAATGGAAGAAACAACAAAAAACAGAAAACAAAATTGACAAAACAATAAAATGTTATAGATGTGGAAAACCAGGACATATCTCAAAATATTGTAAAATCAAAAGAAAAATCAATAAATTAAATTTAGAAGAAGAGATAGAACAAAAATTAAATGAAATCCTGTTAGAAACAACTTCTTCTGAAAATGATACAACAGATGAATTACAAATAGACGAATTACATACAACATCCCAGTCTTCTGGAGATGAGAATGAACCTTCAATTAATATGCTAACTAAAGATCAAGAATTTATGATAGAAGTTATTGATAAAATTCAAGACCTAGAGCTTAAAAGAGAATACCTTTTGAAATTAAAATCCTCATTAAAAGATAAACCAGAAAAAGAAAAAGAAATCATTTCTAGTCAATCACAAATGTATAATATACAAGATATAATATTTAATAAATATGAAAAAATAAAACCAAGACAAATTACAAACTCTGAATTACAGTTGGAAATAAAACAGATTAAATCAGAACTTTCTCAGCTTAAAATAGAACAACAAGAAATGAAAGAACAAATTAGATCCTTAAAACACGAAACCTCAGAAAAAAGTTCATCAGAAACTGAACCTGAACCTGAAGAAAATACACAAGAATATATGATGGTTCTAACTGAAGTATCTATTCAAAGATATTTAATAAAAATAAATATTGTCATAAATAATGAATTTCAATTAGAAACAATAGCCCTTTTTGATACAAGAGCGGACCAAAACTGCATTAGAGAAGGAATAATTCCAACAAAATATTATAATAAAACATCAGAATCTCTTAAGGCTGCAAATGGTAAAAAATTAAAAATTACTTACAAAATTCCCAATGCAGAAATATCCAACAAAGGTATAAAATATCAAACATGTTTTTTAATGGTAAAAGATATTACCCAAGATGTCATATTAGGAACCCCATTCATATCCTTACTCAAACCTTATAAAGTAACAAATAATTCTATCTCCACTAAAGTTTTAAACACTAAGGTAGAATTTCCTTTTGTAGAAAAACCGAAAATAAGAAACCTCAACCTATTAAAATCTTTATCCATTCATAATGGACAAATTAATAATTTAATCAATTACAAACAGAAGCAAATCTCTTTCCTAAAAGAAGAAATATGTTTTAAAAAATTAAATGAACAATTAAAAAAAGAGAAATACAAAAAAGAATAGATCAAATCAAAAAAGAAATAGAATCAACGATTTGCTCTGACATTCCTAATGCCTTTTGGAATAGAAAGAAACATGAAGTAACATTACCATACGAAAATGATTTTGATGAAAGACAAATACCCACAAAAGCAAGACCAATACAAATGAACAAAGAAATGAAAGAATTTTGTAGACAAGAAATACAAGACCTTCTTAATAAAAAATTAATTAGAAAGAGCAGTTCCCCTTGGAGTTGTTCAGCATTTTATGTAATAAAAAATGCAGAACTTGAAAGAGGAACCCAAGATTAGTAATTAATTACAAACCTCTCAATCAAGCCTTAAAATGGATTAGATACCCAATACCAAATAAGAAAGATTTGCTACAAAAACTTTGTAATGCAAAGATTTTCTCAAAATTTGATATGAAATCCGGATTTTGGCAAATCCAAATAAAAGAAGAAGAAAGATATAAAACAGCATTTACTGTACCATTTGGACAATACGAATGGAATGTAATGCCTTTTGGGTTAAAAAATGCTCCATCTGAGTTCCAAAGAATAATGAATGATATTTTTACCAATATTCTCAATTCACAATAGTATACATCGATGATGTATTAGTATTTTCAGAAAATTTAGAAAAACACTTTAAACATATATCAATCTTTATAAAAGTCATAAGAAATTATGGTTTAGTAGTTTCTAAATCCAAAATAAGTTTATTCCAAACCAAAGTAAGGTTTTTAGGTCATTATATTACCCAAGGAACCATTACCCCAATAGAACGATCTATAGAATTTGCTAGCAAATTCCCAGACCAAATTCTTGATAAAGTCCAATTACAAAGGTTCTTAGGAAGCCTCAATTATGTTATAGACTTTTATCCAGGTCTTAGCAAATTATGTAAACCATTATATGATAGACTCAAAAAGAATCCACAACCTTGGACAAAAAACCATACCAATATTATCACCCAAATCAAAAAACAAATCACTAAGCTTCCTTATTTATATTTAGCTGATCCAAATGCCCCCAAGATAGTTGAAATAGATGCTTCTGAAATAGGGTATGGTGGGATCCTAAAACAAGTTAAAGGAGGAAAAGAGCAAGTAGTCCAGTTTACTTCCAGACACTAGAATCCTACTCAGCAAAATTATAGTACTATTAAAAAAGAAAATTTATCAATTGTTTTATGCATTACAAAATTCCAAAGTGATTTATTAAATCAAAAATTCCTTTTGCGAATCGATTGCAAATCAGCAAAAGAAGTTTTACAAAAAGATGTTCAAAACATTGCCTCAAAACAGATTTTTGCAAGATGGCAGGCAATTTTGAGCATATTTGATTTTGATATTGAATACATCAAAGGAGAAACTAATTCTTTGCCTGATTTTCTCACCAGAGAGTTTCTTCAAAAATGCCCCCAAACTCCGAGACAAAGGAAAAGGAAAAATAGAAGAATCATCCAAAACCCAAATCACATCAAAACCAATTAAAACATGGTATGAAATTTGCCATGAAGAAGATGAGAAATCATCATCATCGTCAAAATCCTCCAAAAATACAATAATTCAAGATGCACAAGATCCAAATGAGATTGGTTCTTAAATCAAAAAATGGATTGAGTCCCTATCTCAATCTCCAGAAGTAGCATTGGCCTTTTCGCAAATGAAAGAGGAAACTCCTCTCAAACAAATTGCTGCTGAAGCAGCAAAGGTTTCAAAAAATAAAGAGATTGTTTTACACAAACCAAAATCTCTTAAAAATGTTTTAAAAGAGACTTCTCTCCAAGATGTTTTTCCAAAAGAGATAGCGGTATCTTCACAAACTGCTACACAAAAATCTTCACAATATTTTCCAAACAAATATTTTGAAAAAATTCTTGTTATGGAGGAAGAATTTTCAGAAAAACCTCCACATATACTGGCAAAAGAACTTTTTAATGGATGGCATTTCAAACCATTGGATTCTCAAAAACCCCAACAGTATTATGAAAATATACTGGTCCAAACTGGATCTGTTTTGTTCAAACATTACACAGATCCAAAAGATCCAAATTTTATTACCCATTCAACAGCCCAAATATTAAAAATTCTTCGACCAAGAGATTGGAGTGAAAACCCAAATGCTCCAAAGAAATTCCCAGCCAAATTTACCTCCAAAATAGACCATTACCCATATTTTACATATTGAGATTACCAAATGGCATGGTACAATGCCTTTTTAATGAACAACCAACACATGAGACATTCGTGGCTCATATATTTCAAATATGGCACCCAATTCAAATTCCCAAACTAGTTCCAAGAGTGGTGGAATTGGTATGGACCATCATCCTTTGAGATACTACCAGAAAAATTCAAAACTTATGGCCCAAATTCTTTGACAAATTTCATCCTGAACCAGATCAAAAACACATTTACAGGACAATCCATTTTTTCTCAAAACTATGCATTTCCTGGATTGTCTCATGGAGTTATTCTTATGAGCAAGACCAACACACTGGAATTCCATTATCAGTTCGCAATTACAGGACTAAATGGTGGGACAAATTTAATGATGAGAAATATGATTCAAAATATTTGGATAATTTTTTCAACAAGAATCCAAGATTATGTAAGTCCGCAGCCTCGGATCAAACCACAGCAAAATTTCTTCAAGCAAAGTCATCAGCCAGTGCAATGTTAGCTCAAGCCAAGACCAAAAAAGAATACAAAAAACTCATGGCTGAAATGCTCAGCTCATTGGACTCCGAATCTGAAGATGAATCTCCGGCATCCTCAATCAAAACGGTGGATCTTGCAGATGATACCACTTCGGTAACCATCACCAGGTCCAAAAAGAAATAATACATGAACAGGAGAGATTCCCTGCAAGAAATGATGTGAACAGGAGAGATTCCCTGCAACAAAATAATGCGTGAACATGAGAGATTCCCTGCAAGAAATGATGTGAATAGGAAAGATTCCCTACAACAAAATAATGTGTGAACAGGAGAGATTCCCTGCAACAAAATAATGTGTGAACAGGAAAGATTCCCTGCAAGAAATGATGTGAACAGGAAAGATTCCCTGCAACAGAATAATGCGTGAACAGGAAATATTCCCTGCAAGAAAAGACAAGTGAATATATGTAATTTGTATTTTGTAACCAGAGAATATATTCTCTGAAAATTTATTTTCAAAAGTTTCAAATGTAATGATTTCCCGATTTAGATGATGTAAGGAGAGAATAGCCCTCTATAAAAGGCTATCAGTTTGTGAATGGAAGGCAGAACTCGTTTTTACCCATTTGAGTTGTTTCTCCAAAAAGTTTCTCAAAGTTTCTCAAGACATTTAAGTTTTCAAAAATTTAGTTTTTAAATTTCCAAATTTTCAAATTAAGTTTTCAAACTTAAGCTTTCAAATAACAAATATATCATTACCAATCCGGTCCTCAGATCATCGGGACTTCATGATATCAGAGCCAAGGAGGAGCAGGTATTCCTAAGTTTAAGAAAATATTCAATTTGTTTTCGTTATTTCTGAGTTCTGGTTTAACTATCTTTATTATCGTATTATTATTTTGCTGAGAATTGATACATCCAATCACACCATATAGGACTATATGAGTCTATGCATCCAATCACACCAATATGTAGCAGTGTGCCACTCAAATAATTGCAGCTGAGCTGCCATACACAAATTTACGGCCTAGCCGCCATAATTGCAGTATAAACTACTATATATTACTTCCTCCATCATATCATATCCCACCCACAAAACACATGCATATCATAATCATATATCATACATACATATATCATATATCATATGGCATACATACACATGTACTTTTATATAGATCATAGCATAACATATGGTTAAATTGAACATATCCTACTTAGCATACCTCTTAAACTTACCCGTGTATTTTTACATATTAGAACTTATGTTTTTTTGGCCCTATACGATGCCTATGAACCCAAATTTTGAGTCCCTTAAGCAACCTCTAATCGAGCCCAAAAATTTTCCAAAAGGGCCTACATGGCCCAAAAAGCTAGCCCGTGTGGTTTGCAAAATCTCACATGACCATGTACCCCAATGGCCTACCAACACGACTTGCAAAAACATACATGACTGTGTGGCAACACACAGTCAGTCACACGGCCTGCACACACAGCTGTGTGGCACTGGGTAGTTTCAAAAAACAACCTAGTTTCACGATTTATTCGAGTTTCAATTGAGTTTTTGGGTTGATTTCACACACTTGATTGCAAAATCGATTAACCACGTAGCTAGGAACTCCCGATACCTACACTCAAACATCCAATCGAACCATCTACTTGTCAAAAACTCATCTAATTTAATATTTTTTTGTCAAAAATTCAATCTCGAAAACGAAATTCGTATACTTTCTACTAAAAAACAACGCCAAAGATGGAAACTATTCCACTAGAAGATTCTAATTTCCGCACCCTTCAACTATTCAAAAATCATAAAATACCAATCAAATCTTTGAATAGAAAATATACCAACAACCTCACTTCACTCAAAATTGATTAAACTAAAACAACCATGAAAAACCAAAATAGTATTCGAGCAAACTTACACTGAGAATGGAAAGTGATCCAAGTAATAAACTTAATAGAAGTATTGAAGAATAACCCAAAAGAAGAAAAATAAATCAAGCGGGGAAGAAAACAAAAGAACAAAAAGAAAGAAAATGAAAATGGAAGAATTGGGAAAAACAAAAGGAATGTGCAAGGGATGAAAGAGTTGGGCGGTTGAAAACAAAAATGAGAAAAAATAGGAATTGGGGAAAATTAGTTTTAAAATAAAAGAAAATACTAAGAGGTTTAATTTAATCCAAATTCCACCTACCAAATATTTTTAAGAATTTTAGTTAAACTCAACAAGGAACAAGTCCAAAGGACAAAAATATTACACTCATGTGCAATACGAGATTGAAACACAAGACCAAGTGACAAGCTAAAGCCTTACCATAGAACCAATAGGCTCATTCTTGTTAACAAAATAACAAAATTAAAAGATAACCCGAAAGGCTAAACTTGGACATAACACAAAATTAAATCAGAAAAATCTCAGAACATAGGAATTGAACCCAAGACCTAAAGCACACTTTCAAGGCACTTAACCAACACACCAAATCAAATTATTTAACAATTTACGAAATTAAAATTTAAGAAATTTGGGGCATCACATAACTTGGTTATTGAGTATGCCTTTGGTGGGACTGTTTTGGATTTGATCCATAAATACAATGGAAAGATACTGGAAATGTAATTCCACCATTTTAATAGTTTATATCTTTATAGTTTTTAAAGGACTAAATCAATTTTTTTTATCATTTTTGGGCCTAAAGTGAAATTTTACCATTACTAATTTAACATTTTATAAATTATAAATGAGCCTAAATGGAAAATTTTTCATTTTAGGAGGGTCGGGGCCCCTTCTAGCCCCATGGCTTCACCTTTGTGTATGAGGTTATACGAAAATGATATTGGAAGGGCTTTGTCATAGCTGATTTCAAGTCATCCAAGGAACCCGAAGAAGGAGACATGATGTCAGCTTGATGTTTCCGCATTATATGTTGCCAGAATCAGTTACGAGTAGGGAAATTAGTGGTGGTTTTGATATATGGTCATTAAGGTGTGTTGTTATAGAGATGATGACCAGAAAGTTTTCTTGGGTATCATCTACCCTGACCCCAATCACTATGACTTGTGGATGAAGATTGCTTGCTCCAAGCATCCACTGGCTATACCCCAAGAGACGTTGATGGTAGGTAAAGATTTTTTGATCAGGTGTTTCACTAGTGATCCTCATCAATGTTGGAGTGTTGAAAAGCTGATAACCAATCCTTTTATGTTTCCTGAGCAGTCTCAGTTAATGGCATTTGCACCACGTAATGAGACTTTGCCTCCACATGAAATGGTATGGTTTGAAACAAACAAAACCCTCTCTCTATCTCAAAGTTCAAAGCGATACTAAAAGGAACTAAGAAAAATATGAGTTAATATGGATGTATAAGGTTTTAGGGTTTTGAAAATTGTCAAGTTATGTATGATTTTATGTTTTATATTTTATGTCTAAACATTGTTCTTAAATAATTCTAGTAGAATTTTGAAAATTTTATGTTTTCTTTTATACGCTAGAATATCTTCCTCTAATGATATCGTTTATATATAAAGTTTGAAGTGTTTTATATAAAGTGCTTAAAATGACTTAACTAGCATTGGATCATGAACCAACGTGCTTTTAACTTTTTCGTTTTCCTTTTAATGTTTTTATTAAAAATTCATATTTTAACACACATTCATATATATATATGCATATATATAGGTTATGGTCATATGCAAACTTTCCAAATATATGAAAAATATATTTTATATAAATATCTAACACTCGTTTAAATATAAGTAACATATCACATTACTTTAATACTTGTTAATTAAGATTTCCTTATGTTTTGTCTACTACATTGCAACTAATTGCCTTGTTATTATCTTGATTATGAAGTGATGACTTTATACATCATTATATGTGAGAAATGTTAGAGTATGCCCAAAGACCAATCATGAGATGATTGTAATAACATACTTGTTTTACCTCGTTTATTAATATAAGACATTACCATTATTATTTCAATTTCTTTTCTGTGTATATAAATAAACCGTTTTATAATAATGTTCTGAGAATAATGTGATTATTCTTAAAAGGTCCTTAGTTGAGTATTATTGTAGGCTTGGACAACAATAATGCATTAAGACTAACGTATAGTTTATTGATGACAAAGTGTTGTCATTGACATGAGATGTCAAAATCAATACATGAGTATGTGTGTTAGAAAACAACATATTGGACTGACATGCTAGGAGTATGTTTCTTGGATTATTATGTAAAAGTCACAACATTACTCGTAATGTTTCTTGGATTATTATGTAATAGTCACTACATTACTCGTAGTGATTACAATGTATGTGATCCTCAGACTTGAGATCATCATTATCCCAACATCGTGAGTTGTATATTTTGATACAGTCAAACGTCCACCGTAACTGGTTGTTCTATAAAGACTGATGTAGGATATACCACAATCTATGTAGTAGTATATAGTTAATCAATATAGGATTTGTCCCTCCTACATAAAGGGAGTAATATCTTAGGCCACTTGATTGAGTGAGACTAGAAATACATGACCATGCTCGAATAAGTTGATATGAGATATCATACTTATTTGTTTATCATAGTCTACTCAGGATATCAAGAAACATTAGATGGACTATGCAAATGTGACTATTCCATGACTTATGTCCATTATAGATATAAAGGGCAAAATGATTTAATACATGAAGGGTTAATCACAGGGAGGTTATGTCGAATCATGACTTATTGTAACTTAGGTAGCAATGATGCATTGCTAGATGCCACTCATTGTTTGTAATACTAGAATCGTTCTTGTATTATTGCTAATGTTACAAGAACCTACAAGGTCACACTCTATGGTTGAAACAAATAGAATCCAAACATAGTTGGTATTGTTTTTAGCTGTCACATGAATTAAATTGACTGTAGAATTTATTTAATTGGGCAGTTAAATATTGAACGAATTATATGTACAAGTACATTGTACACATAATGAGAACATGGTTGAATTAATATATATGAATTTGATTCGTATAAAATTTAACTAAACATAATTTATCGAAATCATTGTTATAATTATTGTAATTATAATTTACGATCGAATATTTTTATAATTATTGTAATTGTAATTTTTTAGTCAAACATTATTATAATTATGGTAATTATAATTATTATATTCGGTTAATTATTATAATGAATTTTGATTTGTATTAAAAGATCAACCATTCTCGAATTAAGATATATAGGGTTTTTAAGAAAACCTAATATACCTGAAATAAAAAGGAGTAAGGTCTAGCAGTCGTTATATAATAAATTTTCTCTAAAAAGTTTAACAGAGTTCTTGTCATTCGTTGTCACATCGGGTGGATTACGTAGAGGTCAAAAATTTTTGTAGCGGCTTGGAATCGGCATACAATTGCGCAAGCAGTTTCACAACAGCTATCTTTGGTTTTCTAGATGATTAAAGGTAATTGTTCATACCCTTCTCACCCCGATTTGTTCCACGCACATAGATCCTTGGATGTGATCACCGTATTTAATTTTTTCGCTGCGCCATGAGGTGTACTGGTGTTCTTATAGTGATATCAGATCCACTTGTGTGATAGAGATTCGGGTTTAAATCCTTGAGTGTGCAATTGTATAAGATGCATCCTTTACTTTTCTTGCGTTTTTTATTTAATCTTGAATATGTGATATTCATTAATACCGCTTTAATTCGTAATACACATAATCTGTTCCTTTTGATTATTTATTAAATGTTGATCATAATTTTTTGGCCTACTAGGTTTCGTTTTTGTAAAGTGTTAACAAATTTATCATCTTAATGACAGTGATGAAGTTGCGATTTCCAGTTAAATGTTTACTGGTTTTTTTTGTTCGGACTTGGAACAAGGGTTGTTCCAGTAAGAAAGCTCAAGGATGAAAATCCTGAAATCACGACACTATTGATAAAAGTTATCCAATCATGAGATTTCAAGCATATCCGGTTGAACAGTAATCCCTTCGGCCCGCTTCCTCCGCATCCATCACAGATCCCCATTTTTTTCTCAATTTATTTCTTGCATCAAGCAGGTCGCATCTCGAGCTTTTCGGGACGGATAAAAATGAGGAACCCGGGTGTACATTACAAAAGTAGAAGGGACTTTTAATGATTCACTTTAAAAAAAAATTGGATAAAACATGTTGTATTCTGTTTGCTATGTTTGGCATGTACGAAGTTTGAAATGCATAGTTATAGCCCAATAACCCATTTGAAAAGGTTGTAAATTTTATAAATAGGACCTGTGTGTCGTGCCTTACTACTTTTCTTTTATATTTCTCTTCTCATCTTAGTCCATTGTATGTAAAACGAGTTTCTACAAATTTTAAATTGCATGAGTTATTGAGGGCTAGACAAGAAAAAAAATGGGCCAACTAAAGTAGACAAGAACCTTGTAAAGTGGCTTACACCTTTAGGTTTCCTTTTGGTTCTCCCATTGGCTTGGGAGGAACCACCTTAGTTTATGGCTATAACTATTACATTTATTTACTACTTTACTTATTCATGTATGAGATGCTATGGATGTATAAAACATGCCAAATTTTTAAGTATGTTAAAGTTTGATAACAATAAACAATATTAATTGATGAGATCAATTAAAGGATTAAATGGACTAAAGTAGACCATAATTGGTGAGATGCAACCTTAATAAAATTCTCTCAATCAAAATATTAAGTCGACGTTGCCTTCTAATCATTGCCCTCGTTAAGGCCTTGATCGATACTATGTAGGTTCTACTAAAGTGATGTACTAGTATCTATCTTGGTTAAATGTGAAGAATAAGCAAGTGACATTCGCTGGTTAAAACATTGGTTAGTGACTTAACTAGGTTACTCTAATAGGATTAGAAATGTAGAGGAAAGTAATTTGGATAAATCATAAGATGATTAGAACAAGAGTTGTTCACGAAATATTTAGGAGTTACATGTGATGTAATTAGCAAGTGTTGCTTACGTAAATAATCATAATCTTGAGAGTAAAGCCAAAGCTGACTTAAAAGGAGCTGAAATATGAATCCTTACCCACTAGAAAAACTTTCGAGAAAGTCTTTTCAAAATTAAAATATGAGGGTTATTAATTTTGAATAAAATAGTGGGAGCATCATTTAATAAAATCCATTTAAAGATTAATATAAACTTGGTAAATTTACTCACTCGCATATTTCATTGTTGTAGATATATTATGGGTGCAAACACAAATTCACTTTCATTGCGATTGGTCCTTGAGAAGGACAAATTGAATGGTTTGAATTTCCTTGACTGGTTCCATAACTTGAGGATTGTCCTCAAACAAGAATGAAAATTATATGTCATTGAAAAACCCTTTCCTAATAAACCACCTAGTAATGCCTCAAGGGTTGATAGAGATGTTTACAGAAAGCATCTCGATGTCATGGTAGACGTTGGATGTCTTATGCTTGCCACTATGAATTCTAAGCTTCAGAAGCAATACGAGGACATGGTTGCTTATGATATGACTGAGCACCTGAAAGAAATGTATCAAGGGCAAGCACGACAAGAGAGGTTTGATACTTTTAAGGCCCTTTTCCAATATAAGCTAGCAGAAAGAAGCCCAATAGGACCTTATGTTCTTAAGATGAAAGGTTATATTGAAAGCCTGTCTAAACTTGGATTTCCATTGAGCAAAGAGTTGGCCATTGATGTTATTCTATAATCATTGCCTGTAGCTATAGCCAGTTTATCCTTAATTTCAATATAAATGAAATTGACAAGACTCTGCCATAGTTACTCAGCATGTGTTGAACTACTGAAGGTAACATGAAAAAGGCTGGACCCAAGCCTATTTTGATGGTCCGTAATAACAAGGGCAAGGGTAAAGCTGAAGCTAAGGCAAAGCCTAAAGGCAAAGGCAGGCCCAAACCTGAAAATGGAAAGGTTGCACTGAAGCCCAAAGGAGGGGTGGCTAAGGAAGGAAACTGCTTCTGTTGTGGTGTGACTGGACATTGGAAAAGGAACTGCCCTGTCTATCTTGAGGAAGTCAAGAAGGCTAAAGCAAGTGATGCATCTGCTTCAGGTATTTATGTTATTGGTATTAATTTATCAACTACTACTTCTTGGGTATTAGATACTGGTTATGGTTCTCATATTTGGACTTTTGTACAGGGACTGCAAAGGAGTAGGACTCTGGCTAGAGGAGATGTGAACTACGAGTTGGAAGTGGAGCAAGAGTTGTTGCATTAGTTGTAGGAACATATACTTTATCTTTGCTTTGTGGACTTGTTTTATGTTTAGAGGATTGTTATTTTGTGCCCAGTTTGACTAAGAACATTATTTCAATTTCTTGTTTAGACAAAATTGGTTGTGAGATAAATATTCCTCACCTCGATCAAACCAGAGTGTCTTAATAGATAAAGCTAAGTGCTTCTTTACCTTCCTACAAAATTCTTAAAATTTTCAAAAGTTCATCTTTCGCGATGCATTAGGTAAATATATTAGTATCTAGTGTAAAACCATATACGTAACATGATCGTCGAGCCCAAGCTACAAGGTGTCACGGTCGTTTTCGAAGCAAGTACGATAGAATTATATTCAATTAATACCAATAAACAAGAAAATACAAGAAATATGATTATATGATATGACATATAATCATTCCCGGTCTTATACGAGCTTACAAAAGCTCTAATGCTGACCTGAGTCTATTTAGGACTAAATTATCATGTTGACAAATCTTCAAGGACGTAGGGAGTTTCTCGTCACAACGTGACATACTATTTTAGCCTCTTCATGGTGATCAAGTTCTATGCTGCACCGTGGCTTAGAGTCTTGATCTCATTACGACAACATTTTTTTGACGTCACGGTGTCACATACTAATTCTACAATTTCTAATTAAAAATTACCTGTAAATTTTCCAAGCAAGCATAATACACATTGCACTTAAAGATTAGCCATAATGCAACTTTCCAGCATCAATTTAACTACTTCAATACCTTGTCCACACTATGTCAATGCCTTATCACTTATAGGCTAACCAACCAGTACAATTCATTCAAATCCTATATATTCATACCTATTTCACCAAAATCATTAACATTGAAAACGGTTGATATCATTTATGTAACAACCCATTTTTCAGTAGTATCAGAAACAGAGGTTTCGGGGCCACAAATCTGATGAGCGAGTTTGTAAATATTATTATTTAATATTTATGAGTCAAACATGGTACTAAAATAAATGTTGAATTGGTAATTTATGCTATTTGAAAGAACAATTAGGTTCAAGTGGAATGACCCTAAAGTCAAATGGTTTTAGCCTCGTTTCTATAAACCGAACTATAAATATTTTTATAAATATTTACGGAGTGTTATTAAGGATGCATTAAAGTTTCATTAAGAAATTTTAATGTTGAGATAATTAATTAATTAAAAATGACTAAGCCGTAAAAGATGTAAAATTTGATCACTGATGGGCGTCGAAACCACCAAATATAAATTCTTAAAAAAAACATAACAATAAATTGAAATATAGAGTAGTAGGGTCGAATCCACAGGGACTGATTATCTAATTTCGCCTTTTCTTATAACCAAGTTCATTGTCGTGGCCACAGTCTTTCCCACGACTTGTGCATAGCAGTGATGAAAAAAAATAAAAAAATGGGGGTTTTAAATTGATTAAGATAATAAAATAAGAAAATATGAAAAATAAATAAAATAAAAATATATTAAAAAATACAAAAACAAATTTAAGAAAATAAAATAAATGGATAAATAAAATATGTTTTAATGTTAGCCTTATCCTCGGTGTACTCCAATCTTGAATTGATCATTGAAATAAATTTCCCCTTCCTAGCGATAAGCTGATAATAGCAATCGAGGATCTCTCAAACCGCCCACTCTTCCTCTCATAGTCTATCTCGGTATCACCTATAAATCGACCCTTGTCAAATTTCCAACCACATGGCATGTTCCTGTAATTTAAGATTTCGACAGCCTTACGATCTGAAAAGCCCAACTCGAATTAAAGGCCTCAACCGTGTGGGTCATTTAAATTCGATCATTATCTCCCTTGATGAAATTCAACTAGCTTTTTCGAATTGAACATGCCAATTTGTTCTCGGGATTTTGAATATAGCACCGTTGACTCAACTTCCGAACTGTACGCCAAACGATTCCAACCCAAAGCACACTTTTTGAATTGAAATCGAATCAACTTTAAAGGAAGAATTTGTACTATCCCATATACTAGAGAGATAGTGAATACCAAATTGTAAATTATTTAGTGCGGGTTCATATCTCACGATTTCTTTGTTGAAGTGATAATTGGGCTAAGGCTAAAAAGGGTTTAGTTAATCATGAAGAAAAATCATGCTTTGAAAGTGGTTTTGTGGAATTGTGAAATGTGGAAAGGGAAAGGGCCTTAGAAGGCAATTAAACAAAAAAGCTGAAAGTTAAAGAAAAAGAAATGAAAGAATAGAATAGGGGTGATGCAGGAAGGGAGAAAACAAATAAAGAATTTATTAAAAACCAAAGGCAAAGTGTGTTCAATTAGTTGTAGCCACTAGATATTTATACACATTTTTATTGCTAAAATTTAGCTAGATTTTTCCTAAATACTATTACTAAATAATTCTAAATATTATCACTAAATAATTCAAAATTTAAAAATCAAATTTAAACAGATTACAGAGTTGTAACAATATAAAAAATCCTTCAATCTTTATCCAACCACTTAAAAAAAATCTTCAACCCTACAATCTTTATCCAATCATCTTTGAATCTTCAATCTTTCAATCAAGCCCTCCTCTTTGCTTTTTGTTCCAATTTAGCCCTTTTTTGTAAAACTTTGAATTCAGCACACCAACTTCATTCCTGATAAGAAAAATTTAAATTTAATAGCATTTTATTTAATAATTAGCCAAAAATAAATATATTAAAAATACGGATTTATCTTGCTATCAAATTCTGCCTACTTAGCCGATGCTTGTCCTCAAGCAAGATATCCACTAAAAATAATTTTTCAATCCCTTTCAAAATCAAAACCCCCTTTCCTAGTCAAGCACACATCAAACGATTAGGTGAATCAAAAATAAACAATTGCTAACTCAATCAAAAAGCATTTTATAAAATCTCAAATAGAATTTCAAACTCAACTATTTCACTAAATTTAAGCTCAATCAAACATGCAAACCGATCATACTCAATATATGATTTTATTTATATCTATATACATTTTTTGTTTTATTTTTATTTTCAAACGTAGTCAAATCTTTTGACGCTAAGTGAGATGACAACCCAAGCACCTCACCCTGGTTACTCAACTCGGCACATTCTCTTTATTTAATTTTTTATTTTTAACAGATTCAAGACAATCAAACCTTTCGACGCGAAATGAGATGACAACCCAAGCACTTCATCCCAGTTACTCAGTTTCACATGTCCCTAATCGAATTATTTCTCAAGGCAGCTCGATTAGCGGAGTGTTACAAGCTTCGGCTCGTCACCAAACCTTTTGACGCGAAATGAGATGACAACCCAAGCACCTCATCCCGGTTACTCAACTTGGTCACATTTTCAAATCTTCACTCTTAACCAAGCTATTTATTTATTTAAGCGAGTACTTTCGTTAGGAAAGTTCAACAAAACCAACAATTTTCATGAAATATTGACTAAGGCATAACATTTTCAATTCTACAAAATATTCATTGATTAAGCAAGCAATAGTTATTCATGATTCGCCCACTTATTTAGGTAAACTAAACATAAGAATTATAGGTTTATTTCTGAAATGAATTAAAAAATTATTCTTACCAAAACACATGTAAAAAGAAAGTATAGCATGATCCAAAATTCTCCCTACTTAGCCCATATTGCCCCCAATGTGTAAAAAGAATAATATGAATAGAGAAAGTGTACTCCTTGTTTATATTTAATGGGCCAGAGGGTGGTGGAAGTGATCACTTTATAGAATGGTGAGGATGTTTGAGATGTTGGCTTCCATTATTTTGAGGCGAGCTTCAATGCGATGAAGTCCTTCGTCTACAGCTGAAGGTGGTTGCTCTTGGAAAATAGCACAATCAAACGGATTAAAATAATATTTTATTTAATTCTCAAACTAAACTAAAATTTAAAATTAAATTAAATAAATAAATAATAAATGTGGGTTGCCTCCCATTAAGCGCTTTTGTTTAACATCGTTAGCTTGACGACCTGGAAAATTTAATCCTTTGGCTCCTTGAAAACTAATTCCTCTACCACGTGTACTTGAAAATTCTCGTAAAAGGGTTTTAACCTTTGTCCATTAACTTTCAAATATTTCCCAGACTCCTCGTTTTTAATTTTGACTACACCATGAGGAAATAGTTTAGTAACAACAAAAGGAACAAGTCATTTGGTTCGAAGCTTACATGCAAAAATCCTCAGTGCTGGGTTGTAAAGTAACACTTTTTGACCAATTAGAAATTATTTTTGAGATATTCTTTGGTCATGAAATGCCTTGGTTTTATCTTTATAAATTTGGACGTTTTCATATGCGTCACGTCGGATCTGTTCAAGCTCTTGAATATCTAATTTTTGATAATTACCTGCGGCGTCCAACTCCATGTTGCATCTTTTTACTGTCCAAAATGCCTTATGTTCCAACTCAACTGGAAGGTGGCATGATTTATCGAATATGAGCCGGTAAGGGGACATTCCTATGGGTCCCTTGTAAGTAGTACGGTATGCCCACAATGCATCATTTAAACGTAAGCTCCAGTCTTTCCTATTTGGTTTCACGGTCTTTTTCAGAATCGACTTTATTTCACAGTTCGAAACTTTCGCTAGACTGATTGTTTGTGGGTGATAAGCCGTGGCCACACATTGTGTCACTCCATACTTTTTAAGTAGAGTGTCAATTACCTTGTTGCAGAAATGAGTTCCTCGATTGCTAATTAATGTCCTCGGTGTGCCAAACCTGGAAAAAATAGAGTTTGTTAGAAAATCCACTATAGTTTTAGCATCGACATGTCGAGTAACTTTAGTTTCTACCCATTTAGATACATAATCTACAGCCAGAATAATGTAAACATTATTAAATGATGAAACAAACGATCCTATAAAATTGATGCCCCACACATAAAATTTCGCATACATGTATAGGTGTTAGGGGCATCTCATTTTTCCATCTTAAATTCCCCACTTTTTGACATCTCTCGCAAGCAAAATAAATAAGCGTCACGATATATGTGTGGCCAAAATAATCCATATTCAAGTACCTTATGTGCGGTGCGTTTAGGACCGAAATGCCCTCCACAAGCATAATAATGACAAAAAGAAAGGATAGATTGTACCTCAGTTTTTGCGACACAACGTCGAATTACCTGATCAGAGCAGTGTTTCCATAGTTATGGATTGTCCCAAATATATTATCGTGAGTCTCTTTTGAGCTTATCCTTTTCAGAACGTGATAAGTTAGAAGAAACAATACCTGTAGCAAGGTAATTTACTATATCTGCAAACCATGGGTAAACTGTCTGAGCTGACAGAAGACTTTCATCCGGAAAGTCATCTTTATGAGGTGTGTCATCTTTTGAGAAGGGAATTCGACTCAAATGATCAGCTACAAGGTTCTCAATTTCTTTTTTGTCCTTGATCTCGATATTGAATTCTTGTAAGAGAAGAATCCATCGAATCAACCTAGGTTTTGCCTTTTTTCCCCAATCAAATATTTCAACGCTGCATGGTCAGAAAAAATAATAACTTTTGTGCCTAATAAATACGATCTAAATTTTTCCAAAGAAAAAAAAAGCTAATAATTCTTTTTCAATAGTTAAGTAATTGCTCTAGGTAGCATCTAGTGTTTTAGGGGCGTAGGATATGACGTGAGGTTTCTTGTAACACCCCAAACCCGGCCTAGACGTTATGGTCGAATCTGGCATGCCACATCAAAGTGTCTTTCGAAAATAGGACTTGTTGGTAAAAATTCGCTTCTAGGTTAAAAAAACCCCTTTGTTATTATTTAACAAATCATCTAGTCAAAACGTTTGCCTTATTATCTGCTATTATTATAAAAGGTTGATCTAAAATCGCGAAAGTTTTTAAAAACTCTAATGTTTAGATTTCGTGTTGTTGAAACTGTAATTATTTTAAGAATTCGTCTTCTCCTATGTAGTTTAAAATAAGCAAGCAAAAGCCCAGTTAAAAATTTAAACAAACATAAATGGCCTTATTACATAAACAAAACCCAACACAAACTTTAAATTTAAAATAAAAGCAAGTGTAAAAAAGCTACAGTTGAGTGGCCACCTCCGAGTCCCTCGCAGCACCAAATCGCTTATGGCTGAGGATTACCTGTACAGTTAAACAGAGGGGTGAGTTTATGAAAACTCAGTGTGTAATACACTAACAAGCAAACAGTCAATTAAACAGTAGATAAATGCAGTTTGGGCCTGAGCCCGTTACAGTAACAGTCCAATTCAGTGTGGGCCTAAGCCCTTTCCCGTAACAGTAAACGATTGGGCTTGAGCCTATCACAAAGCCAGTAATCAGTAGGGCCTTTTCCCAATTTCATTAATAGTATCAGTGGGGCCCTGGCCCATAACAGTAACAGATATCAGTCATGCAGTGAACAGTATGTAATATCATTAATCGATGCAGTAACAGTACAAAATCATTAATCAGTACAAATATGCAGTTAGAAATCCTACCCAATCCAGCCTCTACCTACCACTCCGTCCCGCCAAACACACCATGTGTGGATAAAATTGACCCACCCAGCCATACACACCAAGCTTAGCACCGGTTGCAGCACTAAATAGTATTGCAGCAATGCTTCTAGTAAAATAAATGACATATAGCTATCAGTAGGTCCACAGTCGTCTTGGGCGACCCGTGCAACCTTATCAGTTCGGTACACTTCCTCTAAATATAACAACCCATCCCCATACAATATATTGTGACATAATATCATACGTGTATGCAAAATGTCATGCTCAATCATAGTCATACATATCATAGAGCAAATCAGTCATACATAACATAAGACCATAACAGTCAATTTATCTCCTAGAGGTATAACAGTCATTTTACCCTATGGGGGTATTTCAGTCATTTTACCCTATGAGGGTATTTCAGTCATTTTATCCTATGAGGATATTTCGATCATTTTGCCTTATGAGGCTATTTCGGTCATTTTACCCTATGGGGGTATTTCGGTTATTTTACCCTAAAGAGGTATTTTGGTCATTTTACCCTATGGGGGTCTCGGTGCAGATATCAACCTCTCGAAAGGTCCGCAGCCATCTCGAGCGACTCAAGTAACCTAAATGGTCATAACAATATAAATGGGCCTAAGTGGGCCCACACATTCGTGCGGCCCGTTCAGCCTAGAATTTCCCACGATTATGGGATCTATATCACCTAGTCCAGTATTTTCCACAATTCGTGGATTTCATCCGTGTGGGGCCCATGAGCCTGTTGAGCCCACACGACCCATTTCGGCCCAACTTGGCCCAATACGGCTAAAGCCCATGGAAATGCTCATGGAGGCCTCTACAGTCTATCGCCCATGTTTCACGGGTTGGGCTTATCACACGAGCGATCACACGCCTTTGTGGTCTCAAACGCCGTATATTTGGCTTTTCAGCTTTTTGCCGTTCTATGATTGCAATGGGGTGTTTACACACCTGTTTACGAGAAGATGTGCAGACAGTCCTCGAACATTTCTGAACCTATGTTCACCAGTAACACTCGGTTAATCACATATCAATTGAATTTAAAAAGAATCCTATTCATTACACATAACTTCTTAATTAACAGTCACTTACCTTGATTGAACAACCGAATCCCAAAGCACTTCACTCACCGGAACAACGTTGGTCACTAGATCTTAGGGTTATTACCTGCAATCTAGTTGATCCCCTTAATATCAATTATCTATTAGAACAATTTAAGTTAAAATGAACACCAACTTATCGAAAGTATAAAACTGTAGAATAAGAATGGTATACAAAATCGGTAGAGAGCAAGGAAAAAGTCGGCACAAAGAGGGTAGAAAAAAAGAAGAGCAAATCGGCAAGAAGGGATGAGAATGATTTAGGGGACGAAGAGGTTTCGGTAAAGGGTAAAGAAAGAAAGAATGCATAAGGAGAGAAGATAGATTAGCCACCAGTAGAATTACTTGGAAAAGAAAGAAAAAGAGACAATTGAGAAAGGCAATATTCGGCCAAAGAGAGGTTGCCAACACCAAAAAAAATGAGACAGTCGAATATGCAAAAACCCCTTACCACATTTGCCTTCAAGCAAAAAGAGTGAAAACACCACACAAAACCGGCATGAAAAGTATAACAAAAATGAGCAGTATGCCCTGTAGCCGAATTTTCTTGAGTAACAAAGTCCATTTTTGGCACACCTCTCCTCTCCCCTCAATTCCCTTGATTTTCTCCTAAAATCTCTCCCATTATCCCTCCTTGAATCACTCAACCGATTTCTCCTCAACTCCCCCAACAACTCCATTCAAATTCCATTCAAACACCCCTTAGCTGTGTTTCAGTCCAACTCCACTACCTACACAGCTCAAGAAGCAAAATAAATACTTCATTGAACAACCCAGGACTTGAACCTTAAACCTCACAGTTACGCAACACGCCACCTTACCACTAGACCACAAGCTATTTTTGTGTCATAAAACAAGCACTATTATTTATGAGACCTATATGCCAATGTCCAAATTCATTTAAAAGCAAAACTAAAAATTCTGCAAAAGCCAAGACTTGAACCTAGGTTTCTCAAACACTCATAAATCATTTAACCACTGAAGTAGACATTCATTTATGTCACTTCCTTGCACAACTAAATATTTATGTGCAATCTCCTAACTGATCCCTTGTTCAAAACCTATTTCTTCTAGGCTCAAAATTCGGGGTGTTACATTCCTTCCCAATTCTTTGCCCGAGGACAACTCCTACACTTTGGTTGCTTGCATCGCACATGAGCTCGAAAGGGTAGTCCTAATTTGGCGGTTCTACTATAGGAGCTAAAACAAGCTTTTGTTTGAGAGTATTGAATGCAATTTTGCATGCTTGATCAAATTCGAACTCTTTATCTTTTTGTAAGAGATTGCAGAGGTCACAAAATCTTAGAAAATTCCCTAATAAAACGCTTGTAAAAACCTGCATGACCAAGAAAAGAATGAATTTTCCTCATAGTTGTGGGGTATGGAAGTGAGTTGATAACATTAGTTTTGGCCTTATCGACCATGATCCCTTCAGCGCAAACAATATGCCCTAAAATCAATCCCTTATCTACCATAAAATGACATTTTTCATAATTAAGAATTATATTAAATTCTAGGCATCTCTCCAAAATTTTATCGAGGTTTGACAAACATTTATTGAAAGAATTACCATAAACTGTAAAATTGTCCATAAATACCTCAATTATTTTTTTGACATAGTCGAAAAATATACTTACCATACACCTTTGGAATGTGGCTGACGCATTACAAAGTCCAAATGACATCCGTCTGTAGGCGAACGTGCCAAAGGGACATATAAACATTGTTTTCTCTTGGTCTTCCGGTGCCATTGAAATTTAGAAAAAAACCTGAATAACCATCAAGAAAACAGTAGTGAGTTTTTCCTGCTATACGTTCTAACATTTATCAGTAAAAGGAAGTGGATAGTGGTCTTTTGGAGTTAAAAAGTTTAACTTCCTGTAATCTATACAGACCCTCCACCCATTTTGGACCCGAGTGGGAACTAATTCTCCAGTTGCATTTTTTATTACAGTCATACCAACTTTCTTGGGGACCACATGAATTAGGCTGACCCAATTACTTTCAAAAATTGGATAGATCATCCCGACATCTAGTAGCTTTTGAACTTCCTTTTTGACAACCTCTATCATTAGTGGATTAAGGCGACTTTGAGCTTCTCTTTTTGGGTATGCATTTTCTTCTATCGGTATTCTATGCATACAATTTGAGTGACTTAACCCTTTTATGTCGGCAATTGTCCATCTGATAGCCTTTTTGTAGTCTCTCAAGACTCGAATTAAGTTCTCCTCTTCTAATCTCGAAAGTTTACTGGAAACTATTATTGGTAAAGTGTTTCCATTACCTAAATAGACATACTTCAAGTGTTCCAGCAATGGTTTAAGCTCTATCTCAGGGGCCTGCAAAATAGGAGGCAAAACTTTAGTTTTAGAAGGAGAAAGTTCAAAGTACATACCTTGGCTTCTAGGGAATTGATGAGTCTCTAATTGAACAACGGTTTCCCAAATCGCTTCTCTAAATGTCATTATCTCATCCATTTTATCCATCATATTGTGGTCTAAACTCTTGGAAAGTACAGTTTGTAATCCATCCCCTTCATGATACTCAAAATGAAATTTTGTTAGTGGTTTAATAATATCAATGCTAGAAGTATTCGACATTGTGTTGGGCTGGTCTATCGCCTCATAAACATTAAATTTTACCACCTCACTGTCAATTCCATAGTAAGGATCCATTACGAACATCAATATTTGTACGTGCAGTATTTAGGAATAGCCTCCCGAGTAGAATATCATAAGCATTTTTCGAGTGGTCGTCTTCCATATCAATGATGTAAAAGTCTGTAGGAAAAATTAATTCATTTACCTTTACGAGAACATCTTCTAGCACCCCTTCTAGATATACGTATGACCTATTTGCTAATTGAATAATCACCCCTGTTTCTTTCAAAGAACCCGTGTTTAGCAATTTAAAAATAGATAAAGATATTACATTAATAGATGCTCCTAAATCACACATGACTTTCTTTATGCCAATATTACCTATTTTGCAAGATATAGAAAACATACCTTGGTCCTTACACTTAGGCGGAATTTTCCTTTGTAGCACTGCAGAAACATTTTCTCCCACATTTACCTATTCATTTCTTTGGAGCTTCTTTTTGCCGGTACACAGTTCTTTAAAAAATTTTGCATAGCTTGGAACCTATTTAGTTGCATCAAGTAAAGGAATATTAATTTCTACATTTCAGAATGTCTCAAGGATTTCTTTTTCCTCTAGTTCCTTTTTAACTTGGGCAGCCTTTCAGGGTATGGGGGAGGTATAACAAATGGTTTATAAGGCGCTGGCTCAGTGGAAGCTGCTGGTTTGGGCCAGGCACTAGTTTTGAATCTTTTCCATCCTTTACGGTCAAAGCACTTGCATTTGGACGTGGATTCGGCTCATTTTGAGATGGTAATTTTCCTTAGTTCTCCAAACGACTAACCATAAGAGTTAACTTACTTATTTACTGATCTATTTCTTGGAGATGCACTTTAGTCTTTTGTTGGAACTTTTCAGTGCTAACGGCTAACCTTTCTACTATGGTTTCGAGAAATGACTTTGGAGGTTGATACTATTTAGGTGGAGGTCATCTTGATTGATATGGTTGATTGTACCGATGGTTTAATCCATAGCTAAGATTTAGGTGATCTCTCCACCCTGCATTGTATGTGTTTGAATATGGATCATAGCGCCTTTGAGGAGGCCTTGGAAAGTTCTCAATGGCATCTACTTACGCAGTTGTGTCTTCAAGTAAAATCGAGCATAAGTCGGTAGGATGATCGGGCTTAGCACAAATCCCGCATAATCGATCTAGGTTCGTCTCTCCTGCAAGCATATTTTTAACCACATTAGTAAGTTCATCAATCTTATTTACTATGGAACGAGTACTTAGGTCATGAACCTTTCTCGGAGGTTCTATAGGTGGTCGATACTGTTAAGAATTTCCAACCATAGTCGAAATTAATTCCCTATCTCTTTGGGGAGTCATGTTCACAAGAGCCCCTCCACTAGTGGCATAAATCATCTTCATTTCCATTGAGAGTAACCCTTCGTAGAAATACTGTAAGAGTGATTGTTCAGATAGGCCATGTTGTGCGCAACTTGCGCACAACTTCTTGTATCGCTCCCAATATTCATAGAATGACTTTGCTTCCTTTTGTTGTATTTCGACTACACTCCTCCTTAATTCGACTGCTTGAGCTGCTGGGAAAAACGTATTCAGAAAAAATTGAGACATATCTGTCCAAGTATTAACAGATCCTAGAGGTAAATAAAACAACCATTCTCTAGCAGAATCAGCTAATGAAAAAGGAAAAGCTCATAGTTTTATTTGATCCTCAGTTACTCATTCTGGTTTTATGCTTAGACAAACCATGTGGAGCTCTTTTAGATGAGTATGGGGGTTCTCGTTTTTCAAAAAGCATAAATTTGGAAATAAATGTATTAATCCTGACTTTAACTCGAACGGTGTTTCGCCCGCCAGATAAGTTATGCATAGCGGTTGTTGTTCATCTGGTGCAGCTGCAAGTTGGAGTATAGTTTGATCTCCCATTTCGTCTAAATCTTCGGAGAAGTAGATATCTTCGGTTTAAAATCATTCTTCAAAATCAGGTTATGGTTGTTTACCGCGTCGAATAGCTTCTTTTCGAAGTGTTCGGGCCAACATTTCTATCTCTGGTTCAAATGCTGGAGTCCCCGATTCTGATCTGGTCATAAAGAAAACAAGCAAAAATTAGAAATTTTTACTAGTACCCGGCAACGGTGCCAAAATTTGATGGGCATCGAAACCACCAAATATAAATTCATAAAACAAATATAACAAATAAATTGAAATATAGAGTAGTAGAGTCGAATCCACAGGGACTGGTTATCTAATTTCACCTTTTCTTGTAACCAGATTCATTGTCGCGACCACAGTCTTTCCCACTACTTGTGTGTAGTAGTGCTTAAAAAAATAGGGGGTTTTAAATTGATTAAGATAATAAAATAAGGAAATACGAAAAATAAATAAAATAAAAATATATTCAAAAATAAAAAAATAAATTTAAGAAAATAAAATAAATGGATAAATAAAATATTTTCTAAGTTTAGCCTTAGCCTCGGTGTACCCCAATCTCGAATCGATCCTTGAAATAAATTTTCCCTTCCAAGCGATAAGTTGGTTATAGCAATCGAGGATCTCTCAAACTGCCAACTCTTCCTCTTTTAGTCGATCTCGGTATCACCTCCAAATTGACCCTTGTCAAATTTCCAACCACGTGGCAGTACCCATAATTTAAGATTTCGACAGCCTTGCGATCTGAAAAACCCAACTTGAATTAATGGCCTCAACTGTGTGGGTCATTTAAATTCAATCACTATCCCCCTTGGTGGAACCCAACTAGCTTTTTCGAATTGAACACGCCAATTTGTTCGCGGGATTTTGAATACAGCACCTTCGACTCAACTTCCCAACTGTACGCCAAACGATTCCAACCCAACGCGTGCTTTTTGAATTAAAATCGAATCAACTTTAAGGGACAAATTTGTACTATCACATATATCGGAGAGATATCAAATACTGAATTGCAAAGTATTTAGCGCGGGTTCATATCTCACGATATCTTTGTCGAAGTGATAACTGGGCTAAGGCTAAAAAGAGTTTAGTTAATCATGAAAAAAAATCATGCTTTGAAAGTGGTTTTGTGGAATTGGGAAAGGTGGAAAGGGAAAGGGCCTTGGAAGGCAATTAATCCAAAAAGCTAAAAGTTAAAGAGAAAAAATTGAAAAAACTGAATTGGGGTGACGCAAGAAGGGAAAAAATAAAGAATTTATTAAATACCAAAGGCAAAGTGTGTTCAATTGGTTGTAGCCACTAGATATTTATACACACTTTTAGTGCTAAAATTTAGCTAGATTTTTGCTAAATATTATCACTAAATAATTCTAAATATTATCACTAAATAATTTAAAATTTAAAAATAAAATTTAAACTAGAATTTAAACTAATTACAGAGTTGTAACAATATAAAAAATCCTTCAATCTTTATCCAACCACTTAAAAAAAAACTTCAACCCTTCAATCTTTATCCAATCAGCTTTGAATCTTCAATCTTTCAATCAAGCCCTCCTCTTTGCTTTTTGTTCAAATTTAGCCCTTTTTTTGTAAGACTTTGAATTCAGCACACCAACTTTATTCCTGATAAGAAAAATTCAAATTTAATAGCACTTTATTTGATAATTAGCCAAAAATAAATATATTAAAAATACAGATTTATCTTGCTATCAATCACTATTAGATTTGAATGATTAAATGGCTTAATGAATAAAACTAAATGGACTTAAATGGTGAATAAACCATTTAAGGAGTTATTGGACAAATATGGTGTAAGACCCCAAACCCGGCCTAGTCGTTATGGCCGAATTTGACGACGTCACATGGTAGTGCTTTTCGAAAAATATGTCGTCGCTAAATATTATTTTCTATTTAACCATTTTTTATTATCTTATGTTAACTTCAAATCGTGTCGTTCATTTTCAAAATATTATTCATTTACAAATCATTATTCAATTTCAAAACCTTTTTTTTAATTTTTATTGCGAAAGCTTTTAAACAGTTTGCTTATTCTTGGTATTTTTGATAAAACATTAATTTCAATTGAAAACCCAAGTTTTACCTAACACTAGTAGATTTAAATCATAAAACCGTATAAAATCCAAAATTTAAACCAAAATTCGTAAAGGCCATAATTACAGCAAAATACTCCCAAATAAAAGTAAAATCATAAATAGGTAGTAAACAGTGTAAAAGAGTCGTGTGGCCACCACTGAATCCTCTGCTGCACCTATCCGCCTATATTTAGGGATTACCTGTACAAATTAAACAGAAGGGGTGAGTTTACGTAAACTCAGTGTGTAATCCCTATACAAATGAACAGATAGTAAACAAATAATCACAGTCTGGGCTTAAGCCCTTTTCAGTATCAGTATTAGTATCAGTATCAGTCCAGTTTGGGCATTAGCTCATCTCAATACAAAAACAGTCATGCAGTAGGGCTTTAGCCCATTACAGTATCAATAGCAGTAACAGATAAGTAGTCACAAAAGTCCTACCCATCCAGCCTCTACACACCATTTTTGTCCAACCCTACACTCCATGTGGGATATAATCAACCCACCCATCCCTACACTCCAAGTAGTATCGAATGCGGCACTAGATAGTAGTTTGCAGCTGAGCTGCTAGTAAATTAGGCTCGAGGCCTTTCAGTACACTTCCTCCGAACATTATAATCCCCCAACCCAATGTAATGCAATATACAGATATGACATGCTATAACATAATATCATGAATGTAAACAGGGCATACAGTATCAAATCAGTGGGACATCATCAGGCTTAATCATATCAGTCATACAATCATATAGTCATTCAGTCAATTAGGGGTCTAGGTAAAACTTACCGACCCTACAGTAGGTTCACAGTCGACTTGGGGACCCGTGCAACCTTATCAGTCAAACAGTGAAAATGGGCCAACAAGCCCATGATGTTCACTTGTGTGGGCCCACACACCCGTGTGGCCCACATGACCCAAATTGGCCTTGGTCTCGTGATCCATTTTAATGTAAATCGTGCTAGTTAATTATTCATGTGTTTCCACTATTTACTTATATGATCCTTTAAAGCTGTCTACTTGAGTCACTGTTACTAAATTATTTGTATTTTAAGATACAGAATTTTGAATTAAGATCTGAAAGTTTTCCCTAAAACCAGACTCACATATCTTCTTACCAAAAAACTTTCAGAATTATTGGTGAAGACAATAAGTACATTTTATTCTTAAATTTCCTCTGTTGTTGTCTGATAGTTTCGACCTTTCTGAACGGAAAATTAATTATCTCATCGTACAGAATTCAGATGATGTTCTCGTTTATTTCTCTTGAAAGTAGACTTATTCAAGATTTTAAAAATATAAATTATAAACCATAATTATTTTTATACAAGTTTTAATAATTTTTCAAAGTCAGGATAGGGGATTCCAAAATATTCTAACCCTGTCTCACTAAAATTCAAATATCTCATAATATGAAATTATTTTTCTTACTTCGTTTCTTCTATGAGAAAATAGGCTCAAATATCTTTAATCCTATTTTGTTTCATCCTCCAATTCAATTTCAAAAATTTATGATGATTTTTCAAAGTTAGCCTACTGCTGCTGTCTAAACAGTAAGCAATTTCAGCTTTTTGTCGAGTCCCTTATTTTTCTGTTCCAGGTACACACCTGGTTTTGTTTAATGCTAAAACAGTCTCCGAGCACTCCAAAGCCTATAATTGAACAAATAAAACCATAATCAATCTTACCTCGAGATTAATCAAAATCCCGAAACCAAAATACTTACCTATAAAACGATGAACACTTACCGAAAAAACTTCAAATCAGTACGTTTACAAAAATCACGAGGAAAGAATGGTTTAGGGGGAACAAGGGAATTTTGGCAGTAGAGGAAAGAAAAGAAAAGATAATAGAGTAAGAAGCAAGGAAGAAAAAAATTTCGGTAGAGATGGGGGAGAGAAAACATCAAAAAGATAGAGAGAGAAACGACTCTCTTCTTTTTCGAAAAAGGAAAAAGTGATTAGATTTTGGATATTCTCCGCCATAATCCCTAATCACTCCTAAAATCACTCCCTCACTTCCCACTACACATCCACCACTCAAAAACCCAGTTCTGCACAACTCTTGCCGAAACTAGGAGCAAAAATACAACCTTTGCCGTCCCAAAGATTCGAACCAATGACCTCCCTCACACCAACACTCCACTTATGCACCAGACCAGCATTCCCATTCTATTAATTATTTTCCAACTTTTACTTAAAAACCTACTGACCAAAGATAGGGGTTATTCATAAAAATAGCAAAATTTGCCGAAGTCCTAGCTTGAACTTGGAACCTCCTAAACACTCCTAGAACACATAACCACTAAGGCTGACAGATGTTTGTTTCACACATTCGCAATACCCAAAATTAAAATTTTGGGGCGTTACATATGGACATGGGTTTGGTGTTTTATTTAATTATTAACCAAGGTTAAAATAGTAATTTGATAAATTAAATTAAATTAAATAAAACAAAGCTTTCTATCATCTTTTCTAGTTTTTCTTCCACCCAAATTCTAGAGAAGAAAGCCATTCTTATTTGTTCCAAGATTCGGGCAATTTCAAAGCTTTGCATGATATGTAAATTTAATTCGTTTTTAATAATTTTTATGTTTTTGAGATCGTTGCAACTCGGTCCAGCTAGCCTGTACCTTCATTTTCGAAACTGTTAAAGATTTTGAAAATTTCCATTGATGGATCTTTGTGATTTTAGATGTTAAATGATGAATTAAAAGTATTAGTTGTTATTTATAAGTATTTTGTTAAGTGATTTTTGATGAATTTAATGATTAGGGATTAAATTGTTGAAATAGTAAAAGTATAATGAATTATGTGTAATAAAAAAATATGGGTTGTAGTAAGGTTGCAATAAATTTGGCTAAGCTTAAATTTGAGTAAAAATGATTAATTTGCATGTTTTAGGCTCATGGACTATATTGAATAACAGTAAAATGTTGGGGGCAATATTGTAAAAATGTCAAATATGACTTAATTGCATAAAATTAAATGGTTTTGCTGTTTGAATTAATGAATTGAATGAAATTATTAATTTAGATCAAGAATGAGTGGAAAATTGAGGAGAATAGAAAATTACCAAATAGCTCATGTACTTAGTCATTGCTACAATTTAGCCAGGTATGTTCGTATGAATTGCAATAATTTTAATGCTATATAAATTGAATGTTTGTTATGTCATCTAAATGCAAATTGAATTATTTTATAAGTGTACTAATGTTATGATGAACTGACGGCTATTAAGTCCCGGTTGAACCTTAGGAATTCGTAGGATATAAATGACATGTCATTAGGGTTTTCATGTTTTGGTTGCTGGTCTTGAATGTGTTATCGATGGCCGAGGTCTTGCATTTGTTGCGGATACTCCACAGCTCGTGTGAGCAACATCATGTAGCTTACATTTCGACCCCAACTCGTGTGAGCAGGCCCATTTCACAGCTTGTGTGAGCAACGATGTAAAGGAAATGTTACGGTTATATGTTTAAGCACACTTCGTGTGAGCTTTCCCGAGTATCTGATGTTCAATAGGCATAAAAATGAAAGGACCGGTAAGTGTTCAAGTGAATTCTATCATGTATTAATGAAAAGGATTGAAATGGTAAACTTCAATGGAAATATGCTTATGTTCATAAAAAGGTTGTACGAAGCAAATGATGTATTTTCTCATGAAATGGCTTATCATGTGGTTGATCCCAAAAGAATTATATATAAATGCACTAGCTTGTGTAATGATGATGATGTTTAGGCTTGTGTCAAGCTTGTGGTTATGGTTGATGTTTATGCTTTTGCTTTGTACAAAGCAAATGAAACAGGTAAGAAAAAGGAATGAAATGGTAAGTTCATAATTGGGATGTAATATGATGATATGGTAATGTTGATGAATTAAAGGTTGTGTTCATAGATGGTAAATTTCATATATTATGGATGATCTCATATGTAACATGATGTTATATGTAAAAAGAGATTGGTAAATTAAATGGTGTACTTATATGTGAGAAATCTACTTTTGCTATGGACGAATTTACCTATATCATGGATAAGTACACTAACTCGTGAATTGATAATGTTGTTTAGATTTATGTTAAACATTTAGAGTGGAATGGTAAGTAAGTAAATGAAATGGTTCATAGTTTTATGAAAAGTTTGATGATTATGTAATACAACTTATAAAATCCTATTAAGTTATTAATGAAAAGTATATGTGATTGCTGAGGGACTTACTCATTTGTGAGTTGATGGTTATGTAGTTTTATAAATCTTATGGCATTGGTATAGGTTTATATTTATCCTATAAGGTTCATTATTGAAATGGAATATTATGTTTAAAGTTTATACGAGCTTACTAAGCATTCTTTGGTTACGTAGTTATTTTTTCTTTACTTTCAGATTATCGAAAACTCAACCGGTTGGAAGTTCGTCAGAGATCTATCACACTATCCAGTGGACAAATTGGTATTTTTTGAGTAATTTTCTTACAGTTTATAATGGCATGTATAGGATGATTGTAATGGTATTATAATGCATGTGTTAATGATATTTTGGTATGTGTAAGCTTTGGAAAGCTATGTTGGTTTGGTACATCTTGACAACCTACCAAATTATACGATGTTGATTACTTTAAAGTGCTTGTGATATGATTCACTTGGCATCTTGATGATAGATTAAAAATGGTTACTTGTGACATTTTTAGTTCATAATTGAACTAGGTTATTATGGTTGAAAATGGTTTGAAGGTGATTTGATAAGTATACATTATGTAAATTAACTATGTTGGTACATTTGAAGCCTTGTTAGTTTGTGCCATTGTGACTATATCATATTGTATGTTTTAAATGGATCAAATGGCATGTTGTGTAATGGAATAGTAATGGTCATATTTGTGGTTTGATTTGTTAGTAGTTGAATTAGGTTTAATGATGGAAATGTGATAAAATAATTGCATGTTTAGGTAAGTTTAGATGTTTGCATTTGAGGTGCCTTGATTGGCATACTGGTTGATTGATTTGTGATCATTACGTTGGTCATTATACGTATGTTTTGGTAAGGTTTTGATGCTTTCATAATGTGCACTAAAGGTCTTTAGGTGGATACATGAGTTGATGTTGGAAATGATTTGATTTTTAGCAAATTTATGTCCACACGGCTTGAGACACGGGCGTGTGACTTAGCCATGTGGGACACATGGGCAGGCGACATGGCCATGTGTCACCTGTAGGTTTTAATGCATGCAAATTAGGTTGTTACACGACCTAGCACATGGCTTGGCACACGGGAGTGTATGACTATTTCAAGAGTTACATGGCTTGACACAGGGGCGCCTGGCTTGGCCGTGTGACCCAACTTAGAGAGTTACACGAGTGAGGACACGAGCTGGGACATGGCCGTGTGTCCCTATTTTTATTGTTATACGGCCTGAGAGACGGGCGTGTGTCTCAGTCGTGTGAGTCACACGGCCTGGCAACATGGTCGTGTGACCCCTAAAATTTAATTTTTCTAAATTTTTTTCTTATACTTTCTGATTGTTTCCAATTTAGTCCTGAATTGTTTCTAACATATTTCTAGGGCCTCGTAGGCTCGATTAAGGGACGTCATGTATGTGATTGAATTTAATTAGAATATGTTTGCAATGATGTATGAAATGAAAGTTTTAATGTTCCGTTTGTATAGTAATGCTCCGTAACCCTATTCCAACAATGAATATGGGTTAGGGGTGTTACAATTCAAACCATTTGTATAACTCATATACATATTGCATTTATATATTTCATTCATATATCAACTTTTAATTGAAAAGTTTACCTAGACATATTTTTAACACCTAAAGAAAAACTCAACTAGGTACAAGCCACACTTAACTAAACGGAGATATAAAAACTTTGCTGAGTCGGGGATCGATTGCTGGATGTTGAGATAACCGCTTAATCTATCGAAAATCCACTTTACCTAAGTATGGAGGAAACAAAACTGTATGCTGAGAAAAACGCTCAGCGGTAAATCTATGATTCAAGATATTATAAAACAAGCTTAAATATGTACATGCATTCAATTAAATTTGCGATTTAAAACTATTTCTCATGTCATTCATACGGAAACACTTCCATTTTCACAATGACAATTACATAACAAATTTTACACATTAATTTATTAGATAAGCATACAAGATTACTAATTCTTCACTATTTCATATTCCATTGCCTTCATTTCAAATACTATTTCTAATCACATACATTTTCATTCATTTTCGTCCTTAACATATATATACACACGTCTCATTTTATGTTGTATTACATTTCATTTTCAAGCCTATTAGCTCCTTTACATAATCAACCCCTAGGGCTCATTTTAATTCATTTCGCATATTGTCACATATTATAATTCAATGTCATTTATCATTTATAAATAATTTATTTCTCATATTTATAACCATATTAATCAGATTTGGACTAAGAACGGATACGCTGATCGGTCTCCTTGGGTTGCCCAAAAATGATGACGCTATAACAATACATACTACCCCCCGGGTTGCTAAAAAACGATGGTTTTAATTAGTAAATCTGACCTTATGGCATGCCAACCATATTCGATTCGGTCCAAACAACTAATAGGGTAATCAAATTTCTGATTCATTATGTAAAGTTCAAATCACATTTAATCATATCCAAATAATCCATCAGTTCTTCATATAATCATGTAAACAACATATTTCAACTCAATTCCATACTAATTATCACATATCAATCAATTCACTCAACTTCCTATTCTATTCAATATAGTCCCTGTCTCGATATTCAATCTAAACTGTAGCAATTCAATTAAATAATCCAATAAAACTCACTTCAATAGTATATGATGCAAGATGACATGCATGTGCAGAAAATTAGTGGTTTTCTAATCATAGAAATTACAAACTAAAGTTCTAAGCTATTCGTCGTCGACTTTCGATTTTCCTTTCCCTCTTGACGGTTCCGTGTCAAATTTAGCTAAATAAAATCATAAAACACATAATATTATCAAATTACATTCAAATCAGAACCAATCACAATATCAAGCATATTTTAGAATCTATTCAATTTAGTCCCTAAACCCGAGACAAACATAACTTTCAGTTAAAAGCTTCAAATTGAAATCCAATTTCACAATTACTCATTAGGGACCTATAATTTCTTATTACTACTAAAATTTTATGTCAAATTTAAATTTTATTCAATTTAGTCTCTAATGTACATAACTATCAATTAAGCTTTACAATTTAGTCATTTTCTTAAAATAAGCTTAATTTCTATCAATTTAACACCTAAAACTTTCAATTCTCAACAATGGAATCTCATTAAAAATTTACTAATTGATCAAATTGATCCTTGAGTTAGCTTAATCAAGCTTCCAAGATAAAAAAAATCTACAAAAAATCAAAGAAAAATGGTTAGTGACTTACTTGAATTAAGGGCCAAAAGCTTCCAAACGTTAACAATGGCATCAACCCTTTGAAGAAAATGAGTTTATCTCTTTTCCCATTGAAATTTCACTTATATAGTGAAATTAAATTTTTAGTTAACCTTAATTTAGTTAAATAAATCTTAAATTAATTAAGTTAATGGCTCTATGATTATGTATTCGACTAACCCTTACTTTGGTATGGTCTAATTGTTGTTTTGGACCTTTGTTTAATTACAATTTAAGTCCCCAAGCCATTTTCTAATTAAAAATATATGTCAATTAGACTTTACAATTTAGTCCCTAGGCCTTTATTAATCACAATTAAACTAAATTAACTATCCAAATTTTAATTCACCTATATAATAATCATGTAAATATCTTCATTTAATATTTATGGACGTAGTTTATGGAAATGGGATCCCAAAACTGCCTATCTGGAATAATAATATATGAAGGTTATGTAATAATGAAAGACTCATTACGTACTAATGTTAATACGACTTTATACATTATCGTGTACAAGTTCTAGGAGTTAAGTAACCCTTGTACCTTTGGCATTAAAAGGCCTCTCGGTCATTTTACCTTCCAAGAAAAATTCACATTATAGGAGATTCATATCTTTAAGCAAGCTTAAAGTTTCATCTTTCACAAGTCTAGTGATTGTTTCTTGGTTAATATGTCCAAGTTGTAAATGTCATATGTAGCAGCCCGTTTTTCAGTGGTGTCAAAAATAGTGGTTTCGAGGCCACAAATCTAATGAAAAATTTTGTAAATATTATTTATTATTTATGAGTCAAATATGATAAAAAGGTTTTTGATATGGTAATTTATATTATATAAATGATTAATTAAGTTCAAGTTGTAAGACCCTAAAGTCAAGTGGTTTTACAAAATGAGGTATCGAGACCTCGATTCTATAAACCAAGCCATAAATATTTTTATAAATATTTACGGAGAGTTATTAAGGTTGTATTAAGGTTTCGTTAAGAAATTTAAACGTTTTGATAGTTAATTAAGCAAAAAGGACTAAATCGTAATAGTTGAAAAAGTCAATAGCTATTAGTTTAAAGGTGTTAATTTATTAAAGAATTATAATTGGATGGCCTTAATGGGTAAATTACCCATTCTTAAGAAGGTGGACGATTTAAGTTTTAATTTCCTTTAAATTTATATGTTTTAAATATTATTTTTAATATTAGAATAATATAATAATGTTAAAATAAGAAAACATAAGGTTTTCTTCTTCATTTTGGTTTGTTCACCACCGAATTGACCATGGACATGCTTCAAGGTTCGGCTATGGCTATACCTTTGCATGGTAAACCATCTTTCACCCATTTCTTTTAATTTTTATGTTTTTGAAATCGTTGCAACTAGGTTCAACTAGCTCGTACCTTCGTTTTTGAAATGTTAAAGATTTTGAATGTTACCATTGATGAATATTTGTGATTTTAGATGTTAAGTGATGAATTTTAAGTGTTATTTGGTATGTAAAAGTATTTTGTTAAATGATTTCTAATGAATTTATCGATTAGAGACTAAATTGTTAAAATAGTAATAGTTCAAGGACTTGATGTGAAATTGTTGCAAAAATGGGCTGAAATGGAGGCTATGAATATTCAGCTAGTATGAATTTGCAATAAAAATGGTTAATTTGCATGTTTTAGACTCAGGGACTAAATTGAATAAAAGTAAAATGTTAGGGTTAATTTTGTAAAAATGTAAAAAATGAATAAATTGCATAAAATAAATTTTTTTTACTATCTAAATTAATGAATTGAATGAAATTATTAATTTAGATCAAGATCGTGTGGAAAATCGAGAATGGAAAATTATCGACTAGCCCCTGTACTTTGACATTTCTACAAATTTAGCGAGGTAAGTTCATATGGTTTGAAATATAAAATTTATATGAATTGTTCAATAATTTAGATGGCACAAATGATATATTTAATTGTTGTTGATGAAAGAATATTTGTGAAATGTTATTGAATTTGATGTTTGGATTGGTTTGAACGCTGGATAAAGTATAGTTGTGATTTGGTGTGTTACGGAGGATTGGAGTGGAGATGATATTCGAGGTATATATATACATATTACCCGAGTAAACTGAGGTTCAGCATTTTTTGTGAACTCTCGTGTTATACTCTATATTTGGTGTGTTTTAGTTGAACTAGCTCTTATGAATATCGGTGTGTTTCGGAGGGATTTGTTCGTATGAGCATCTAGTGTGTTTTGGAGGGATTGGCTCGTATAAGCATCTGTTGTGTTTTGGAGGGATTGGCTCGGGTGAGCATCTGGTGTGTTTTGGTTGAACTGACGATGTACTCTTATCTGTAAGTCGTTCATCTGATTGTAAATCTTGGTAAGGTAACTTGTTTAGTGATTTTGATGGAATTGTCATATATTTGAGTTTGAATTGAATGTTTCAATTCTCCTGATGATATTGTGGATGACAGGAACACATATGGTTAATTTTATGTTTATATTTTGTACTATGCAATTGATTAGTAAGAAAAGGAATGGTTTTGACCGTATGTTTAGCACACTCTGTGTGACCTTCCCCGTGTATCTGATATTATTCTAAATGGTTCAATGGACATGAAAAGGGAAGGTAAGGTATGCATTCAAATGACTTATATCATGAAAACTATAAAAACGAATGAAAAGAGAATGTTAAATGAAAGTATATATATGTTCATGAAATTGATTATTTCAAGTAAGGTTATTCATGTTCACTGACTCATCTTAGGTTAATTCAAGTGAATTATGAATTGATGCACTAACATGTATTGTTTATGACACTTAGGCTTGTGTCAAGATATTGGTTAGATTGTATTACGTTTTCTTATAAATTTATCATTGAAATGGTAAGTGTCCAAATGAAAATTTGCTTATGTTCATGAAAGGGAGGTAAGGATTAAAGTATGTAATTTCTTATGTAATGGTTTATCATGTAGTTCGTTCCAAAAGAGCTATGCCTAAATGCACTAGCTTGGGGCCATGGTTGATGTTATGCTTATATCTTGTGTATAATGTATATGAAACGGGTGAGGAATGGTAATAAAATGGTAAGTTCATAGTTGAAATCTAATATGACAAAATGGAATGATGAGTTGAATGATGTACTTATATGTGAGAAATTTACGTATGCTATGGATGAATATACCTAGTTGATGAACAAATATTCTAATTAGTGAACTGATGTTGTTATTTAAGCTAAAGTAAGTAAATGCAATAGAAAGTAAGTAAATGGAAGGGTTCAAAGTCTTATAAAATCCTATTATGCTAGGAAGGAAAAATATATGTAATATTGATGAACTTACTCATTTATGAGTTGATGGTTATAAAGTTGGATAAACTTTGTAAAGTTGGCATAGGTTTATTATTAAAATAAAATGTTATGTTTAAAGTTTATACGAGCTTACTAAGCAGTCATTGCTTATGTAGTTATTTTTCCTTTACTTTACAGATTATCAGAAGCTAGATCGGTTTGGAAACTCGTCGGAGATCTATCATACTATCTAGTGATTATATTGGTAGATTCTGATGTCTTGATCAAGTTTATAATGGCATGTATAGGTGAATTTGTGTATAAATGATCTAGTTGTTGTTTTGGTATGTATAAGTATCATTATGGTTAATGTACTTATGGTATCTTGATGGTTGGTGTTAATATGGTTAAGTTGATGCATGGTTTTATGACCAAAGAGGTAAGTTTGGTATGTTTTCAATATGGTTAATTAAGGTATGCTTGAACATGGAATTTAGTTAAATGTGTTTATATGAAAAATGGCCAATTGGGTATATGTTGGTGTAGTTCAATGTGGGCAATTATGGTATGTTTTAAAATGGTAACAAGGTAACCAATTATGCATATGTTTAGTTAACTTGAATGCTTGCTTTGGAAGTGTCTTATATGGCATATTGATTGAATGAAATTTGGTCATTTGAATTGGTCTTATTATGCATGTTTTAGGTATGTTTTAATGCTTGATTGTATGTACAAATGGCTTGTAGGTGTGTACTTGAATTGGGTGAAATAAATAGCTTGAATTTGGCCTATTTCTTGTCCACACGGCCTAAGATACGGATGTGTGTCTCAACTGTGTGTGACACATGGTCGTGTGTCCCCTGTAGGTTTCAAAGGGTAGCAAGTTAAATAGTTACATGGCCTGAGATACAGGCGTGTGTCTCAGCTGTGTGAGGTACACGGCCTGGCGACACGGTCGTGTGACCCCTGCTGTGTGAAATTTACTAACTTTTTCCTCAATGTTTCAAATGTTTTCGATTTAGTCTCGAATTGTTTTTAAAGTGTTTCAAGGGCCTTGAAGGCTCGATTAAGGGACGGTATACATGTGTATGAATGGACTCTGCTATGTTTAATGGAATGATTGGAAGTGTATGTTTTTATGTTACTATTTTGCGACAATGCTTCGTAACCCTATTCCGACGACGGATATGGGTTAAGGGTGTTACACCATAGATATGCCTCATTAAAGTGAAGTTTTAAGTTTCTTATTCGCAAGTTTAGTTTCAAACAGTAAGTATACCTTTCACCTAATAAAATAAAGATTATTTTCTATCCATCCAAGACAAATAAGATAATGATTTTTATGAATAGAAATGCCTTTATTAAATGTCATGGCATAGTCATCATTAAATAAACAAGCAATTGAAACTAAGTTTTTCCTAAAATTAAGAATGTAAAAATTATCATTCAAAATAATCTTCCTAAATATGTTAAAATAGAGATGTACTTCTCCCACTACTTCAGCTATCACAATGCTCCTATCTCAGGTTCAAAATAAGAGGAATCTATCTAGTAAACTTCTCATTTCCTTGTACCCTTGCAAAGAAACACAAACATGATTAGTGGCTCTAGAATCAATGACGAACTTATCTTTTAAATCTTCCACTAAATAAGTTTCAATGACTAAACATTCGTTACTTTCCCTTTTGAGACTAGGTAGTTGTAACACCCCTTACCCGATCCAGTCGCTAAACCCAAGTTATAGGATGTTACAACAGTTAATAGAACATACACATGCAAATATTGATTCAAAATTTTCAAATAAACATGCATTTATTACATATATCATGCATCACAAACAAAATAGAGTTTAAATTGAGCTTCGAAAGTTCTAAAATTTATCTGGAACGAATAAGGATCAAATTGTAATATTTTCAAAAGATAAAGGTAATCAAGAAAGAAAAGGGTCACATGGCTGTGTGTCCAGGCCATGTAACTTTCTGAAACCTTGTGAATCAAATTACAAAATTACATCAAAAGTCAGACGGCCGAGTGGTTAGGCCGTGTAACAAACTGACATTAACAAAATATACTGTACTCACAGGGGTGTGTGACCAGTCCGTGTAACAATTGAGAACCGTGTTCTCCTAAGTCATCCTATTTTTCAATAGACACACAGCCATGTTGTCAACCTATGTGTCACACACGGTCATGTGACCAGACCATGAGGTGCAAAATTTTGCCATTTGGTGGTTGTTTCAAAACCATTATCTAAGAGTAACCTAAAAAACACATTATGGCAATTCGTAAACTTGTTCGAAACATGTCAACACCAGACCAAAACATACAGATATCAACCTCCTAATCAACTAACCAATATGCCTTAGTGGCACCAATGCATAAGATGATCATAAGACCATTTCAAGTTACTCAAACAAGTTGATACCATTTCATACCATCCAAACATGCACATAAACTTATATTACTATCACCTTTTTGTATCAAAACCATCTTACCATTTTCAATATATTAACTCATTATTCATACATTCAAATTGGCCAATCAAAGCTTATTCCAATGCCATTATGCACACACTAAACATCATATAAAAGCATTCAAATCTAACATCATTCTTTGTTCAAACCTATGAACACATTAAGCACACATATACATAATTAAAGTACTTAATTCATATCATATAAACATTCAGAACAAGCATTATAACTATGGATCAATCCTTCCTCATCCAAAATAAACACTTATTCACATTTAAACCTAGACACATGCCACATAACCATGTCTAGAACGATTCAAAAGTCTACCGAGATTGAATTTGGATAATGTGAGCTCTAGGGATGATCCGATAGACGTGTTCCACAAAAAGGCCAACTACAGACATAGAAAATGAAATAGAGTAAGCATTACGAATGCTTAGTAAGTTCACAATAACTAGAACAGTAAACTCACCTCAATTACTATTAATATAACGAATTAGCTACTATATGACTTTCCTATTTCCACATTTAACAACAATAAGGTGAGATCATCAGAAACAAGTCTCAAAGTAGCTCAATTTATACAGTGCCATTCAACTCATTTCAATGTCATTTAATTAGTATCATCAAATATTTATATACTTCAAATACATTATTCAATTGTCCTATGACACATCAATTCGGAACACACATCATCATTTCAATCTTATAACATTTTCAATTTATACAATTCAATTCAAATCACTACTATGCCATTTAAAATCTTTGAGCAGAAACAACATTTACATAATTCCAATTCCAAATAACCAATTCCAATCACAATATATAATATATCAAACAATCAATTCCTTTTAACTTTAACCATTTAGCCTAATGAAATATAATAAATAGATACATATACTTGGGTAACTACACCACATCAGTAGGAACCGGAGTGCGAATTAGTAGGCATCGTAGTGAAAATCTCGTACAAGCACGCAACTAACCCTATTGTATGTTCATCTGGGATCGATATACATATATGAACACCTCTTTATAATTCAGTACCTTTCTCACCTTTTGTACCAATTTACAAGTATTTTTAGTATACATTCAAGTATTATAATTGCACCATTCAAGTAAAAAAATACATAAACATACATAAATTTACTGTATGAACTTACCAGATAGAAACAACAATAGAAGAAGTGTTAGGGGCTATCTGCAATTTTTCCTTAATTATCTACCAGTTGATTCAAATCTTGATCTATATGGTACTTCATTTTAATTATTAGTTCCAAATACCTTATATTACTCAAATACATGCATGTGACCTTTTAATTTTATTTTACACAATTTCCTTAAAGTTTCACATTTTATTCAATTTAGTTTTTAAAACTGAAACTTTCATATCTTTCACATTTAAGCCTCGTTGTACAATCCAATTTCAATTTTCATCCTTTTACAACCTTTTAACTAAAATAATTATAGAAATTTCATCTCAATTTCAAAATATTTTCATTTTAATCCTTAAACTCAAAACTAACAAATTTTACTTTAGAAATTAGTTCTTAATCATATATAAGCTTAAAATCAAACCATTTAACATTAAAAGCTTCAAAAAATTATCACTAGAAACATTTCAAGACTTTAAGATTTTTACAATTTAGCACATGGGTTAGCTAGATCGAGTTACAATGATCTTAAAAATATAAAACTTGCGTAAAGCGAATTAAAATTCACTCACCATGCAAGGATGAGATCTTGGATGAATTTCATGGCTTTCTTAACAATGGATAATAGGTGGTGAGAAGAGAAAAGTGAAGATGATAACTTTAATTAATGTTTTAACATATTTTAAATATAATTTAACATAAAATTAAAAGCATTAATTGACCACCAATTATAAAAAAGTGGCTAATTTCCAATTAAACCTTTGATGTAATACTATTTAACTCATTTAACTAATAAAAATCAATAGCAATTAACTTTTACGTTTTTTACAATTTATTCCTTGTACCTTAATTAACCACTAAATCAGCAAAATTACCTAACCAAAATCCAATTCACTTATACAATAACTCCATAAATATTTAATAAAATTTTTTATGGGTTTAGTTTATGAAAACAAAGTCCTGATACCTCATTTTTTGACACCACTAACTTTAAGGTCGAACCACTTGTACTTTAACTATCTGTCCAAATGGAAAATTTACCAAATCAAAATCTAACATAACACTATAATAAACTCATAAATATTATTAAATAATATTTATTGACTCGATTATCATAATAAGAGGTTCCGAAACCGTCGTTTTTGGTACCATTGAAAAACGAGATGTTACAGTAGTCCTTTCATTTTTTGCATTCAGCTTTGAAGTGCTCTTTCTTATTTTACAAGAAACATTTGGACTGAGATAAGTCCTTAGGCCTTTTAACCTTTTTCCCATATGCTTTGGGCGAAACCAAAGTCTTAACATTTTTCTTCCCCTTAGCTCACTTTTTCTTCCTTTTGGAGGAGGAAGAAATGATCACCAACTTGGCTTTTGCATTTGGTTGAATCAGACGACCACCATCAACTTATAAGACTGCAACTCTTCATGAATTGTGTAAGGTTAAGCTCGTTGTTTCCTAAGTGTTGGAAAAATCGATTTAAAAATAGTGTTTTTAGGCATAGCAGAAGATTAAAATTTTCCTTAAAACCATTTTGTGATAATTATTATAATAAACTTTAACCAAAATCATACTTTTTCTTTGTGTGAAGGTGGTCTAAGTCATTTGCAAGTTTCCAACCAATTCATATTCTTCACTATCCTCGAACCTTGAATCTGATTGAATGTGGGCTCACATGAATCGAACAACTGCACAGAATGAAAACTTTATTTAACTTTCAGTGGAAAAGTTAATTCTCTCAACAAACTAGAAACTATGAGTATTCTTACAAAAATTAGAATTTATTCTTTAAAATAAATTACCTTTATTTTTCAGCAGAATATCAATACTCAAAAGTTATGTTAATAGGTTAAATCGTAGTTCCTACTTATAGAGAATTGTTATAAAAGTTCTATTCGAATAAGGTCTAACTCAATAATAATATTTTAATGGAAAATATAGTATTCTAGTATATCTAGAATACAAAAGGCGGTGCGCCCATAGTATAATACTAGAGTTTGTCGCCCCTATCATGCAGCAAAGCTTAAATGAGTCTTTCATGTATTGGGTCCAATTATATGTGTTTCTTAGACTTTTGTCCAACACTTATAATTTATCCAAGTCAATAATTATTTTTATTCCCAAAAATATCATTTATTTAATTTGATTAATTAACTAAATTATTTTCTCAACCCAATTATAATTCTGTTAAATTTGTAAAAACTTTACTCTATTAGAGTCTATGAGTAAATTAATTTAATTCTATCATTCAACAAATTTATGACGACTAATTACTTTAATTCTCACTTTGAACTTCAATTATTTAATTACAATAAATTAAATAATAATTCAAAGTAATTAAACTAATTTCTAAGCGATAAAACACATTTATTGTGGATAGTGATACATGAGATCTATTTCTCTTACTTAACGTTTTCTTTCATTCCACAACCTGACGATTCTACATTCAATTCATTTAAGGTTATCTTGAGCTAGCGGAAGGATCGGTTGAACATATATAATTATGGCTCAAATAATTTGTAATTAAGTTCTTATTAATCATAAATTATTTAATTAGGGAGTCATTTCACCATAGTACTATGACTAAACTCTTCTTTATTATTTACCATTACAAAAACTACTCTATTAAGTACTCGTCGAATGACCTTGCCATAAATGTGTTATCCTTATAAGATATCCTTAATCTTTTTGGAATAAAATCTGTTCTCCCAATATGATCTTATTTTATCTCATGGTTTTCATTACATCTTCTAATATAAAAAATTCAATTACTAACACATAATAATTAAATCATTTATCTTATAAAAAATGACCTATGGCCACATTCCATTTCCATCAATCATGTAATGCCAATTAGAGAATATAATTTACCCTTTATTGGGCTGTGAGTTCCATGACCTGCCACAATTCATTGTGGCAAATTAGACTCTTTTCGACACTTAACGAGCTTGTTTTTAGGTTATTTTATGTTATTTTAATGCATTTTTTTGTTTTAGTAACTTAAATTTAATTTCTAGCAAAATAAGCGTTTTTACGCATAATTTAACTTTAGTTTACCTAATGGGTTGATACAGGCCTAAGGTAGTTTCAATGAGCTTAATCCAGTGCACAAGGCACTTATTTTCAGGCCTAAGAGCATTAGGAACGACAATTGGTTCGCAACACACCAGAATGAGCTCCAGAGTTTAGGTTCGAAGTTGTGTGTCGCGACACAGATATCCTTTGTCACGACACAACTGTGACAAGGGCCAAAAATTAAGCGAGGGTTTTTTTTCTGCCCAATCAATATTTATCATAATTAAGGCCTTCAATTGACCTAATCAGATAAGCTAATCTTACCTATAAATAGAAAGGCTTAGCCTAAGCTATGGGAGACTTTTTTAGAGAAGTTAGGAGGCCATTAGTTACACTTAGACATTAGATTTAGTTTTTAATTAGGTTTTTATTTCAATTTTAAAACAATTTATTTTCTTCTTTCAGACTTGAGTTTAATTTGATTCCAAGCCTTCGTTATTCTATTATTCAATATTTTTCTTTTACTTTTCTCTTGCAATCGTCGATATCTTGCTAGCTATTAAAGGAATTTTCGTAACTAAGCCCATCCAACATCTCCAATGGATCGATTTCTATTTTCCTCTCATTTTATTTTAATTTGTGTGTTTTGCATGATTAAATAATTTATAGGGAAAATGATATTTAGATTCATGAGTAACTAATTCCTTTAATAAGATTAACTAGCGGATGTGAGAGTAATTAACAGAAGAACAAGGGTTTATCTCAAAACTAGTTGGCTTAAATTGTGTGTGCTTAACCCCTAAGATTGACGACCCTCGGAAGTAATCTAGGTAGATAGGCCGAGAGGATAAGTATACTGAGCACCTTATAATTTATCTCAGTTTTAAACTGCGAGGTCAAAAGATAAGTGCGTTTTAACTAATTAATTAATCAGTTAGAGGCCGAAAGGTAATAATTGGTTAGTTATTACCTAATTCACTAAAACCCGAGTTTTGAAGTTAATTACAAATGCTGAAGCGAGTTAATCTTCTACCTGTTATTCGAGATATTGTTAATTGTTAATTTCTTTTCATTCATTTTAGTTTATTTTATGATATTAAATTTTATTGTTATTTGCCGTAATATAATTTTCAATTATTACTACTTAGACCTGTTATTGTAGAAAATAATATCAAGTTTAATCCATCCTCCATTGGATACGATCCTCATAGTACTTCCTGTACCTCGTTGTACAATACTAGTTTACAATTTGACTTGTATGTTTGCGGACATTGCTATTTTAAATTTATATCTTTCTATTGTAGTAGTTCCAGTCCAAACATTTGTACTTTTAGTGGCGGTCATTCCACTATTACGGAATGATGCTACATCATGCAGAAAACATATATCCAATGTACTGACTTTCCATTCTTTATCTATTTGAACTTTTTCATTTCCATCAAAGTATACGAGTCACACATACATAGTCCATCATCCACTCAAGATTAAGGTATGTCACACTATGAACGTTACAAGTGAATAAGTTCATAAACAAATCTAGGATAAATTCAACTTAGGTCCTGTCTGATGTATTATCAGTCCAGACAATGACATCTATGTCTGTATCTCCTAGGAGTCATATGCATTGATACTCAATACAAAACAAGTCTCCAATTGGACTTGATAAACACATAAAAATCTTTCAATTAATTTGTTCAGTTTTGATTAGACTACGATTTACTCAAATTATCTACTATTATAAGTTGTCTTCTTATATTATTATCTGACCACATAATGCAACTTAATTTTAGTTAAACACGAGATAATCAATGAGTCAAGATTTGCTTATATTTTGCTTTGCATGCAAAAACCATCGAAGACATATTGAAATGATATTAATATATAATGGAATTTTATTCAAACCAACCTTTTCAAAAAATTACAAGTATCATTTGATGAATATACTAAACTAAGAGCACTAGATCCTAACAATAAGCGACTTTAAAGCTTGAAAAAGATTTATATAGAGTTTTAAGCACCATCTCAATCAAGGCATTATAATCCAATTCAACCACATTGCCTTCCACTTCCACAAAGAACCCCGTAAGTGTAAGCATATTTCTTTAACTGGAGTACCAAACTTTATCTTAGAGTTTACCAAGTTGGTTATCACAAATCGTTGAGCTAAGACAACTTGGCCTCTGAACATATCCTCCAAATTATCCATGATCTCTTTAGTAGTTATATAGCATGTTGCTTTTCCAGAGTGTTGCTACCTCTTGCAAGGATATAATAACAAGCTATTTCATCAGTCTTTCCAATGGGCTCTTGCCTCACATTGGCCTCAAAAGGGCACGCTTCATCAAGCACAAACTTGTGTTTCTTACATTTGAGAATGATGTGCAAGTTTAATTTCCCTATTTACTTTTCACCTAGCTCAAATTTTTTTTTTGTTTTATTTTCAGGTGCCTTTGGCTTTTGCCTGCGCAGAAGTAAAAATCCATATTTGCTACCACATGATTTCGAAATTAAGAGAACTCTATGAAGACTCAGATGTTTAATAATCAATTCTGAGGTTGAATCTGTAGAGTCAATAATAGCTAATCCTAATGGGATTAACAATGTGAATAAGTAGAATAACGCACGAGTTCCTCCTTCTCCTAGGTCGATTAGAGACAACGCCATACTGCATGCTAAAGGGCTTCAAACTAGTATTCGTTTTCCGACAGTGGAAGCGAACAAATTTGTTATTAAACCAATAGTCATTCAGATGGTCATAGCTAATTGGTTTTTCAGTTTCTCTCATGAAGATCCCAACCAACATGTGCGAAAGTTCATTAATCTATACAATACTTTTAAATTTAATGGTGTTTTGGTAGAAGCTATAAAATTAAGATTGTTCCCATTTTCTTTAACCGGACAAGTTGTAGACTAATTAGTTAGGTTGCTGAATGAGTCAATTACAACTTGGGATCAAGTTATGGAAAAAATTTTGCCTAAGCTCTGTCCGCCAATAATGATACCAAAATTGCAGAATGGCATTACTAGTTTCTAACAATATGAAGAGGAAACTTTACATGAGGTATGGGAATTATTTAAGGATATGCAAAAGAAATGTCCTTACCACCAAGTGCTAGATTGGCAGTTGATTTAGAATTTTTATCCTGAGTTGAGGGACTCCATTACAGGTAATTTGGATGTAGCAGCTAATGGGGTATTATTGAGTAAGTCACTTGAAGAGGTTACAAAGATAACTAAAGACATGATAGAAAATAATTCGCAATGGATTTCAAGCATAATTGGGGAAAGTCAAAAGAAACCAATTTGATTAGTAGATGTTGATGTGATGACTACCATTATATTTGAAATGGTTACTTTGAGATGAGACATGAATGAGAAAATTAGGGTTAGTAGAAAGCAACCAATTTATGCCATTTGTGATTAGTACAGGGATAATCATCATTCTTGGCATTGGTCAACTGAACCAGAACTGGTTGGATATGTTGGAAATCCAAAAAGATAGCAAAATAACCCTTATGTCAACACATATAATCTAGCATGGAGGTTTCACCCCAATTTTACTTGGGCAAATACTCAAGGTAGTTCTTCACAAGTTAAGCTAGTTAAACCTCCAAGTTTTTCTCAAAATCAATTTCAAAGGCCATATCTGCAACAACCACAGGCAGTGGAGAAGAGTTGGCCATTGAAGAGTTACTTCAACAATTCAAACAAGCATCTGATGCTAGGATGAAGACCCTTAAAACTCAAATAGGTCAGTTAGTTCAAGCTATTCATAGTAGGCCTTAAATAACATTACCATTAGATACTCAACCTCCTCCTAGTGCTAATAATCAGAAGGAGCATTGGAACGTGATCACCCTTACAAGTGGTAAGGAGATACATAGCGCTTCTCCTTTAGTTGAGATAAATTCAAATAATCAGTTGCCTATTCCACCCACTGGTGAGAGTATTACTAAGTTTGAAAACATCCCTAAAGAACAGGCTCACCATAAGACAAAAACAACGAAGCCATCAATGGAGCCAATTAAATCGAAATATCCTCCTCTACCATTCTTACGAAGGTTGTAAAGGAACAATTTGGATAAATGATCTCTCGTATTTAGATATGTCAAATTAAGTTCTTTAAACACTTAAAGAGCTTATTCTCTAGTATTTTATAACATATTTTATTATTTTTCCGTGATTATCATATTTTATGCTTAATTTTAGTTTTTATTGTATTTTATGCTTTTCAGAATAAAATGGCAAGTTTATGCCATTAAGAACGTAATATTTGAGTTAAGCTTATTTTAGAAAGTTGTTTGATGCAAAAAAAGAGGAGAAAAGCCTAAACTATAGCCAAAGTTGCAACACCAAGATGTTAATGTCAAGACACCAATGTCTTTGCCATCAATTAAGGAGATAGGCTTCACAAAATTGCACATCTGAGAGGATTGTCTTGGAAGTCACGACACCAAGGTGTTGATGTCACTACAACAACTCCTAAGGTCGCAACACCGACTATAGTCCCTACAAATGAAGAAGTCAAGCTGCCTGAGGATGATATTGCGACACCAAAGGGTTGCTGTGGCGATACTGAAGCTGTAATGCCCCAAAATTTGGGCCTATAAGTATTGGGCCTTGAGCAAGGGAATGGTGAGGAATTTGTGTACAAAAGTGTGTCTGCTTTAGTGGTTAAGGGTCTTGAGAGGAGTTGGAAAAGTCCTAGGTTCAAACCTGGGATTTAGCAAAAATTTTGGTTTTAAGAGGATAAAACCCTGGATGTTTGGATGTAGGCCTTCTAAATTATTGTGTTAAAAAAATGTCATAGGAAGCATGTGGTTTAGTGGTTGTGGCGTCATTAAGGTTGCAAGGGAGCCTGGGTTCAAATCTTGGCTCTTGCAATTTATTTTGGCTTTTCTTTTAAACGAGCCTGGACTTTAGCCTTTAGACCTTTTAATTATTTGAAGATAAAATATGTCACAAAAGAGCTTGTGACAATGAGGCAAGTGGTGTGTTAAGCTATTGAGGGGGGCTTGGGTTTGAACCCCATTGCAAGCAAAAAGGATAATTATTTTGGTAGTATGAGGCGGCAGGAGTTTGAGGTGGTTTCAAACTCTGTAAGGTGAAGTTTGAATTGGTCTTAGATGGAATTGGGGAGAAAATCAAGGAATTCAAATTAGGGAGAGTTGTAGCCGATTGGGGAAGCTTGTGTATGCAAATTTCGGCTAGGAGTCTCTTTTGTGTGATTTTCGGCAATTTGGGAGCATTTTGGGGATATTATTGTTATGCCAGTTTCGAGATTTTGGTGTTGTGTCAACTAGTCTTGGTTTTCCTGAGTACCTAATTTTCTTGTTTTCTCCTCTTTTGCGATTTTGTGCTTTACCTTTATGATTAAAATTGCTGCTATTTCCTCCCTTTCTACATTTGTCGAATAGGTAACTTTCGTTTTGTCTCATTTTTCTTTCTCTGCCGAACACCATATTCTATTTTCTCTACTCTCCTAACAGTGCCGCATGCACTTTTCTTCTTTCTTCCCTCCATTCTTCTATTTTCTTTCACAGCCAAACCTACTCACGTCTTCTTCTTCTCTGCTTCCTACTCTCCCCATCCCAACGGATTTCTTCTAGGCTCTTTTGTGTACTTTCAGTTACCATCCTTTCTCTATTGTGCTTGGTCGAATATACCTAAGCTTTTCTAACCGATTTCATTATCATCATTTTCGGGTGTTAAAATCTTGAGAAGAGAAAAGAGGATTCTCTAGTTTGTGGAGGCGTTCCAAATCTTCCCTTCACCAACCGTTTGATCGTTGGGGTAAGTTGGTTGGTAGGCCGATTATGTTGTGTTTTTGGTGTTGGATTTTTCTTAAATCATATTCGAGTAATCATGTCTGTGTGATAAAAATCGCTGCTTGAGCAGATAATCATCAAGAACGTGGAATCGTGCCTTGGCCAAGAATCTTAGAAGAGTAGGCCATATTTCTTATAATCGTGGTAGGTGATGATTGTTTAAGTGTGGTTTAAGTACTTGAAAATATTGGTTATTTAAGGGCTGACCGAATATTCAAATCAATGTAGGTTGGCGCTTCTGTGAATCGGCAAAAGCCGAAAAGCCGAAAAGTCAAAAATACGGTGATTAAGGCCATATGGGCGTGCGAACGCTCGTGTAGTGAACTGAGCCCACAAAAACTGGTGTTAAACTGTAGAGGCCACCATGAGCGTTCTCGTGCTTTTCGGCCATTATGGGCCTCGTTGGGCTGAAATGGGTCGTGTGGACCCAATAGGCTCGTGGGCCCCACACGAATAAAATCCACGTTAAGTGGCGTATACTGGACTGGGATATGCAGTTCACATAGTCGTGACTGAATTTGGACTAAATGGGCCACACGAGTGTGTGGGCCCACATGGGCCGAATATGGGCCTTGGGCCCATTTACACCATTATGACCATTTAGGTTATCTGTGTCGCATGAGGCGACTGTAGACCTTTCGAGAGGTCGATATCTGCACTAAGACCCCAAACTAGATAAAATAACCGAAATAACTCTATAGGGTAGAATAACTGAAATACCCTCGATGGGTAAAATTACCGAAATACCCCCAATAGGTAAAATTACTGAAATACCCCTAATGAGTAAAATTATCGAAATACCATCGATAGGTAAAATTACTAAAATACCCCCAAAGGGTAAAATGACTAAAATACCCTCGATGGGTAAAATTATAAAAATACCCCTATAGGGTAAAATGATTATTATACCCCTAAGAGATTAAATGACTGTTATGGACTTATGCTATGTCTGACCGTTTTGCTTTATGATATTTATATAACTGTTACTGAGTATGACATATTACATACACGTATGATCTATGACATGGCATACTGCATACACGACATACTACATGGGGTTGGGATCTTGTATTGGAGGAAATGATTGATATATGAGGGTTGCACGGATCGCATGAGATGACCGTGGACCCACCGATGGCTTTTAGCCAATTATGTGATTGGTAGCTCTGATGTAATATTGGTTAGTGCCACAACTGGTGCTACATAAGGAGTGTAGGGATGGGTGGGTCGATTTAATCCCCACTGGAGTGTAAGATTGGACAGAAGATAGAGTGCAAGGTTAGTATGGGTATTTATCCATTGCATATACTGATTTTGATATTGAGATGGGCTTAGGCCCAGATATATGTGATATGTGCCATTTGATATGGGCCCAGGCCCAACCGAGGCTGATGGGGGCTAAGGCCATTTGCCACCGTTACCGTAATGGGTTAAGGCCCACACCGATTCGATTATTATTAAAGGGCTTAGGCCTAAACTGAATCTGTTTCTTTAATAAGGGAATTACACACTAAGTTTTCGTAAACGCACCCCGTTTTTAACCTTTCAGGCAATCCCTAACGTTGACGGTTCGGAGTTGCGAGGGACTCGGAGAGGGCCACACAACTGCACATGTTTTATTCTGTTTTGCACATTTACTAAAATACTTTGATTTTGATTCGGGTTGTAATAAGGCCTCTATAATTTCTAGATTTTAAATTTGGGATTTGATGTGATTGTGATTTATATCTGCTAGAAGTAGAACACGATTTTCCAAAACAATAATTGTTTTCTAACACTACGTTTCCGCACCTCAATTTTTAAATAACATGTTTTCGTAAATCATTTGCTTTAACTTAAGCTTCCACAACAATAAGGTTTTGAAGGTGATAACTTTTTAATAAACCTCGATTGAAAATAAATAAACACAAACTGAGGTTTTATAAAGTTTTAAATGGCAAGAAGTTTGAAATTTCAAAAAGGGTTTTTAATGAAAACATGTTTTTCGAAAAACACTTCAAAAATTCGGGCTTAACTTCTAAGTCGGGTTTGGGGTGTTACAGAAGCCAAAAAGCATCCCTTGAGTAATCTGCTACTGTCATGACACTAACTCTAACGAGTCCAAAATTTTGAAAGGCATTTTGCAGTCCAAAAAGGCCTAAGTTAGATTTTAAGTAAGGGCATAATTGTCTTTGTTAGGTTAAATTCCATTGAACTATAAATACTAATTTATAAGCTTTTCAGAGTAGATTTTGGAGGTTGAACATTTTCTTTACTTTTCATATTTTTAGATTAGGTTTCTTTTCTTTTCTTCTTATTTTTAGATTAGGTTTTCCCTTTCTTTTTAGAATAGATTTTATTTTTTTTGTTTTATTTCTTTTTTCTTGTTAAAGAATTTTGTAAATGGAGATGGATCAAGCTTTTGGGTGCCATTGATTCCACATCTAAATGAGCATTTCTTACCCTTACCTTTAAATCGTGCATATCAACTGTTTGATAAAATGTTTATTTGGGTATTAAGCTTTCTTATGTGTTGATATTGCTTGTTGGTTAATTGACGAATTGATTGTTAAATTAAGTTAATGTCTATGTTTGATTGTTTGGTTTTTCTTTTATATCGAAATGTTTCATATGCTAGAATTGATGCCTCTAGTGGAGAATCTACATAAATGAGACCGAAAGGAGAGTTTATCATTAGACAGTTTGATATAATTGTGCCAAATAGTGAGACCGAGAGGAGAGCTTAAGTGGTATCTTTTAGTCTAGAATGAGACCAAGAGAAGATTCCTAGCTAACAGTGGCAAAAAATAAAATTGGTATAGGTTTACTAGCTTAGTTACCATTAACGAATCAATCGACCATCATTTTAATCCATTACATTATCTAAAACAATAGGAAGAAACTTTAGTTTAGTTTGTTTAATTGATAGTTTAAATTTAGTTTATAAACAATTTATATTTGAATTTGCACTAATAATTTTTTACTCAATAGATTAGTAATTGCTTAACTTGTAATTAACTTGATAAACACATTTACCAATTTGGAAATCCCTTAGGTTCTATCCTTGGAATACTTGAAGTGTTCCATTGTAGCACTTATAAATATTGAAATTGACCTGTCACACTTGCAGTAAAAGTCGCTTTTAATTTCTTACATTTTGTGCTAATTCTCTACTCGGTGGATGTACATAGTGGCGCGATCAATAAACAATTTCAAAAATTTCTTGAGGTATTTAAAAAGTTATCCATTAATATTCCTTTTGTTGAAGCTTTAGAATAGATGCCTAGCTATGTGAAATTTATAAGAAATTTTGTTTGAAGAAAAGACAGCTAGGCAATTATGAGAAAATAAAAATTACTATGGAGTGCAGTGCCATAATTCAAAAAAAGCTACCTCTTAAGTTAAAGGATCCTATGAGTTTCAAGATTCCTTATGACATTGGTTCTCATACTTTTAGTAAGGCACTCTGTGATTTGGGAGAAAGCATTAATTTGATTCCACCGTCCATAGCTCAAAAATTGGATTTGAGGGATATCCTGCCTACCTTATTCATGTTGCTTGATAAAACTCTATGTTACCCTAAAGGGGTGGTCGAGGATGCACTAGTGAAAGTGGACAAGTTTATTTTTTTGGTGGATTTTATTATTCTAGATATTGGGGAAGATATAAAGACTCCACTTGTAACAGCCCGATTTTCAATGGTAATAAAACAGTGGTTTCGAAACCATAAATTTTTGTTGTTTCAACCCGTAAATATTATTTATAGAATATTTATGGAGTCATTAGGGTCGTATTAAAATTTGGTCAAGAAGTTTTATCGTTTAGATAGTTAATTAAAGAAAATGGACTAAATCGTAAAAACTACAAAAAGGTTAATCGCTATTGAGTTAAATGTGTTAATTGAGCATAATATCAAGATTAGAGGGTTTTAATTGGTAAAATAGACCTTATATAAATTAATTGGACGGTCTAGTCTGGTATTTAAAGAAATTTTTATTGATTTTAAAGGTTAAAAAGTTAAATAAGTAATAAATAAACACAAACAAAACATGAAATCTATCATATTCTTCCTTGATTTTCATGCTAAAATCGAACCTCCATGGTTGTTTCAGCTTTGAGAATCGGCCAAGTTCAAAACCTTGCATGTGAGTGAATTCTTTACCTATTTCTTGTAATTTTTATATTTTTGAGATCGTTACAACTAGGTCCAGCTAGCTCGTACCTTCATTTTTGAATTCGTTAAAAATTTTGGAAGTTGCCATTGATGACTCTTGATTGTTTTTGGTGATAATTATGTGTTTGAAGCTTTGATTGTGATTTTTGGTTGTTTTGTAAAGTGATTTTAGTTAGTTTTTAATTAAACGATTAAATTATTAAAATGTTAAAATCACATGGTTAATTGGTGAATAAAAGGTGTTTTGTGGACTGTTTAGAAGCCTTGAACATTCGATTGGTATGATGAGTTTTTAGAAATGGTTAATTTGATGATTTTCGGGTTAAGGGACTAAATTGCATAAATTTTAAAAGTTAGGGGCAATTATGTAAATTTTGAAAATGAAAGGGTATCAATTGTAGAATAAATTGGAATATGAAATGTAAGCTAATAATTGGGAAATTTTACATTTTAGATCAAGACCCTGTTGACTTACGTGGAAAATTGAAAATTTTAAAACAATCTTTAAACATCTGCAACTATTACAATTCAATCCAGATAAGTTCGTTCGATTTGTAATTTAATATCTATATGAATTGTTTGATGATATGATATGAAATAGTGGATACTAGTTGGTCAATTGATGATGTAAAGTTGTTTGGAAAATGTTATTGAATTTCGGTACTTGAGCTAGATAAACGCGAGATAGAGTACAACTAAATGATGGCATGTTATGCGGGGTTGGAGTGGAGATTGATGTGGCTTGCTTTATATATATTTCCTGAGTATACCGAGGTTCAACATTTTCTGCGAGCCCTCGTGTTCTACTATCCTATTCTGGCGTGTTATATGGGCGGATCTATAGCCTACGGGCTAGGCACTTAGTGTCGAGGTGTGTTATCGGTTGGATTAGCTCTCAGGAGTGTTTGGTGTGTTATTGGTTGGATTAGCTCTTATGAGCATTTTGCGTGTTTCGATTGGATTACTTATGTACTCGTATCTATAAGTCATTCATCAAGTCGTAGATTATTGTATTATAACTTGTTTAATGACTTTGAATGGCATGACATGTACTTGACATCTTGAATTGACTCTATTGTGGACATTCATGTTTTCCAAAAATTATTAGTTGAGCTTTGAATTGAACTATGTATTTCATCGGTTTGCAATTGTGGATGACAAGAAACATTTTTTGTTGAATTATATTTGATTAAATTGTTATTGTTACTTCGGTAAGATTTATTGCTTCTGTTCATCGAACTTACTAAGCTTTAATAAGCTTACTTGTGTTACTTGCATTTTCTTGTAGATATCTTTTCGTCAGACGGACGATTAGATCAGTACACAAGTCATACTATCCATCTGATTTCAATGGTTTTGAACATTTATTTTGGATTATATGGCACGTAATAGGTTGTTATCTCGATGACCTCGTTTGATATGTATATATATATCTATAAAGCATATAACTAGTTCATCTTTTAATTGACGTTGTCTTATAATGTGATGATAGTTATATGGTTGCTAGGTTTGGTGGTGAATATAGTTCATTTTGTGAAATTGTGGTTAAGTTTTTGGTAAGCTTTTCTAGGAATAAATATGGTACATGTTTTATCTTAACTTACCAAGTTATAAGGTTAGGTATTTTGCTTAAAATTGATAAGATCATAAGTTTTGAACGGATGAATGGTTGATGATTTATATTATTGTATAAGTGTGTATACTTGTGGTACCATTGATGGTATATTGGTTGGACACTTAAGATGGTTGATTTAGCATGTTTTGAGAAGGTTTAATGGCATTTTGAATAGGTCTAATGGTTGGTAGATGGATTGCTTAGTGTCCAAGAAATCTTGAAATGGTAAACTTGAGTTTTAAGGTTCGTTTTGGTGCACACGGGCAGCCACACGATCATGTGCCATACAAAGTTTGAGACACAGCCCGTGTCACAGCCATGTGTATCAAGTCAGTGAGTCACACAGTCTGGTACACGGCTTACGATTCGATCGTATGATCTAAGTCAATGAGTTACACGGTTTAATACACGGGCTAGGACACGGCTGTGTGTTCCAACTTCGAATACTCACGCGGCCTAAGTTATGTCACACGGCCTGGCCACATGGCCTTGTGTCCCCTATTTTTGAAAATTTTCATATTTTCCTGAAATTTCTTGACTTGTTTCAATTTAGTCCCTGGAGGTTTTAAGATTATTTCTTTAGTCCCTTAAGCTCGATTTAAGCCTCGTAAATGTAAGTTATTATTGTAATTCAATTACTTTATGGTATTTGAGAAAGTGTATTGTAATGATCATGATTTTACCTGTTTATTTCTATTAACTTACTGTAGCATTCTCGTAATCCTATCCCGGTGACAGATACGGGTTAGGGGTGTTACACCACTTATCCTTGGTAGACCATTACTTGCAGCCAAAAGAGCACTAATTGATGTTCAAGAAGGTAACTTTACCATGAGGGTCAATAATGAACAACTAACTTTAAAAATTTTCTCTTCTTTGAAACATTCGAATAATAAAAAAGAATGCTTCTCAATTAGGGTGACAGACAAAGTTATTTTTGATTCTCTGAGAATGTTTATCTAGTTGATTTGTGCAAACTACTTTGGTTTCTAAACTTAAAAGAAAAGATGGTGTGCTTAAGAAATTTATGAGCACTTTTGATTTTATTCCAAAGTATGCGAGACTAATGTCAAAGTTTGAATCACTAAGTTTGCACTTGGGATCTTTGAAGGATTTGAAGTCCTCTTTTAGATAGTCATTACAAAAGTGATGTAAGGTGAAACAGTGACATGGAAAAAGGTTTGCTCGAAAACGAATTGAGCTAAGGTGGTATTCTTATTTAAATCACGACTTAAGATATGTTTCAGGTTTTAGATATGTTTCTTTACAAAGCAGTAAAACTTCTTCAACAAAGACATAAATACTGTTGGAGAGGCAGTGTAGATCATCGAGACGTCATCATCAAGCTTCGAATGCTTAAAATCTGAGAGATTCATGCCATGACTATAACTAAGCGCTTCTTGGGAGGCAAGCCAAGTCCTTAGCGTTTTTTTTCTCATAATTATTTACTCTATTTTATTTTCCTTTATTTTTTCAATTATTTTAGATTGGCTAAAAAAATTATTTTATTTTTACTTTTATCTTTTTTTTAGTTTGTTTTTATGAAGGTACAAAGGTTGTTGATAATGTAATTCCATTACAATAAGTTGAAGTACGACTACAAAGATGAGAAATTATAGACTCATTCCATTGGAGCAAAATCTATTTTCATTGGACCGAAACTAGGCAGAGAGTTTACTAAGTTTTCTGTTGGAATGGAATATGTTTTTGTTGGAGCAAACTTAGTTTGCTAGTTTTCCATTGGAGCATAGCCTGTTCCTATTGGAGTGAAACTAGGTAGAGAGTTTGCTAAGTTTTTTTTTTTGGAATGGGATCTGTTTCTATTGGAGCGAAATTAGTTTTCTAGTTATCTGTTGGAGCGGAATTTGTTTCTTTTGGAGTGAAACTAGGCAGAAAAGTTACTAAGTTTTCTATTGGAATGAAATCTATTTCTAGTGGAGCGAACCTAGGCAGAGAGTTTTTTGTGGGGGCGAGAAATATATCTGTGGGAGTGGGCATGATAGCTAATAAGGGAGTGACTTGTGGCAATTCAATTTATTTTATTTTATTTATTATTTTATTTTATTTACTTTGGGGTTTTCTTCTAAACCTTGGAATCATGATACCTCCAATAGACCCAAGAATGGAGGCCACTTTGGGTATCATGATATCCACTTTGGGTATCACGATATCCACCTGCCAAGAATCACCTCAAGTTCAAGATTATCTGAGGTATCGCAATATCTTATTCCTTGGTAACGTGATACCAACATCGTGAGGGGACAAATATTGACACAAAGGGTAGTCCTTATCCACCCAAAGCACCAACCATTAAAGACCTATTCAAGGGTATTTTTGGCACAAGAATAGGGTCAAAATAGTTGTTTATATCAACAAAAATTTGACTGAGAGAATAGGAGGCCACATTATCTTAGCTTAGCCTTAGTTTTCTTTAGGTTTTCTCTTTAGTTTCTGCACTTTCTAGGGTTTATATTTTCTCATCCTCTTTCTTAGTTTTAGAGTTTATTTTACTGCACTTTCTTCTTGTTCTTAATTTTCTTATAGTTAGTTAAATTAGTTATCATTGTAGCTTAGGTTTATTTGAACTTTCATTCCATGTACCTTGGTTGTAATGACATTTTTAGCTTTAGTTTAATGTATTTTAGTTTCCTTTATTTTAAATCTATTAAAGTTTGTTCTTTTTATATTTCTTGCTTTAGATTTTCTTGTTGAATGCTTCTCTTTACATGTCCTTTAAGTTTTATTGCATAAAAATCTCAATTTTTCCCTTTTTCCTTAAGCTTTTCTTTAACGGCCTCCATTTTTTTCATTTCCTTATTTATTAGTTTTATTTTCAGCATGAGTAACTAAATCTTTAAAGGGACAGGTTGATGGAGATGTGGTGAGCTAATTTTTGGACGAGAGACCAAATCGTAATAAATTGGACTAATTTGAATGAACCTAAAAACTTAGGATTGATGACCCTAAGGGAATATCTAGGCAAGTTAGACCGAGAGGAGATCTTGTTGGGCACCAATCCATTAGTCCCAAGTCAACTGGTGAGATCGAGAGATAATCCAGATTAAATTTTCTAACTTGGTAAAATTGATACCAAGAGATAAAATAGTCATTTTGGGAGTTTAAGTGATTTGGATCCCTAATTTAAGGATTAGTGAACCAGATTGAGATCAACCAGCCACTGCTTGTTATTTAATTGTTAATTTCGTAATTGCACACGTTTTACAATTTAGTCCTTGTTAGCTAGATCATAGATTAGTTTAATTTCTCTTGACTTTTGATTTGCCGTAATATAATTTTCTATGATTAACTGGTTAGACTCTTTATTTTGCACGCACGTTATTTAGAAATTGTTCAATCCACGATTCTTTTGGGGTCGATCATTGGAATACTCCAGTATTCCATTGTAACACTTCAAATATTACAACTGACCTGTCACACTTGCAGTAAAGCTGCAATATTTATATTCGTTATAATCTCAGTGTTGATTTACATCTCTCCCCTGTTTGTGAGAGTGAGGGAGAGAGGCAGTCATTAACCATCTATAAATGTGTTACCGTTTATAGTTAAATATCACATTAAAAATATAGACGGTGTTTGCAAGAGTATGGGTCAAATTGTAATTTAGTTTAGTACAACGAAATACTGGTAAGTATTTCGAGGATCATATCCAAAGAATTACAGGTTAGAGAAATTAATATTAAATTAATTACAGAAAATAAATACTAATTTAATCGAGTCACAAATTAGTAGTACGAATCTAGATTAAAATATTTATTAAAATGATTAAATTAACTAATCTACTAAACTTTCCTATTCCTAATGACTGCAATGAGAGCCTCTAGCCTATGATTGATTAAATCCCTAATTAATAAACAGAAGATTAACTAATTTCATAATTTAGGTGCTAATATGAATTAGCCATTAATTAACTAGTATTACCTCCCGATTCTACTAATTAATTAATTAGCGGATACTTACTTATCTCCCGACCTCACTTTCTCCTCAAGGATAACTACAATGTACTCGGTTTGACTTATCTCCCAATCTCGTCTCTTTTATAATTACTTATTAGGGTTGTCAAGCCTAATAGTTTAAGAACACGTAAATTATACCAACTAATCCTATTATGAACCCTTATTTTGTTGTTAATTAATCGACTTGATTAATTAATTAGTTCAATAAACGACTTATGCAAGATATGAAATAAACACAAGAAATTATTCTAATATTCATACAATAGTTAATTGGTCAATTTAACAAAGCATAAATAAAAGAATAAAGAAAAAGATAGGAGAATGTTCATTGATAATTATATTGAAGTGCATATCCGGAGCAATATCCGCTAGCAATTGTCTTCACATCGGAATAAAATAGTTCTGACTACACAAACATTAAAATAAAAGAAAACTAAAACTGAATAGAAAATTGTCTAGGTCTAAAACAACTTACAATCTCTGTGGCCCTAAGGTTGCTTATATAGGCAACGACCTACTTGGTAACCAAGCATCCCGAGATACACTTAGATACCAATGAATAACATATTTTGCTAAAAGCTAGGGTCAAAATATGAAAATTTCCCAATTGTGTCGTCCAAAGAAATCAACCATTTTCTTCCACACCAAGTTTCATCGTTGGGACCTGGTAATGCTTCTTGTCCCAACGTCGACACCATGCAATGTCTTCCCATTTCCTCGTCACAATGCCAATTGCATTCTAGGCCATTGGTAGCGTTATTAGTGTGTTGGGCTCCTTGTGTCACAGCCCGGTCATTATTCCTTGCATTCTTGGACCTCAAATAGTATTATACACACTTAATTAACTTATTACTCACTCACAAGGCTCGAATCAGCCTTACGGGTCATCGGCATAGTAGAAATTGTGTAAAAACACTTGTTTTTATTAGCTTTTAATTCTAACCAACTACTACCAAAAATGTAATATTTAATTATAAAAGTTTTAGATGCCAGACTCATTAAATGTAGAAATGACCTAAAATAACTATTACAAGTGTTGGTAAGGGAGCCACAATGGAACCTCCAAGAGCTAGCAACACCACCACAACAGATCTCGTCTAGCGACCGTGCGAGAAGCAACAGTTTGGCTCATGCGACGGGAGAGGATATGGCTACTTTCCCTACTCTAAATCCATCTCCTTTTGGACTCGATGGTCATTTGCTTCCTCATGAGGATGAGGTCTATGCTGATGATTAGAGGAGTTATTTTTCCTTCTCTTTTGTACTTTTAGTTGTGAAATTTATTTTTGAAGTTTCTTATTTATGACTGTGTCTTTCACATTGAGGACAATGTGGTTATTTAAGTTTAAGGGATAGATATAGTCATCATTTTATGCATATTTTTTAGTGTCTAGTTGTGTCGTTTGGTTTTTAGTTAGTTTGCATGTTTAGTTAAAATGATTGGTTAGTTCTAGTTCGATGATGATACACCAAGCGTCAATACTTTCAAATTAAAAGATAGTTTCACATTATACAAATTATGTGTTATTTTCTTGCAATTGATTGTTGGAAAAAATTCGGTTAGAAAACGGTTTTCTTACACAACGAAAAATAAAAATTTTGAAAATCGACCTGGTTTGTGATATTTATAGCAATAAACCCTAGCCTGAATTCACACCTGTGTTTTCAGATAGACAGATCTTTGTCATTCCCAGCTTTCAACCAAACGATCTTCTCCACTATTCTCGTACCACTAACTGCTTCAAATGTAGGCTCGAACAATTCAAATCAAACACAGAACTAGAAATAATTTTCTTCTCTTTATGTGAAAATAAAAAAACTCTTCTCAAATAGAAACCAACAAAATCGTTATTCTAGAAAATATATTTAATTCTTAGCGAATAAAAGTCTCTTTATTTTTTAGCGGAATAACGATATCAGAAAGTTGTGTTAATAGTTTTACTAGTGTCATCTATTTATAGGGAGAGAAAGTAGAACCCTTGTTGAATTGTAGAAGTTTGTTTCAACTAGAAAAATGAAATTCTAGTTCAACTAGAATGTAGTGGGCGAAAACCCTAGTTAATGATACTAGGGTTTGCCATCCCCCTTTGTTACATAAAGGGTTTTTGGGCCTTTTCCATATCGGGTCCAATTACAAGTACTTTCTGTTCTTTTAAACCAATACTTATAATTGATCCAACCTAATATTTGTTTTTCTATTTCCAAAAAAAATAAACTTCAATATATTTCCAATTAAATAATTTTCTCAACCCAATTCTAATTCCATTAAAGTCATGACGACTTTACCGGAAAAAATCTATGAGAAAATATATTTAATATTTCCACATTCAACAATTTACTATGATCAAATGATTTATTTCCATTTTCAAACTTTATTTATTTTGAAAAAAATAAATTCATTCCTCAAGTCATTTTCATTTTTCATTTTTCAATTTTCATTTTCATTTTCATTTTCAATTTCAATTTGGAGAAAACCACATTCATTTCCAAATGATTTCATTTCTCCATTTTCATTTTAGAGAAAACCTTAATCATTTTCAAATGTTTCCTATTTCTCCATTTCATCATTTTTGTTCATTTGATTTAACATGAAATTCATTTTTGGTTTCAAGAAGCTAGCGAAGGGACCAATTAGACATATGCAATTGAAGCTCAAATGATTTATAATTAAGTTCCAGCTTTTTGCCTATTAATTGTAAACTCATTTAGTCACGAAGTCATTCCACTGTAGTATTGTGATTGAGCTCTCCCTAACGGCATACCATTGCGAAAGTAACTCGATTAGTGCTCGTCCAATGACCTTGCCAGTGTGTTACCCTCATAGGATATCCTTAATCTTTTTGGGATAATATTCGTTCTTCCAATATGATCCTATTTTATCTCATGGTAACCATCACATCTTCCTTCATGAAAAGTCAATCATTATCAAATAGTAATAAAGTCATTCATCATAAAGACAAACAACCCATGGTCACGTTTACTTTTCATCAACCATGTAATGCCAATGAGAGGATATCATTTACCCATGCCTCGGGCTATAAATTCCACTATTGTGAATGACGCTACATACTGCAAAAGCCATACACCCAATACACTAGCTTTCGATTCCTTATCTATTCGAACTCAGACTTTTACTTACATCAAAATGTACGAGTCACATATACATAGTTTTTCATCCACTCAGTATTTAGGTATGTCACACTATGAACATAATAAGTGAATAATCCCCTAAACGGATTCATGATCTATTCTTCTTAGGTCCTGTCCGATGTACTGTCAGTCTAGTCAGTCACACCTATGTTTCTATCTTTTGGGACTCCAATGCCTAAGACAAAGCATCTCCACAATTAGACTTGATAGACGACATATTAGTCTTTCAATCTGTTTATTCATTTCCAATTAGACTAAAGACATGCTTAGATCCGTCTATTAATATAAGTCATCTTTTTGTATTACGATCCGACCACGTAATATCACTTAGTATTAGTTTAAACATTAGACAATCAATGTGCAACATTTGCTTTCATTTTAATTTGCGTGCAAAAACCATATGAGGACAATTATACAAAGTATGTTAATGTAATCAATGAATTTTTTTTATTAACCAATCTATTCAAAAAAATTACAAGTTTACAAACAAATACACTCGAGCCACTAGATCCAGCATTTATTGCCCTATAATTTTGTGCACATATTTCAATCTAGTAGTTTACTAATGACTAATTACATGTGTTTGTAAATGTCATTGAAATTGAGCCTAAAATTTTTCTGATTTCTTCTTGAGGCGAAATCATAGGTGAAACTTAGTTAAAGGAATGATTTAGGCATTGTTTGGATCATTTGTGCCTTTCAAGCTAACTATACATATATAAATACCTCTAGTACCCTTTTTTGAGCCTTATATACCGTTTTCTTTATGCATTCACCCTTTATAAGTAATGTTTGACTTATAGCCTAACCGAAATTAAGCCTTAATGTTGAACTGTTCTCAGTCCTTTGTTTGTTTACTTTAAGTGTTAGCTCTTAATGGGTATATCTTTTTAACTTAAAGTATTGATTGGGATAGATAAAGACATCGATGTGGATATTTTCGATTAAAGAGAGGATAAAGCATGATTTTTTTTGTGTATTTATTTTCTTTGTTTATGTTTTTTTAAAGTAAAAAAATGAAAAAAATAGAAAAAAAGGAAAAATAGGAAAAAAAAGAATAAATGAAAGCACTTATGTTATCATTGAAAAAAAAAGCAAAAGTGAGTTGTTTCATTGTTTCTTTAGTTGAGTGCTTCGTCTATTTAGTTTTCTTGTGGAGTTTTGTGTTAGTTATGTTACCTTTATATCTTGTTTTGTCTTTGAGGAATGGAGAGACAAGGAGGTGAGCGTAAAAGATGAAGTTGAACATGAGTTAAGTGCTTAATATGGGAAATGGGGAATGTACATTTAGCTTATATTTGATCCATAAGCAACTAGTGCTTAGAGTTTGAGCCTAAATTGACTCTTCATCCATATGTTAGCTCGAGCTTACGTTACAAGCCGAGTAAAGTCCTATTGACCTTTAACTAAGTTTTATCATGCATTAATAGAAAAATAGATTGAGAAGCAGACATATGAGACTTTTTTTCAATAACGTTTAACTCATTGTAATTCGATTTGTCTTAATTGCTAGATTTGAAACATTCACACACAGATACATAATAAGTATCAATTGTAGTAGGAAATTTAGAATTTCAGATCTTGAACTTAATTTTGATATGAGGTATTGAGGCAATTTCTGATAACGATTAGGACTAACTAATCTAAGTAGGGTAGGTAGTAGTGAGTGTCCTTTTCTTTTGCTAGGAACTAGAAAAACTCTAAGTTTGAGGTGTGATGACTCTAATATCTTACAGTTATTTATTCCTTATTTTAGTAGGATTTTTACTTTGTTTTATAATTTAATTTTGTTATAGGAATTTTATTTCATTGATGTTTTAAGTTAACTATATATTTATAATGTTAAATGGGAATATTTTTCGATGTGTTCTTATCCAATGTAGGTCCAACAAAGCATGTGAAATAATAGCTTGACATAAGCATATTTCCATTCCAATGGAAAATGTCTTTGTCCTAATGAAAGCAAACAAACGACTTTTTGCTCCAACGAAAAGATTTTTCGTTAGAGTGGCACACATACCTGATAGTTTTTCAAAAGTTACAATTTTTAGGGGTTAAAAAAGGGAAAAAAGAAACAAAAAGAGGGGAGGGAGAAGAGAAAAGAAAAGGAGCTGCCCAAGCTTTCACACATCAAGAATTGACGAATTTCAATGAAAAGATGGAGTTTCTCCATCGTTCTTCATTCTTGTTTCCTTTTATTATGTCTAGTTATTGTTTTAATTTTCTCAAATTCTCCATGAACTAAATCTCTTTTCTAGGGTTACAATGTATCATGTTTAGTTAATTGAATGTTATCCATTTCTATCTTCTTCTTTTTTTAATTGTTGATGGAGTTTAGATTATTTATTCATCCTTGTTCTTTTTTTTATAATAGCCTAGTCAACTATTAGTTTGACAAAACTTAAAAAAATCAAAAGATGACTTTTCTAAAATGAATAACTTTTGGTCTTAATAAGATGGGTCAAACCGTGATTTGTAATTAGGATAGGAATATACCTGATTACCTTGGGTAGCCATAATTGGGGTAGTTCTTAATCAATTTGGTCTACATTATTGGCATAAGAATATAGCACAATAGTTAAATTAAATTAGTTCTTTAATTGCTCGGTAAGTGAAATTTAGTTCCCCAGGTTAATAACAAACTCTATTAGAATAAATTGGGTGGACATAGATCAATTAGCTAACGCATTGGATGAAATTATAGTCCTAAGATTTTACTATTGATTGTTTATTTGATTTAATTTGTATTGATTATTTTTGTTTACTTTTAAATTAATTTTATTATTGACTAATTTGGATAGGTTCTAGAGTAATATTTGGTGATTGACGTTTTGATTAGTAATAGTTCTCTATGAGATCAATATTTTATACTACTGGGAACAATATTTATACTTGATATCAAAAATATCTATCTAACAATTAAATAAATAAAATTGACTCTGACTAGCCAAAGAATTTTATAGTTCCGTCCTAAGAAAAAGAAAAATTACAAAATTTACCCTAAAACATACTTTGGATTTTTAAATTTTCTAAGTACTTGACCATGCCATCATTCATCCAAATAAATTCGTCTGATTTCAACCAACACTTATTTTCATCATAAACTAAAAGTTTAAAAAAAAAATGGGAAAAGAATGCTTGGAAGTTGACTTTTGGGTTTTTAAATTAAGATCGATTTTGGAAGCCCTAACATATGATTTTGACAAAATCCATGATTCTTAAGCTCTAAACTCCAAAACAATGTCTACTTAGTAGTCTTTCAGAAAAATCTAAGACATACCAAAATCACAAAATTGAAAGTTTCAAATTTGGGTCAAATAAGGAATTTTTTTTGTTTTTGAAACCCAAAATTTCAACTTTGAGATATGAAAAATGTAGGACTTTTCAATTCTTAAAGAATTTGATCTTATTTTCAAAATCCAACTTTCCATGAATCACATTAAAAGTTTAAAGGTTCACATTAAACAAATATCAAATAATAAATAAAAAAGAAGCGAAAGCAAAATCCAAAGTTTCTTAAGGGTTGTCGACTTTTCCGATCACCTAGTCCAACGTCTTTGTTTCAGTTTTCCTTACAAGATTCCTAATTTGTTTTCAACTCACAAGATTTTCTAATTGTAGAAAACTAAAAAAAACCTGCGTAGAAATAATAGTTCGCATACTAACAATTATATGATACATGCATCCATTTACACATATTTATACATTTTTTTATCAATTTAATCACACAAGAGAGAGTAACCTAGGTTCTGAGGTCAATTATTGGAAAAACTGGTATGAAAACCATTTGAGTTGACATAATAGAATTTTAATATTGTTCATAATAAATCAGATCTACTATAGTATTTGTGTTTGTAAGTATTGGAAAGGATCTTCCTTTTTTCTTTTCAAAATTGTATTTTTGATACTTATTTGTCACAAAGTAATATCTTTTTTAAAATGAAATAAATATTAAAAAAATACTCATATTCCAAACTATGTTCACATATCCAAAATGTATTCTCATATTTACGAATTGTTTTGAGTTGTAATAAAAGTTCATTTCATTTATGTAGAATTATTTTTTAAATATTAAAACATTATTTAAACGGTAAATATTAAAATTAAATTAATTTTTAGAATTAAACACATTTCATTTAATTTTTGAATAATTTTTAATTTATTATTAAAATGACAAACATCATCAATCACACCTTTAAAGAAAATTGATATTTCTTGAGAAATCATCTCACGGTAATAAAAACCATTTTGATGTCTTAAAGAAATGTTTGAAATTTTACACATTTGAATACAGAGATAAAAGTAGAGTCCGGAGTTTCAAGAATGTTAAATTCCTATTCTTCTGTTAAAAAGACTACCAGAAAAGCTTAGAAACAGCACTGCAAATCAAGTTAACAATTTCAAAATTCCTGTTCTTCCTTTCTCAGTCAAAGTACCTGCTCCGGTCTCGGTCTCGGTCTCTATCTCGCTCATAATTATAATCACGCCTCCGATCCTTTCCCCTATCCCTCTCTCTACTTCGACTACGGCGTCTTTCCCTATCTTCACGCTCTCTATTCTTGCTACTTTCTCTATCTATGCTTCTTTCTCTTCCATTCCTGTCAATTACACCTGCCAGATACCCACTTTTACTACAACATTATGATACTCCAAAACATCAAAACACTGCAAAAGGTTTAAGTAAATACCTTGTTTTATTTAAATCGAGAAAAAAAAACACCTTTTCTTTACAGGGTAAAAATTTAGAAAAGAGTTGTTTTCTTTAGGTTGAATAAAAGTGAACTACAACTATATGAAAGTTTTCAATGAGTACCTATCTGGGCTAAATATGATACGAAATGTGGTCACCACCCATATGTATATAGTCCAACTAATCTGGAGCCTAGAAACCTAAACTAGGAGGACCCTATATCTTTCATTTCCAGTTTGTCCAGTTAATTAAATAACCTTGACATGTATGACGATCGGTATCTAAAACAATGCAGCGCCAAATGAAGTAGTTGTCAACATAATGAACCCAATACCTAGTTCATCAACCTCCCAGCCAGCACGGCCTGAACCTGGTAGCACTCGAGCAGCTTCAGCTTGTTGTGTTTTTGCTCGGAACTTTTTCTTGAGATTGCCAAACTCATCATGCATCTCACCATCATCCTGAGATTAACACATAAATAATTACCATCAAATTAAGATATTCAATGAACTAAGCTTCAAGTAATGACAACAGAGATGTATTATTACATCTTCTGCCTCACGTCGACGTCGCCTTGTTTCCTCTATCTCTTCTTCATCAAGTTCTTTGTAACCACCAGCACGTCCACCTCTGTTAGCCACAGGTTTAAAGCAAACGTAAGATGCTTTGCACATAGTAGTAAAAGTTGAAGGGTAGAAGGAGTGAAAGCTCAGTGATACTGTAGTAAAATGACATAAACAAACTAGCATTTCACCCCATCAAACGTGTCAAATCAATGAGATGTGAATAAAATTAAAAGAAAAGAACACAGAAGAGGAAATGAATCCAATGCTCTAATAATAAAATTAATTAACAAGTTGAAGAATACCGTGAAAGCACATAACAAGAATGCCTATGCAGTAATGGCAGTTACTCCAGAACATCAGTACAGAATCAGGTAAAACCATTTAAAAGGAATAATGCACTTTGTGGGAGAATGTATGCAATTCAGGTAATAAGAGGAAACTACATTTATTTTCAGTTTTCCCTCAAATGAAGTGAATGTCTAACTAACTAAATTTAGGAATCTTCTTGCTCAGTAGATAGCCAGTTGCACAACAAATTCCACCAAGTTCAAATAACGGTAATGAGTAGCTAAGGAGAAAATGATGGAACAAACTTTAGAAAGTTGAATACCAGTTGTACTAACAAAACCCAATCAAGCCAATAAAATAGGGTCTAACCAGCATATCAAGCCCTTAGTATCATCGCAAAGCAAAATAATTGACAAACATATTTAAGGAAAAATGATGGACACCAGAGTTCCAAGACATTGGCTCAAATAAATAGTAAGAAAGTAGATAAAGGAGTTCAAGAGGAAAAAAAAGAAAAGAAATAGAAATAGAAAAAAACTGCCTGCCTGACTACATATCAAGGAGCAAAATTGATGCACAGCAAACAAATCTCAAAGCATAAGCCATTTTTGTTCTGAAAAATATTTTTCAGTGAAATACTTAAAATAATAATGACAAAGGAAAGAATAGTTTGTGGTCCAGGCCGTTGTGTGCCCTCTAATCATGAAAAAAGAATTGCTAAACTATGAAAGAGATGAAGTACAGGAAAATGGAAGAATTAGCTGGTGTATTGGAATTTTCTTTTATTTTCAATCTCCTTCCAGTAGAGGGAGTGTGGTACAAGTTTGTTTTGGAAAAGGATCAGTAAGCAAAGCCACGTTTTAGCAACTTTATATGTATTGGTGAAGTTGAAGAACAAAAGGGGGTGTCTCATGCTTGATTGGCAATAGCAAAGGCAACAATATCAATACTGTCAATGAAACATGGTTCTCAGCCTTCTCACCATAACTCAGAAAAGATAAAAAGACACCAAAGAGAAATCATCGGAAAAAAGAGAAATTGAGGAAACGAGTTAATACAAATGCCCATCCAAAACCAAAAGGTAAATCAAAGAAAAAAGACACACTTGTAAGATTGATGACTTATTCATATATGAATTAAAGGTCAAAATCACCTCAAGGATACTCTTACAATTAGAATGAAATGAAGCAAATGATCAAGCTACACAAAGCCAGCCTAGAAAAGTAAATCAACAATACAAAGACAAAAGATCAATTTTTCAATGAAAATATCCATGAGGTTTCAATTTGTATCTAAGATTCAAATATATCAATTACTTATCAATACCTCACACCGCCCTCATTGTGACCAGGTTTGTTAGTGTTGCAAATATTGCATTTCATATGCTTAGCCCAGTTGATGTTACCACACCTGTTAAACAGAAATTCAAAGAATTGACATAAATAACATTGCGCAAAAGATGACTTTGTATTCAAATATAAAAACACACCAGCATTCTTAACATTGGTAGAGTTAGAAATGTTAAAACATTTAAAGCACCATAAAAACCATCCCTAGTGGCTCCTAACCAATTTGCACAATACAGCAAAATATTAAAGACATCCCTTTGGCTAAGCTCAAGTAGCAAGAGAGGGGGCATGCTAGGCTAGAGATCTCAGGTTCAAGCAGTAGTGCTCTCCTTTATACCAAATAAACAGAAAAACTAAAAGGAAATATTGACTTCCCTACGACCACACAAAGACCAGAAAAAATAAATATTTCACTTGAGCATTAGAAGTCATACATAGGGCAAGGCCAATCATTTGGGCCAAAAAGTCCACCGGTAGCAGCTACTGCTCGGCCATGACCTCCAGAATCAGGAGCACCACAACCCCGCCCACGACCACCGGCCCCTCCGCCACCAGATGCACCTGCAGGTCGAGCAGTTCCGCATCGATTGCACACACCACGAAATGAAAAATTGACATTGGAACAACTGCAACCAGAAAAAATATATATTATATGAATTATGGACATAACAATCAGAGGTAAAGACAACTGGAAGGAAAAGTTATAAAAAGAGCAAGAAGAAGCTGCTCACCAATATCACATCACAGACCTTGTATTCGGACAGAGCCAATCTCCCTCCTGTTGCCACATCTTCGCTGAAGAATCAAACCGACCTCTACCCCTTCAACCACCCCCATCCATGTCCTTTGCTGCATCGTCCTCAAATCCACCACCATCAGCAGCTGCAGTTGGAACATCTACACCAGCATTACTACTCTTACTCTCTGCCATAAAAACACCAATTGTGCTCCCATGGAAATCCTTGCCATTAAACCATTCAACAGCAGCTAACGCAGCATGTGGATCCTCATAAGTAACCGTTGCATCACCTTTTGGCTCATTTGTCACTTTATCTCGGTATAACCATACCTTAGGTCGACCAGTTCGCTTATCTTTCTATAAAATCAGCAAAAATATGACAATAAGTGGCAGAAAACACAAACAACTGCACACATTTTGTTTTTACATCAAAGCTTTATGAATACCTTTAGCAAGCCAATGGTTCCAAAATACTCGGCTAACATACTTTCATCAGTTCCCTCAGGTAAATTACAAACATAGATGGAACCATTTGTAGGGTATCCTCTTCCTGAGTTGCTTGCCATAGTTTCTTCACCTCATCAAAATCCTTCTCGAAAGTTCTAAACAAAATTAAATGCTTCGCTAAATTTATAATTAGAAATAAATGTAAAAAAATGCTTAATTGATACTGCATAGTGCCATTAACAGAAAATATTATAAAATATTATAAATATTACAACGAAATAAACACAGATAGATCTCACCTTAATTCTTTTTCTTATTTTTTAGAGGAAAAAGAAAAGATTGAAGATAAATCGAAATTTTAAACTAAATAAATTAAAAACGCTAAAATTTAGAATAATCGGGAAACATAGATAAAGATCTGAAGCGTAGAAATTAAAGGAAAGGAGACAAGGTATTCTCACTGGTAGTAGAGGCGCAGGCGGCGGTGCTGGAAGATCAAATATGTTAAAGTGATGACAGCGGTGATTTCGTCGACAGCGAAACCGGCGGTTTCTTTTGTCTTCCTCCTCACGATGCGACTTGTGGATAGGGCTTCGTTTTGTTATAACGGGTGCTGCCGAGAGTGGCGTCTCTCGCTCCGGTGCGGCTATTATTAATTAATTAAGCTCTTATATTTTTTTAGTGTATCTTATTTGGTTACTAAATTTGATTTAATTACTTAATTTGATATTAGATTCAACAAATATTTAACATATGATCTAATAAAGAAATAAAAATATTTGAATACTAAATTCAACATTAAAATTGATAAAAATAAATAAATTTCGAACTGAAAAAACTCTAATATTAAAGTAAATATTAAAATCAAATTCATATATGACAAAAAAAACTTAAATTCAAATTTCAAATAATATATTAAAATAATCATTTGTTCAAACAATAATATTACAATTGCTGAATAGATAAATTTGTTAAAATTAAAAGAAACTAAATCTTTTATCTAAAAATACTCTTTGAAGCTATTAATGCAAATTCAAAACTTTTATGGATATAGAATCACCACATCATACTAATTTCGGTCTTCTAACGATTTTAAGGGGAGTCCATGAGTTCCCTTTTGAGTTGGAACAAAAGCTGAAATTCGATAAACCGACTTATTCATTATTTGGGTTGCTAGTAAATTGTAGGGTTAAATTACACTAATAGTTACTTAACTTTGGTTCTAATAACAAAATAATAACTCAATTTTTAATTCAATCATTAAACTTTAAAAAAAAACTAACAAATCAATCACTAACGTTATCAAAAAGTGACAAATCAGTCACTTGTTTTGTTATTAACTGCCGTTGTCAACCATTAGTGACTGACTTGTTATTTTTTTGAAGTTTGGTGACTGAGTTGAAAGTTAAATGACTATTTTATTATTGGAATCAAAGTTGAGTGACTGTTGATATAATAAAGGTTAGTATAAATTTTGACTATAGGCTAGATTTTAAAAATGACCTTGAATATTTGAGTTTAATCCCGGTATACTTTCTAAATTTTTAATATATTATGTATTTTATCCTACATAAAAAAATTAAATCTATAATAATATATAATATTATAATATAAATATTAAAATATGTAAAAAATGGTAAAATGGATATATATAATTTTAATAAATAGAAAAGTATATAAAACTATCAAATATTGAACTAAAAATAATATAAATAGTTTTCAAAAAATATGAGAGAGTTTAGGTAAATTTTAAGCCTATAAGTTGGCTTATATTAAGTCAAGTATAAAATATGTTAATATCATACACAAACTCAACCTAACTCGGCCTATGAACTCATCCATTGCATTAATTATACAGTCTCTAGTCTTTTACCTCTAAAATATATAATAACTTATAACTAATATTTTTAGAACGAGACAGATGGTCGAATCAATCAGGTCATCGGTTTTTCGGTCTGACCAATTTGATTAAAAAATTATTAAAATTTTAAAAAAATAGTTTAATAATATTTGATCTAATCGGTTCAAAACCATTACCTGAACCGGTACTCCTTTTGGTATTAAACATCATTGTTTATAACCAAGATAATTGATTAATCCCTACATCAACGAGATTATGAAGTCATGTGAAGAAACGTAGATTGGATATAGTTCACATTGTCCTGGCTAACTAAACTTGTTATTCTATTCAGCAAGTTGACTTTCTTTTTAATTTCTATGTTCAACACAAGAGAGAGGTGGACTGAATAAGTAGTTGTTCACATGGACGCCATGTCCAACTAAAGGTGTGGGATGGAGAAGCAGAACAAAGTGCTGCTACTCGGAATATGGGCGAGTCCATACACAAAAAGGGTAGAGTTGGCACTCAAGCTTAAAGGCGTATCCTACGAGTATGTTGAAGAAGATATGTTTAACAAAAGTCCATTGGTGTTCAAGTACAATCCTATTCACCAAAGGCTTCCAATACTTGTTCACAATGGAAATCCCATTGTTGAGTCGCTTGTCATCATTGAATACATTGATGAAACTTGGAAAAATGGCCCCCCAATTTTGCCTGCTGATCCCTACAAAAAGAGCCAACTTCGCTTCTGGGCTACCTTCATTCATCAGTCGCAGGTACGAATATACACCAATATCTTTAAAAACAATGGATGTTCACTATCATTTTAATTAATTTCATATTTTATTGGGTGTAGTTGTTTGAGACAATGGTTAAAGTTTTGAAATCTGATGGAGAAGAACAAGAAAAAGACATAAACAAGATGTTGGAGACAATAAAGGTATTGGAGGAGGGACTGAAGGACATTTTCCCAGACGACAACAACGTGGGATACCTTGACTTTGTAATATGTTCAGTGTTTAGCTTCCATGTTGCCATGGAAGAGGTCCTTGGGATTAAAATGGTAGACTCGGAGAAGACCCCACTGCTACACTCTTGGGTGACGAAGCTAAACCATTTAGCTTTGGTGAAAGAGACAATGGCTCCCAACCACATACTGGTTGAGGTTCTTAAGGTCGTCCGACAGAAAGCACTGAAAGCCGCTTCTGCTACTTGATCTAAGAAATAAGATGTTATTTTGTAATGTTGGGATAATAATTTCCAAGGCAGATCATGATAAAATCACTATATTTTTTTTATTATATTGGCTCCTGTGGTTTATCAAATCTTCTTTACTTCTTTGCTGTTTTGTCTTGCCAATTGTGATCGTTAGTTTGTAGGATTTTCCCAATGCCATTCTTAATGTCTTAATACAACTATTTTAATGTTTTTATTAGGGATAACCCAAATCGAATATATATATTGTTGAGAAGGGATTATATGAAATTATGATTCTACGCTATCATTATCCTTATTCTTTTTCAATAGGTGCATGATAAATTAGATTTTTTCTCCTGATTTTGTATTTTTAGTTCGATTTGAATTTTTTCAAAGGAAAAAGTTAAAAATTAAGAGAAAAAATCTGATTTGCCATACTCCTATTAAAAAGGGATAGAGATGACGTGGAATCATAGTTTCATACAAATTTTTTTCTCATATATTGTTAGTGTGAACTTTTAGTAAGAAATATCTCAAACACAAATGGAACACGAACAATAACTTGAACAACAAAACGAATCAATAGCACAAGGCTCCAAAGCGTGTCTCAAGCCACTATCTTCAAGGTTCTATTTGCCCCCCACCTATACTTGGTGTGTAAATGAGTTTCAAGCAAATGAACATCGAGAATATAATGAGGCCAAGTGACTATTTGCGTTTTGCACAAACAAAAATAGTCCATTGCGTACCGAGCAAAATATAACAAGAAAATTAATTTCACAAGGAATTTCCATAAACAAACTATAGTTTAAATGAAAGAAGAATAAAAAGAACTTTTGATGAGAAATTTTTTATATATCATCTAAATAAAATCTCATTTCTATTTATAAGAATCCTCGTGACTCTTCCTACAAATATAACTTTTAATAGGTACATGTTTTATGAATAATCACATCTTTTAAAGAGACATAATAATTCAACTAATACCTCTTAAATAGATACAATTATTAAAGTTAGAGATACAACTATTTAAGTAATATCTCTTAAATAAACATAACTATTTAATTTTTTTTATTACAAAATCAAGTGATATAACTTATTATTATGAATAATCATAACTCTTTGATCAATAACCAACAATATAACTTTTAATTAGTTACACTCTTTCATTTATAGTTATTGGAACACTATAAATATTTGAAAATGTTCCAACATGTCATATCTGTAAAATTTTAATCCTTCATTTATTTTTAGCATTAAATTTGATTATTATTATTTTAATCCAATTTTGATTTAATCAAACTATCCATTAAATATCTAAATACGCTAAATATCCCCATTTATCGAGTATAATAATATTTTTAAATTTCTTCCAAAAAATATTTTTAAATAAATTTAAGAAAATAAATAAAATTTTTAAAAAGTAAAAGGATAATGGATTCAAATATTGAAATCCAAATCTCTTATATGCAAAAATAAAATAAATTCGAATAATGATGTCATTAACATCGTTAACTTGTACTAACGTAATATTAATGGGTAATTTTATAGTGACACATGGCAATTTCTTAGTATGAACAAAAATTAAAAAATTAAAAATCTTTTAAAAATATAAATTAATTTACAAAAGTTTAGGTATCAACCATAGTGGAGCTAGGGGCTGAACCCTCCTAAAATGGAAAAATTTTCATTTAAATTCTTTATAATTTATAAAATTTTAAATTAGTAATGATAAAATTACATTTTGGCATCCTAAAATGATAAAAATTGATTTAATCATTTAAAAATTTTAAAGGTATAGACTATTAAAATGATGAATTTACATTTTTACTATCATAAAAATATATAATTTAATTTCGCGGCCTTAAAAAAAATTCTAGCTCCGTCACTAGTTACCTATTAGGTAATTTTAAACAAATTCAAGAGGCAAACTACATGCTAATCTTTAAAATTAACGTCATTAATAAATTGGAGAAATGCATTTGGCGAGATACAAAATTAGATACCAACTAAGTATAAAAAAAATTTAGGTACCAACAAATATTTTTAGACAAGTTTAGAGGTAAAGCATGATATTAACCCATATATAAAAGAGGGGGGCAAAAAAGCGAAAGGGAAGAGGGGGTGAGGAGTGAGGACCATAGAATTGAGGGATGAGATGATGGGTTCGTTTCCAGTGCCGGCCACGGCCACCAGCCTGACTTTAAAATAAATATCTTATCCCACCTTGATGACGTGGAAGCCCTCAGGTGCCAGATTCAGTTTAGATTTTTTTTCTTCCTTTTGTAGTTTGATACGTGTTTCTCACTACACTGATGTGGACGCTTTCTCTTTATTTTTTGCCGCTCCTTTTCTTATTTAATTACCAGACCGCCATTCTCCTTTTTTTGGTTTAATTCCTTACCATCACTGCATTGAGGGCACGTTTGGTTCGCTGTATTGGATTAGAGGTGTATTGGAATAGAGGTGTATTGGATTAGAGGTGTATTGGAATAGAGGTGTAATAGCAAATCAACTGTTTGGTTGAATGTAATGGAATAGAGGCGTAATAGTAATCTTGTGTTTGGTTGAATGGAATAGAGGTGTAATAGCATAATGGAAAAAACTAAAATGACTAGAATACCCTTAGCATAAATTGGTTTAGGTAAATAATTATTGTTATTGTTATTAAATTTTAATAAGATTATTAATATCAATAATAAATAATTTAATCATATTTTAACATAATTATTATTAAATATATTATAATTAAAATATATAATTTAATAAAATTTTTAATAATCAATATTCTTATATGAATTTATATACTCATTTCCTTTTATATATTAATATACCACATTAACCAGTTTATATTTATATCAATGGCAAAAAAAATTTGGGAGAAGATTTTTGAGGACGGCTTTTGTTTGCAAATAACATCATTCATTCTGTGGGGAAAAATTATGAATGAGCCTGCTTATTAATTACCTTTTTTATTTTGTACTGAAGTAGTTGCCACTGGTTCAAAAGTCGATATATATGTAATATTATTAAAATAATATTTTTTATTTTAATTATTTAAAAATATTTTTAATTAATGCAGTGTATATGAATATACACATTTAATTAGTTTTATTTTTAATAAAATTTTTCTAATTTATTCATTCAATTTTAATCACCTTACAATTTATTCATTGTATTATATCTACAGATCCAATTTTAATATATTGAATATTTGTTTTTTAATCAAGTTCTTTACTTGATTATATCTAATGTTCCAATTTTAAAAAATTCGAATATGTATGTGCATGCACATTTATACCAGAATACATATTGAAAGAGAGAATGTGTGAAGGGCAAATGACTTGATACATAATAGAAGGTCAAACCAGAAGATAATTAAAATTTATTACACATCATACTCAATCAAGTGCTTTTAAGAAAGAAATTGATTTATAACACACATGGACATGCATAAATAAATAAGCAAGGAAAGAAAAGGGAATTACTTTCTATCACTCAAAAGGTCAAAGAGTTTTCCACCATATATCTCAAAATAGCTAAGCCACAATTTAAATCTCTGACTATGATAAACAGGCTGATGCAAGAATCTAATGAGGTCTTGTGCAGCTCTGAGAGGTAATGGCTGCATGACATCATCATCATTTGCAAGCCGAGCTAGATCGAAAGCCCTCTGTCTTGTAATGAGTTCAAGAAGCATGACACCGTAGCCAAAAACATCAGTTTTCTCTAATGACTTTCCAGTTGATAGGTATTCAGGAGCTATGTGACCAATTGTGCCACGAACAGCAGTTGTGACGTGCGTATCTTTGTAGTGCATTAATTTGGCCAATCCAAAGTCTCCGACAACTACTTCAAATTCCTCATCCAACAATATATTTGCAGCCTTTACATCACGGTGTATAATCTTAGGGTCACAATGATCATGCAAATATGCAAGCCCCCTTGCAGCTCCTAATGCAATCTGTTTCCTTACAGCCCAATCAAGTGGTGCTTGAGATTCCGGACGTTCTAGACAATGTAAAAATCAGATCAATAGATGGTCCATTGTAACAAGAGTTCAAAAAGTATTTGGCATCCACGAATTTCTAACAATTCCACTTCGATTCAAAGACAATCCACATTCACCAAGCACATGAATTTAAAAATAACAAATGTTATAATACAAGTTTCCAGTAGGTGATCAGTAGCTCAGAATATCATCTCAAACTGAAGAAGCAAAAGAGAAGATATTTGATAATTGAGGCTAACAATAGATTTAATAATTAACAGTCAGAAAAAAATTGGCAACCTGAAGAACATACATATGATAAATGGCGCACCAAATACAGAGAGCATAGCACAAATGTGAAACATGAGACTAAAGAAATAAACGAGGAGAAAACAGCCAGTACCTCTTAAACAGGAACCTAAAGCCATCTTAGGCAATATTATAATCAGATTTTAGATCTGAGCTCAAAGGCACCTTCTTAAAAAACAGACCCAGATGTAAAAAAGCTCAGGATCAGCAATATACCAAAAAATTGGCAAATGCAAAGAAAAATACAAAGGAATATCTCAACTCCTAATCAAATATCTATATAAATACAAATAAAAGTGAAGCAGGCCTCAAAGTTAAGCACAATTAAAAGCTAATAATAATTAATAATAATAATAATAAAATCGAGAACAAACCTGATGGAATTGGAGCTGTAGGTGTGATAGGAGGCGTCAGAGCAGGTGGAGGATTATTCAACCGATTATTAGCAAAACTGTGAACAAAAGAAGCAGCAATTCAAGAGGCTAGCCTAAGAGTACAGATATGATAAAACAGTGGCGACGAGGATCAGAAGTTAGGGTGAGAGAAACATGAAATAGCATAAGAGAAAAACCTGATGGGAGTGAAGAGTGAAAAGGAACCATTAACTGGAATATCTCCTTCTAGCTTATTGTTTGAAAGATCCCTGCATGGCATAATACAACATCCTGCACCATTTAAAATACTGTAAAGAAGATTTATTTCATCACATAAACAGATAACAACAAAGAAGTTAAAATCATATCATGAAAACATTTAAAATACTGTAAAGCGCTAAAGCTCCACTATAACTTGAAAGATTCAAAACAACAAACAGGGTTCAAGACGACATCAGACATGGATGAAGACAACGCATTGGTTAATTTAACCAAACTGGATATCGAGAATTAGAACGTAAAATTGTATCGAAAACTTTCGCATAAATTAGTTAGCGTGCAAGTATCTCTTCAGTCAAGCCAATTACAGCACCAAAGCTAATTGAAATTTAAAACAAACAGTCAACCTTATGCCACTGCTAAACCAATCCAATAGCTACTAAATTCATCTAATTTGAATCATATACATTAAATTTAACAATAATTCCATTTGCAAAGTTCAAAGTTCAAACAAGAAAATAAGAGGAAATAATCATGACGAACCTTCCGCATTTCCTGAAACTCTGAAAACCAAATCCAACACCAAAATCAACTGTAAACAAACGGAGATTAACCGCTCCATCATTCTAATTCCGACTATCAAAGAGCTAAATCTCACATATTGATCGTTAACCGAATCAAGTAGCAAAAAAAAGGAAACTAAAGAAGAAATTAACAAACGATGAAATTCAAAAACACTCTCTCTGAACTAAAACAAAAAAAGAAGAAGGTTAGATTAAAAATTCCAGAAAGTTCTTGGCTTCACTCTCTCTAGTTATCGTCTAGAAAGTAATTACAGTATTTTTTCTTTTTACGCTCCGAGTATTATGAAAGAAAATAGAGAGAAGGAGAGGGAAAATTTAGTGTTTGGTAAGAGGGAAAACGAAAGAAAACAAAGGAAAAGGCAAGAAAATAAACTGGGACCAAATCGGCAGAAAAGAAAAGCAATGAAACAAGGAAGCAAATCGGATGAAGGTGGAAAGCAGAAGAGAAACAGAGGGGATCGGGGGAGGGTAAAAGAGGGAGGGTTTGCTGAAGCGTCACCTAATCTGGGCAGAAGGGGGGAATAGAAATCGGTGCTTTTTACCGATTAGGAAAGTAACGGAATCCACGCGTATTAGCAATACGCTGAACCAAACGGCGGATTAGAAAGGTATTAGGTGGGGCCCACCAATTAGAGGTGTATTGGCATAGCCAATACACCAAACCAAACAAGCTGTGAGTTTAGAAAAGTTTAGGAGAAAAAAATAATCACATTCATAATAACTAACCTTCAATTTAATAATTTTAATTAACATTATGATCTTAAGAACATAAATAATCCTACCCCCATAGAGCAAGCAATGATTGTAATATCTTTCGGTCATCAAAATTTAAAAATGAATTAATTAAAATTATTTATAAGAAAAAGAGGTAATAAATTATTCATAAATCTTAATATTAATTAAAGATTTGAATGTAAATATTTTATGAATTAAGAAAAAAATTAAAATAAATGAATCTTCATTTAGAAAAGAAAATTTCAATTTCATTGTTTTGCATGCAAAAGTTTGTACTCTTACATGCTCTTCAATACTTAGGTTTTGTCTATCATTGAGAGTGAAAAAATATTTTTCTAACTCAAATCTTAATTAAAAATTAAAAAAAGATAAACTACCAATTTATTAAATCAAACCTTATTTATAAACACGATATTTAACCCAAACAACAAATTTTAACTTTTAAAAAAGTGTTTTTAAATGAAGTCACCTTTTTAGGGCGAATTACACATAAAAGCCCTATTTTTTAAAATTTACCGAAATGAGCTTGATATTTTATTATTTACCGGAATGGGCCATTTTTTCCGAAATCGCGTCCACGTCAACGCGATTACTTACGTGGCAACAAATCACGTCCACGTAAGCGCGATTTGCTGACGTGGAAGCAAGTCGCGCTTACGTGGACGCGATTTGCGCCGTATGTGAACAGTACCCATCGGTCAAAAAAGTGATCATTTATGTTTTTTAGCTTGGAAAACTTTGAAAGGCCATAGCTTTTTGCTCGGTTGTCCGATTGAGACGATTTTTTTTATTTCGAATAACTTTTCGAGATCTACGCTCTGACAGCCGAAGGCGGTTTGCCGCAGTTTTCGTCGAAAAAGATCCTTTTTTACCTCTAAATTTTGATTTTTTCGGTTTAAAATTGAATTTTAAAACATTCAAATCATTATTTTCCTTATTTATTTGAAGTAAACACCGGAATTTTTTTTACAGAATTGTTGTATTATTTTTTCTGATTTGACACGTGTATGGAATAGGTCTGATAAATCGTTAGAATGTAAGTAATATAATTAAGATAATAACAGTATTTTTATAATATGTTAATTAATTAGTTTAGCTTAGTTGGTTAAGATGCTTGCTCTTTTCTCTTAGTACCTTGGTTCAAATCTTGTTGGTAATAATTTTGAATCTTTTTTGTACTTGTTGCATTTATTTTTTTAATCAATTAACTCTTCAATATTACATTAATATATATTATTAGTACAATAGTATAGACGGATTGATAATTTGAGCTACAATATTATGAATATTAACTACAATACATAATTTGAGCTACATATTACAGTAATACATATTGGGGCAAAAAACCAAAAAAGCCCTATTTTTAAAAAATTTACCGAAATGGGCTATTTTCCCCGAAATCGCGTCCACGTCAGCGCGATGTGTCAGCAAATCGCGTCCTTGTAGGCGCGATTTGTGTCCACGTAAGTAAAGCGCTCTGACGTGGACACGATTTGCTGACACATCGCGCTGACGTGGACGCGATTTCGGAAAAAATGACCCATTCTTGTAAATAATAAAATACCGAGCCCATTTCGATAAATTTTTAAAAAATAGGGCTTTTTTTTGGTATTTTGCCCACCTTTTTACCCCATTAAATATTCTATTTTACAATATTATGTCTAAAATTAATATTTTATCTTCTCAAAAGCACGTTTTGACAATAATGATAAACACCATCAAATATTTCAAAAGCACTTTTTAAAGGTTTTTTCACAACTAACTATTAGTCAATCCATAGACTTTGTAACGAAAAAATAAAAAACAAGAAAATAAAACTACAGAAGAGAAGATAACCCGACCTTTTTGCGGGGATAATACTTGTGTTCTTATCTATTTCATCTAAGGGTGTGTTTAGTATTATTTCTAAGAAGTATTTTTAGAACAAAAATATTTCTAAACAAGCTATTTTATCAGATAAAAAAGTGCTTCTTCCAATTAAAAAATTGACCCAAAAATGTTTTTTCAAAAACTGAACACTTTTTTAAGAAACTGAAAATTTTAACTTCTCTACAAAAATATTCTTTTACCAAAAACACTTTTGAGAATAATTCTTAAACTAGACCTAAATTTATCGTTTACAAATATTTTAATATAATAGGTCGAGCTCATTAATCTACCGTTAACATGAATAATATCTTTGAAGTATAATAATGATATATGGCTATTTTTTTAAGTTGGGAAAATAAAAAATTAAAAAAATAAAATGATAATTCGGAAAAAAACAAGTAAAATAAAAAAATGATCTAAAAACTAATACTTGGTAATTACAAAGGTTGGAGTGAGAGCACAAATGGAGGCATATTTGCAAATATGGTAGGTAAATAAGGGCATTTTGGATAAGAGAAATTCAACGCGTAAAATATCTTCCCTTCAACAATAACAAAACTTGAAGAAGGTAAAGCCCACACCTCCCATAGAAACAGGGGAAAAAAATAAAGCACCAAAAAATAGAAAATGTCTAAAGGAGAAGAAGTGATGCAAAGCAGTGGAAAACGGCAACGATTTGCAAAAGATGAAGTAAAACGACAAGAAATGGAGGAACAACAACAACAAGAAGATGATGATGAAGAAGAAGAGAGCCAGCTTCCGAAGAAACCAGGACTATTGTATTACCCTACAACTCCGACTTCTTTCGTTGTTTCCGATGCTTTGGAGCCCGATTTCCCTATTATTTATGTCAACAAAGTCTTCGAGGTTTTCACCGGTTACCGAGCCGACGAAGTCCTTGGTAGGAACTGGTGAGATATTTTAGTTTCTTTTCCTTTCGTTTTTGAATAATATTTTGTGCTGATTTTTGGAGTAATTGAAGATTTTTTTGAGTAAATTTAAGGGACAGTTGATGATTTCTAGTGATTTGAAGCAACTTTTAGTAATTGATCTAAACAAGTTGCAAGTGTTTGTTTATTGGAGCCGTGCTACTCATTTGATGGTGTAAAGGTGTTAAATAGAAAATTCACGGACATTTATTTCTTGCAAGTAGTCAAATATGAAGGTGATAGGAGCTCAAGACTTTTTACAGAACAGTGTTTTTTTTTTTTTTTTGGTTTTTCATTTAGTTAGTAGAAGGTTAAGAGCAAAAAAATAAAGATATGAGAACAGAACAAAATTAGGGATTGATCTTAAGAAAAGTAAATAAATATCATGAATGCTGAACTTATCTTTTGCAGGATATTAAGGTTGAATATGTAAATCTAGGCTCTAAATTGAAGTCATAGATATGAATTATTCGGTCTAAGAACATGAATCATTTCGGTGGTGGATAATATTGAAGTTACATGCAGCCCTAACTGCTCAAGTCTAAGAAAAATAAAATAAAACAAAGACAACATTAGGCGAATTTAAATTAACAAAAAAGTATTTCTTAATGTCAATTACATAACCCTGTATAATAACTTCTGGATCATTTGTGTCAAGGAACATAGAATGGGTTGTATCTCTTGCATACTGCCTTTGCCTTGAGGGCTTGATAATGTGAATCAATGCAGATCTATCAGACTTGTGCTCAAATTAAATTAATAGAAAGAATAGAGGTAGCTGAGTGTTACAGTTTGGATCTTTTGGATCACTGCATCAGAATGTTTTGGTATCATGTCAAAGAACCAGTAAACTTAATCTTGACTTTTAAGTAGTGTTAATTACAATTATTTTGGGAGAGAGGAAGTAGAAGCTGTTTGTTTTTATATAGATAAAATGATGAGTGTGTAGTGAATTGCTTAGTTTCAATCATTGAATCCATTTTAGTAAGTCTACCTTTTCAGCATAGTGAAAGGCATCTATAAAGCATTTTAACCAAGTGAACATTCATCGTGACGACTTTCACATAAATGGTAGAAGATTCAAGATCTAGGGATCATCTACAGCAACTAGTTTTGGTTTCGTCTTGTAGGAAAGTTAGTTCTGCTTCCAATCAAGGCAGTATTATTAAAGAAAGGAAATACGTGCTTGACAATCTTATTGATGAATTCTCCTAAGAGAATTTTCCAACATAATCTTAAGTACTATCTTATTTCAGATGTAGATCAGTATGGGATGAACTAAGAAGAAGCATGTCTGGAGTGAGCTTTGGTTGTCCAAGTTCTTTGCCAATAATCAAAAGGAGGGGTTGCAAGGAGAAGCAGAGAAGTATCAATCTAATTGAACCTCTCCTTTTTGAAAGATGGCTTTAGTGTGTTATTTTAGTCTTCTTTCCAGCTTGAGAAGTAAAAAAGGGAAAAAAAATCTTGCAGGCCCTAAACTACTGTAACTACACGTGAATACCAGTCATCTTCTCTGAATATTTAGCAAAAAGTTTGTCAATGGCAAAGTACTAACTCAAGAATGTTGACGAATTTTGTTTCTTGGTGTTAAAAGGAGCATAGTGTGCTGCAAATTTATCTTTTTCCACTTTGGCTGGGTTGAAAAGGATTTAAGATTTTTATGGTGAACAAGAGACATCCAGCATTCAGTTGTTTTAGTTTTTAATGTGTTAATGTATTTCCATGTTGGCATCCTCTTGGCTAGTATTCACAATTTTGTAATGGAAGTTTTCATTTGCCAATGATGCTTATGCTTCCCTAGCTAGTTGTGATGTTTCTTTATCTTTTAATAATTGCTTGATATAGAGGATCTAGATTGACTCTATGGGATTTCTTTCAGTCGGTTTTTACAGTATAGAGATCAATGTGCTCAAAGACGGCACCCTTTGGTAGATCCTTTTGTTGTTTCTGAGATCCGGAGATGTCTTGAGGAAGGTATTGAATTCCAAGGTGAGCTTCTGAATTTCAGGAAGGATGGCACTCCATTGGTGAACATATTGAAACTTGCACCTATACATGATGATGATGGAATAGTCACACACATTATTGGTATTCAAGTGTTTTCTGAAGCAAAACTAGATCTGAATCGTGTATCATATCCGGTTTTCAAAGAGACTTGTAATCAGCAGTTGGATGAGTCTGCTCAATACTCTCATTTCAGCAATCCACCATTCAGTCAGCATCGAGAAATATGTGGGATACTCCAGCTCTCTGATGAAGTTTTGGCTCATAACATTTTATCTCGGTTAACACCGAGAGATGTCGCTTCTATTGGATCTGTCTGTAGAAGGATACGACAATTAACAAAAAATGAGCATGTGAGAAAGATGGTATGTCAAAATGCCTGGGGAAGAGAGGTCACTGGTACACTGGAAATGATGACAAAAAAGCTGGGATGGGGACGTCTTGCCAGAGAGCTGACCACTCTTGAGGCAGTTTGTTGGAGGAAACTGACTGTAGGTGGTGCTGTGGAGCCTTCACGTTGCAACTTCAGTGCATGTGCAGCAGGGAACCGTCTAGTCCTTTTCGGAGGCGAGGGAGTCAATATGCAGCCTATGGATGACACGTTTGTTCTCAACCTTGATGCTGCAAATCCAGCGTGGCAGCGTGTAAGTGTGGAATCATCCCCTCCAGGGCGTTGGGGCCATACTCTTTCATGCCTAAATGGTTCCTGGTTGGTGGTCTTTGGAGGATGTGGAAGACAAGGATTGCTCAATGACGTCTTTGTCCTTGACTTGGATGCCAAACAACCTACATGGAAAGAAGTTTCTGGTGGTGCTCCCCCTCTCCCTAGATCTTGGCATAGCTCTTGCACAATAGACGGTTCTAAGTTGGTTGTGTCTGGTGGGTGCACGGATGCGGGGGTGCTTCTCAGTGACACGTATCTGTTGGATCTTACTACAGACAAGCCAACATGGAAAGAGATTCCGACATCATGGGCACCCCCATCAAGGTTGGGCCATTCGCTTTCAGTTTATGGGCGTACTAAAATTCTTATGTTTGGGGGGCTTGCAAAGAGCGGGAACTTGCGATTGCGATCAGGTGAAGCCTACACCATTGATTTGGAGGACGAAGAACCACAGTGGCGGCAACTGGACTGTAGTGCCTTCACCAGTGTTGGTAGCCAAAATGCTGTGGTACCTCCTCCTAGACTGGATCATGTTGCGGTAAGCATGCCTTGTGGGAGGATAATTATATTTGGTGGTTCAATTGCAGGGTTGCACTCTCCTTCTCAGCTGTTTCTCCTGGATCCTTCGGAGGAGAAACCATCATGGAGGACACTGAATGTTCCTGGGCAACCACCAAAATTTGCTTGGGGACATAGTACATGTGTGGTTGGAGGGACCAGGGTGTTGGTGTTGGGCGGACACACGGGGGAGGAGTGGATACTCAATGAGTTGCATGAGTTGTGTTTAGCAAGCAGGCAGGACTCGGACTCAAGCTGAGGTAATTTCTCCCATACTATTGAATCATATTTTTGACATGTTTCGCCTGATGCATTGCGTTTTAGTTCATATTGTATAAATTTCATTTGGTGGGGCCAGTTCTGGTTGTACAATGTAAAACATAAATCGAGTGTTGAGTGATTCATCATTACTTGTTTTATGTCATTTACAAATCAAAATGCCCAGGTCATGGTTGTGAAAATGGTCTATGTATTTCTGCTTTACCTACGTTTTAATTTGGTTGGACCTTGCAACTGTAGAACTGAGTTATTCTCCGTCTTGGCTGGGGTTTTAAATACTATTGAAATTTTGAATGCCATTTGTCACCGTGTAATTTGATATATGATTCCTAACTTTTTGAAGCAATATTTTTCCTAATAATAGGAGCATAATGCATTTTTCCATTTTTATTCTGAATAAACGGAAATATGACAGACGAAAAATGAAGAATTAGTATAAATAAATGGGAAAATCCATAGTTGCCAAATCAAAATAAATTAGTATCCGTCGTTCATATTCTTCCTGCAAAATTAAAGAAAAAAGTAAATTAGTATTGATCTCACGGCAACTCTTTCTTCGTCGAGTTTGAAGGTAAGGTTTTATTTATTTATTTATTTATTTTTTTTGTAATTTCATATTCATACTCATTTTTTCCTACGCTAACTGTTATTTATTTTCCGTTTTGAATTATAGAATTAATACAAGGATCATGATCTTAAAAACAGAGCTTTAAGGAAACGAGTGCCAATACTATTCTTATTATTATTATGTTTTAAACTTACCTGGGATTTTATTAAAAAATAAATGCAGGAGAGAGAAAACAACAAACTAAAATATGTTCTGCCAACATCATAACTACTGCCTAAGACACCTACTATCACAAGCTCGATAAAGCAAAATTAAAATTGGAAACAACAAAAGAAAGAGAAAACAACCCTTTCTTTCCTCCTGAAAACCAAAGACTCTGCTCTCAAAGATCAAACCCAGCAACTGCAATCCCTCTCTTTGCTCTACTTGCAGAAAACGAATCGTTGAAACAAAGAACATAATCGAGAGAGAAAACACTTTGGGTGAGCATCAAAGAGAGCTCAAACCGTAAGAAATTTCTCCAATATCCAAAGATCGAAGCCAAAACACATTAACTCGTGAGATCCATTAGTCTTCTATCCTGCTCCATTGCCATCGGAGCTTCTTCAATCTGGAATCTCGGTGACCTCAATCGTCGGTCTTCTCCAGCCATGACATGTGCCACATTATTTGCTTTGCGACCGAAAAACAAAATCGATGTTCTCCAACTCTCTGGAAATCACTCTGATATCTTGAATAATCGGATTAACTGAAGATTTATCCAATGTAGAACTAAGTACCTTCTTTAGTATGTAAATGAGTCACCTTCAATGATCACTCTTCGAAATCCTAAATCCTTTGCGAAAAAACCTGCCTGTTCACATGCCTTAGCCATTGCCATGAATGCATTTGTGATATAGTTGTAACAGTTTGGTTTGAGCAACGAACTAAAATAAAAAAATTCATTAATCGACTTTATTACATTATAAAGAATATTTTTGTACAAAAGCGATCTAACCTAATAAAGTTTGACTACATTGAAAATTTCTAACTCTAAGAAACTTTTTAAATTACAATGTGCCTAACCCCAAGGCGAAGCCACTGAAGGTAGCATCTTCCTATGTGCATGGAACTTTATTGATGATGATTATTGACCTAACACGGTCTTGGTCCCTCATCGAGTTCTTTATCCCGCGAATCTTGCAACCATAGGTCAAAACCTTTGTTCAAATGAATTTAGTGAGTTTCTTTACTGTATTACACGAAAATAGACCCTATATTACAGTGGTTTAAATAGAAAAGAACCAAACACACAATACTTCATGTTTCGTTTATATGATCCCATTTTTTCTGAGTGTCAGAACTCATGTTCTCCTTTCGCCTTTCTTAAATGGGGGAATGATTGTTGAGCGATCATTACTTGGTTTGCTTATGGCCATTTAACTAATTCTAGTAGATTCTCACTTGTCCTTACACATACCACCTACTGTCCACCCTAGCTCTGGCGGATAAACTGACATTCTACTCTTAAAACCTACTAGAAAAGGGCCACGCTTGGCAGTCTTAACCTTATTTCATCTTTTCTATTTTTACCCTTCATTTGGGTTGAAATGTTGTTTGGGTTTCCCCTTGTAGACCACCCTAATTGTTATATCTTGCTTTTAAGGCGCATTAACTCCGCCTACTATAGATCATTTTGGCTTACAGTTTCCAGCAGACTATTAATTGTTTGAGTTTACATTCTTCTTTATATGATTGTTCCCTATGGAACTAACTCTATAACGGCTATGCTCGTACTATGGTTTTCCTTAAAGAGGAATAGTATTGACAAACATATTTGTCTTTTGTGCTGTTCTTATTAGTACCTCTTTTTGTCTATAGGTTTCAACTACCCTTATTTACCAAATAAACTAATCGGAGTACTTATGATCATACTTCTAACATCTAGAGTTCCAGCACTTTTTGATGGTTCTTTATGGAAAATCCTTATATGTGATCCTCAAATAGGTTTTCTTTTGTTTGCCTATACTCTATGCCCTACTAGCATGTCCTTTCTCATGTTTGAATCTTGCTGGGTTATAACCCATGTGCCCTATGACTTCTCCAATTACTATTTTGGTGGATTGATCCCATTTTTAATACCCTTGTCTTATTCAATGAATTCCGCAGAATCCGTTTGCTAACTATAGCTCACCAACATTGGCATTTTCTTTTAACTCGTTTCCCATGTTCGTGAATTTTTTATAATTACGGTCTTGGTGGTATACCCCGTGTTAAATGTCCCAATGGTTTACTTCACGTTTAATATATTGGCAGACTCCATATGCTACCATAGTCGCGTTACGATCTTACTCATTAGGCTCCATGTGTAATGTCCTAGAGGATTTCCCCGTCTTTACTATCTTGGCAGATTTCACCGCTTTTAGTGTCTTGGCCGACTCTTTGTGCTGCCATAATCGAGCTATGGTCTTATAACATTCCCCATGCTTAACGTCCTGACGGACTACTCCATGTTTACTGTCCCGATGGACTGCTCGCTTTTAATGTCCCGATAGACTCTCTCTATGCTACCATAATCGTGCTATAGTCTTACGACATACCCCATGTTTAACGTCCTAGAAGACTACCCTATGTTTACTGTTCCGACGAACTCCATTGGTTTCCATAGCCGATCTATGATCTTACATCTTTAACCTCTTTGAGGTGTCGCCTTGAAGAACCTTACCACTGTCACGATGTTGTCCCATAAAGCTTGCTAACTGCCATCACGATATTACTCCATTAAACTTAATAACCATCGATATCGATTCATCTCATATCTAACCTTGATACTCGAACACCACAATGTCCCCTCCGCAAGGTCTGGAGCTTTACACATCACGAATTGCACTCAGTAACACCGTATAATAGAATCTTAATAGAATTCTATTTCCTTATTAATCCATCCATTCCTCCATTTCGCCACTTTTAACCTTGATGCTTGGGCACTGCAGTGTCCCCTCCGCAAGGTTCGGAGCTTTACACATTACGGTTTGTACTTAGCAACACTGTATGCCGGTATCTTAACAAAATTTCATTTCCCAAATCCTAACTTCTTCTAACCCGTCAATAATCTCCCCTCTGTACCCCACCATTATAATCATACAATGCATGCATATCACTTACATACTATCATGGAGTACATTATCTTTTAAAACATGGAATCATAACTATTTGATGCACATTGAACTACATTAGTGGATACCCATATACCAGGCAATCCTATGTAGGCTTAGCATTCATAATCAGCAGATTTCATACATCATCATAGAACTTAACACAGAATCATGCCAGTCACTCAGCATTTCAGGAATGCATGTTTTTTGGCCTCATTAGATTAGCTTTTCCAAATGCCAAAGCTTCCGTTCTCTTGGTAGCTAAGCATGAAAACCAAAATCATGAGTTAAACTCAGTATTCTCAACTTAAAACTCAATTTTCCAAAAACATGTAGAACCGATTTCTAGGCATCTTTAACTTCATTTTTCTTAATCTTACGTATACAAAAGGACTAAGAACCTTACTAGCTTGCTGGATTCTCTACTTTTTCGACACAAACCTCATGATCATTGCTCTATATAGAGCTTCCCATAATTATCTATTATTTGGAGCAACCTAAGGAAGAAGATGAAGAAGAGAGGAAAATGAAACAAAATGGAGATGAATCCTCCTAGGGAAGTCACTTCTCAGCTATATATAGTCCTTCCCGTATGGTTTTCAACCATAGAGAAACCATTCATTGATAATCATTTTGTCTCTCACTAAGGAACTAGTTGGTTTTAATCCAATCAAACCAGAGTTAGATCTCAACCATATTCAAAATCAATCACTAATTTTTTCCTATTTTTTTAGTAGAGGCCATCATCTTATGACTTCTTTCAATTTAACCCTAATTATTCTTAACTTCTGGATTTAAAGGAAACCAGGTGTGACAATATTTGTGTAAAAAGGTATATGCAACCATTATTAAGCCATTGTTATCTCTTTTTATAACCTCTGATATTGCTGTCTTAGTCATAACACTGTACGCCAAATCAAATTTAAATTTAATATTCTTTTCGTAATCCCTTAAACTCGGCCTAAAAGTTATTGCCGAATCTCAAAGATCACATTGGCTATATTGATTGCACAGAAAATCATTTAGCTATTTTCTTTTAAAAATCGTCGTTGCTAAAAATGTCCTTATTGAGAAAACTGAATTTTTGTTTGAAATTGTTTATCTTTGGAAAACTCAAGTTTTGATTTTTTTTCAGAAAGTGTCGTACTTCAATTAAAACATTGCAACAAATAATTTGCATATCTAAAACTCGTTTTTCATTTTCAAAACATAGATTTAATATATATCTCATAAAATATCAATTCTGTGAGTAGATAGTGTTAAGTTTCAAAAACAAAGAATTGAATTTTGAAAACACCCTTGTTGGGCCTTGCTTGAATTAGTTATGAAAAATCCATCATAAATTATCAATTTCACAATATTTTAAATGATAATTTTTAAACCTAAATCATGCAGAAAAATCCAAAAACTAATCCAAAGTTAAAAAGAAAATCCCAAGCAAAAGTTGACAGTAATAAAAACACATCTCCAAAATATCGAGTACCAAAATAATACATTTTTCTAAAAATGACCAAGAGCTCCTCTGTAAGCCGAGCCTGTCCTAACCTTGATTATTATTTGAAAAGTCAGAATTAAAAAGTGGTGAGCTTTAAAAGCCCAGTGTGAGATCAACATAAATATAATCACATACATATCAGAATAATAAGCTCATCATATCAATCATCATAATAATCACAAGTTCTAATACTAATACTTATGCATGAACATGTCGATACATATTTTAAAACGATGCACATTTTATAAAATTTCCTACCCGTCCCTGCTACACACCAATGTCGTGTTCCCCAAAACTCATCCATCCAAAACACCATTTGTGGACATGCTACCACTAATTTGTAGATTTACTGCCACTGATTTAATTATGTGGACAAGCCACCACTAATTTGTAGATATACTACCACTGCTTCCACCTTTCACAAAATCACACCCCCATGCATGTAATATGACAATTTTCACTTATAACACATGTAGATCACTTATACACTTATGCATGTAAACATGCTCTCATAATCACTTAACACATAATAATCACTTTTAACATGTTTAACATGCTTTTCACATTAGATCATAAATCTTGACTTATCATACACATATACATAAATCACACATGTTTAAAGCATCACATATAACACATAAGCCATATATCACATATCACGAGCATGAGATCTACACATACATCATAATCATAATCACAAACATAAACATATCGATTGTCATGCGTTTCACATAACCACTTGGTTAGAATCACTTGGTATCCATCTCGATAAGTTATACAACTCTTCACGAATATTTAGAGTATTCATATTTTTAATATAATTAAATTATTAATAATAAAATATTGATGTCACACAAATAAATGGTATCGATCCCACACCTTAGATTATAGATTTGATTTGCCTCAATCATTAATAACGGTTTAAATAGATTTATCTCGCAAGACGATCCCACGATCTAAGACTCTCGAAAAGAGAATAATTTCTGATGCAAAGATAGGGGTCTCCCCTACGATTATTGTTCAACCCTTCAAAGTGATACGAAATAGTATTAGTACCATAGTACATAAATAAATAATAAAATATCACTATGACTCATGGAACTATACCATTCGACCATGTTAAGGAAACACTAGAAAAAGGGTTTTAACGACCCAATATGATATTTACTTGCACTTGATTAATTCAAATCAATCAATGAATCGAGAAGGAACGTTATCGAAAAATCAAGTGATCTAGAAAGGATCATTACAATGAAAGAAAGAGTTTGATTAAATTAAAAAGAGAAATGACACAATGAGAGGGAAAGGAAAAGAAAAGAAAGATTTTTGGTCACTAGCGGGGACGACAACAGTGGTCTGGCAGTGGCAACGACGATGGCTCGATGACGATCTGACAATGGAGGAGATATGTCCGATGGTGGCTAAGCAGTGGTCCAACAGTGGTTGAGTTATTTGGTTCGACTAAGGAGAGGGGGAGAAAGGAGTAGGTGAAGAAAAATAGAATAAAAGTGGATGAGGAGGACTTGTGGTGGCGCATGGCAGTGATGGGAGAAGGGAGATGAGAAAAGTGGAAGTGCAGCGACTACGAAAGGTGGTGATCGGTGGAAGGAGGTTTGGGTCATGATGGAGGAAGAAAAAGATGATTAAAGGAGTGGTGTTGGTGGTTGGCCAAAATGGAGTGAAAAATATGAGAAAAGAAATGAAAAATAGAAAAAAGTAAGAGGGAGAAAGAGAGTATGGACGACAATGGAAGGGTGGAATGCTTGGTCAACCTTGGCTAGGTTTAATGTATCTTGCAAATAGGTAAGATGTGAGGTTATGGCAAGGGAGGGGGACATAGACTAAACAGGGGATCATGTACCCTTTAAGTATGGCAAGTTTAACTTATATTGGAGGAAAGGAATCCTCCTCTTTATGGTGAAAATAGGGTGGTCGGTAAGCACTAAAAGCACATGGAATAAATGTTTAAAAATCAAATAAAAGAGTGTGAACATTAGAACTTGAACCTTGGACCACTAGGGTAGCTAAAGAATTAATAAACCACTAGGATAGCTAGAGAGTTAATAAACCACTAGACTATTCCCTTCCTTGTTCTAAAACTTGTGCAAATAATAAAATATGGGATGACCTTTGCTAAGGGTTGAAAACAAATTTGCACAAAAAAGAAATTAATGAGAGGGAAGAGGCTCGAACTCAAATCATCAAGGACAACTCCACCACTACTCAATCACTATAATTGATATTTATTTATTATCAAATGATCAAAAGATTATCTAATAAAAATTCATCCATGACTACTCTCAGTTTATTAACCTAATTTCTACTAACCCAATTTTTGGGATGTGACAGTTTTCCTCAAGAGGTTGCCATTCATTCCAAACAAATGTTAACAAAGAACTATGCACTGTCTCTAGAGATTCATTTTTTGCCATAAATGCCTAAATAAAAGAAAGGGTGTTATGAATTGATGGCAAGGTTCCTTCATGCACCAGTTTGTTTCTTATAAACCATATAGCCCAAAACGAAACTAGCCATTCTCCATTTAGCAATTTGTAGCCACTATTCACTGAGTATTCACCAGTACCATCAGGTTTCTTGATCATCTCATTAGGCGATTTCAATCTTGACAACAGAATGCAACAAATCCTTCTTGCTTTCTCCTTATCAAACAACGCCTCAACAATTTCAACTTTTCATGTATTAGAAATTAGATCAATAAGTTTTGAAACTACTGTGTAGTTAATATTGATGTTCTGACAAATAACTCTTTCATTCCAAGGCCCTGGAATCCATAGATCATTCCAAATATTAACCTACTCACCAGTCTCAATACGTCACCCTAAACCCTTTTCAATCAACCCTTTAGCACTCTAGAGACTCCTCTAGATGTAAGATGGGTAAGCTCCTAATTAAGAATTCATAAAATCACCATAGGGATAATATCTAGCTTTTAAAATTTGAGCTAAAAGACAGTTGGGCTGTAAAATAATACACCAACACTGTTTGGCTAATAAGGCAATATTAAAATGACAAAGGTCCCTAAAGCCTAATCCATCAAGCGATTTAGGGTAAATGAGTAGTCTCTATGAACACTAGTGTATTCCTTTATTAGAACCACTATTCTTCCACAAAAAAATTGTACATTATTTGCTCCAATTCACGACATAATGACAAGGGTAAGAAGAAACATTGCATAACATATAGAGAATCTCTTGAAGAACAACTTTGATAAAAATCTCTTTACCTCCCATAAAGAGAAGCCAAATTCCCCAACTTTCGAACCTTTTCTTGAAGCATTCCATAAAGATCAAAAAGCTTCTTTCTTCCTTCTGCCTATCATTGTAGGCAAGCCCAAATACTTTTCAAGATTTATGGACACACACACACCCAACATTTTCCCAATTTGATCTTTGATAGAGTTGTCTACATTTTTGCTTAAAAATATGTGAGACTTGTTGAAGTTAACTCTTTAACCTAATGCTTTCTCATACTCCTTATAATTGTACGCATATTATTTACCCCCAATAAAGAGGCCTTGCTAAATAAAATATTGTCATCAGCAAAAAACATATGGCTAATCAAAAACCCTCATCTTTCTATCTTGACTCCTTTTAGTACTCCACTCCTGCTAACTACGTTGAGGAGAGTAGATAATCCCTCCGTACATATGATGAAAAGATAAGGACTTAGAGGGTACCCCTGTCTTATTCCACGTGTTGGTCTACATTTTTCACCCATAACATCATTAAGTCCCACTGACTAAGACACCATTGGAACATATTGCATGACTAGTGCAACCCATCTATCACCAAACCCCAACTTCAACATCATTCCTTCCAAAAAAGACCATTCAACCCTGTCATATGCCTTGCTCAAATCTATTTTGAAAGCAAAAAGGCCTTAATTGACCGACCGTTTCTACTTAAGGGAGTAAATCATTTCATAGGCAATGATCACATTATCTGATATCTGTCTGCCTGGAATAAATGCTCCTTGAGTCTTGTCTATACAAACATTTAAAGCTTTCCTGAACTTATGAGCTAGCATCTTTGTAATGATTTTATAAATCACGTTACAAATACTTATCAGTCAAAATTTTGTCATATTTATAGGCTCGTTCACTTTAGGAATTAATATATGTGCGTTAAACTCATCACATCTAAACTAATTTCCTCTTAACATAATCAGAAAAAATGCAGTGATGTCTTTCCCAACAATAGTCCAATATTTTTGATAAAAAAGTGCAGGGAAACCATCAATACTTGAAGCTTTGAGTGGCGCCATGCTTTTAACTGCTGCCCAAACCTCCTCTAGTTGGAAAGGAGCTAGTAACCTATCATTCATGTAACAACCCGTTTTTTAGTGGTGTCGAAAAATAGTGGTGTTGAAAAGTAGTAGTTTCGGGACCACAACTTCTATGTGTCAGTCCGTAAATATTAATTATTTAAATTTTTATAGGTTCATTAATTTCATATTAAATTTTGGTTAAGAAAATTTATAGTTTAAATACTTAGTTAAGTAAAAAGGACTAAATCATAAAAGTTGAGAAAGTTAATTTCTATTAGTTAATGTTATTAAATGGCTATGGAAAGGTTAATTAAGTGACTTGAATGGTAATTAAACCATCAATGAAATTAGTAGACATTAATGGACTTACAATTGTTGAAGTTTGAATGTAGTTAAAAGGGTAAAAGTGTAAATTAGTAAATAGGTGAAATTTATAATGAAACAAATTAGAAAACAAAGTTATCTTTTTTATTTCCTTCATCAAACCAAAACTCCATAGCCAAGGAGAAGCAAGCTTTCGATCAATTAGGGTTCTTTAATTTGGAAGGTAAATTTTGTTCGTTTCTAGTAATTGTTATGTTTTCGAGTTCATATTAGCTTAATCTAGCTAACTCGGGGACTAATTTGTAAAACTGTCAAATGTTATGGATTATGCCATTGATGAGTTTGAGTTATTTTTGAAGTTTTATGTTAGATTATTAAGCTTTTTTTGTTAAATAGGACTATTTTGTAAAGTGATTTTTGATGATTTTAATATTTAAGGACTAAAATGAGAAACTAGTAAAATTACTTGTACTTGGTGTGAATTAATTGCAAATATGGACTATAGTGAAACCTTTTACTATTCGAATAAGCTTGGAATTGAATGAAAATGATTAAGCTTGGACTTAGGGACTAAATTGAATAAAAGTAAAATGTTAAGGGTAATTTTGTAAAATTGCCTAAAAGGAATTTATTGCATAAAACGAGTTAATTTTTCTGTTGAAATTAGTTAATTGAATGAAATTATTATTTTAGATCATGTATGAGTGGAAAACTGAGGAAAAAAGAAAATTACAAAATAATCCTTGTATTTTTATCGTCGTTGCAGTTTAATCTGATAAGTTCATTCGGTTTAATTTTAATACTTTTAAAGTGTATTATAATACATTGATGCATGTAATTGAGAATTGAACAATGGATTGATATAACAATGACTTCTAATGAAATATCTTGTGCCGGAGTACGACTAACATGCTAATAGGTTATTATATGCGTGGTATGGGATTGGTATGAGATGTGATAACAATTCTTGTATATCTCTTGTTCACTGACTATATCAAGGTCCTACATTTGTTGCAACTATCGTGTCATATTACTGTGTTTTTTGGTGTGTTACCGATGGCGGATGTTAGCCTACGAGCTAGGTACTTAGTGTAGAGGTGTGTTATCGGTTGGATTAGCTCATATGAGCATTTGGTGTGTTCTTGGATGGTTAATCGTGTACTCATATTTGTATATCTTTCATCGAAAATGTTTTAGTGATAATCAAATGATATTGAAATGTGAAAAGCTTGATTTACATCCTTGTTGAGCATCGTCTCACCTGTTGTGATTGTGATTGATAGGAAGCTTTGATTTTTAGCCATGTAATTGATATGTTTAATTCGGTAAGCTTTATAGTTTTACAAGTGCAAGAACTCCAACTGACCATTCACAGAATTTTTGCTAAAGGGATGGTGATAAGTGAATCCTTTCAAGTGGTTGCCATTATTGAGAAACTGTCTCCTGCTTGGAATGACTTCAAGAATTACCTGAAGCATAAAAGAAAGGAAATTTTAGTGGAAGATTTAATTGTCAGACTTTGGATTGAAGAAGAAAATAGAGGTACTAAAAAAAAAACCTCAACAAAGTAGCAAATGGGGCTATGGCAAATATGGTAGAAGTCAAGAAAGACTTTAAGAAGGGAAAACAAACTCAGAATGAGTCTAAATTGAGACCAAAAGGTGGCATTTCCAAGAAGAAAAAATTTTAAGGGGAATGCTTCAATTGCAACAAGATGGGGCATAAGTCATATGATTGTAGGCTTCCAAAGTAAGTTAGAGCTAACGAGGCCAATATTGTGGAAGAAATTTCCAAGGAAGTGTCTGATATAGACTTATGTGCTGTGATTTCTACAGTGAACATGGTTGATTCAAATCCAAGACAATGGTGGCTTGATACTGGTGCCACACGTTATATTTGCTGTGATAAGGATTCTTTTTCTGAGTTGGTACCCTGTGAAAAAGGGGGGAAGTTCTATATGGGCAATGTCGCGACTTCTAATATCAAGGGGAAGGGTAATGTGGTTCTGAAGATGACATCTGGCAAGGAACTCACGCTGAAAACTATGTTGTATGTGCCTGACATACGCAAGAATCTTGTTTCTAGAACACTCTTAAGTATACACGGCTTTAGGATGATGTTTGAATCCCAAAAGCTAATTTTGTCTATAGGAGGAATGTTTGTGGGAAGGAGATATGTATTAAATGACATGTGGAAGCTTAATGCAATCTCTGTAAAAACAAACATAATGAATAAGAATGTTGTTTCTTCTTCTTTTTATATGCTTGAGTCTTTTAGTTTATGGCATGGTAGACTCGGACATGTTAATTATGATACGTTGCATAGATTAATTAATCTAGAACATATCCCTTCATTTCACATTAATTATAATCACAAATGTGAAACGTGTGTTGAGGCAAATTAACAAGGTCTCCATTTCAAACTGTTGAAAGAAGTACAGAACCACTTGATCTAATACATAGCAATGTTTGTGAAAGTTTGTTCAAACTAGATGAGGGAATAAATATTTTATTACCTTTATTGATGATAGCACAAAATATTGTTACGTATATTTGCTTAAAAGAAAAAAAAAGCTATAGAGATGTTTATTCTCTATGAATAGAAAGTTGAAACCCAACTTAATAAAAAGATTAATATAGTGAGAAGTGATCGTGGTGGTGAATATGTTGAACCATTTGGTGAATATTGTGCACAACATGGTATTATTCATGAAGTAACATCACCATACTCTCCTCAATCAAAAGAAGTAGCCGAGCGAAAAAATTAAACTCTAAAGAAAATGATGATAGCAATGCTAGGAAGCTCTGGGTTATCACAGAACATGTGGGGGAAGCTATTTTATCAGCTAATTACCTTTAAAATAAGGTTCCCCACAAGAAAAGGGAGGAGACACTATATGAGTTATAGAAAGGTAAAAAATCTTCTTACAACTACTTGAAAGTGTAGGGGTGTCTTGCAAAGGTAATGACTTTATTACCAAAGCAAATGAAAATAGAATAGATTATCTATCAAGTTGATTCAAGTAATTAAGCTTATTGGCTAGAAATAAACAAAGAATCTTGGATTTCTAAATTCTTAATAGGATCAACTATATTTGATGAAGGATTCGGTGTATGCTAAAGTTGCACCAAAATCCACAGCTAAATACTCAAACTCCATTTGTATATACTATATTGTCATTCAAAAACTGTTAGTCAAATACTCTAAAACAAACCTTCTGAAAGTAGTGTTTGATATCTTTTAGCAAGGCAAAAATAGTCTTAGAAATGGACAGACATACTTCAGTGCCACTGAAAAATAATAAATAAACAAATAAATAAGATCATAATGTTTTGTATAACCTAAGATCAGAGAAATGTTTAAGTATGGAGCATACTTGAAATTTGCATCATTCTTAGGAATTTAAGGTAGCATAGTCAGCCTTCTGGCAGAAACATTTCCTCTAAGATTTAAGTGATAATGATATATCTTATTATCACTAATGCCTACAGCCAGACACAAAATTGACTTTATTAAATACATAACAAAGAATTTAACAGAAGGGACACACACACACACACATATGCATGTATATATATTGTTTAATATGCTCTAAGTGACGGAATAAATGGAAAAATTTTAATATTAAAAAGAATAGAAAAGAAGCATGCTTCTTGACAACATTTCAAGCACTATAATAAGTTGTCCATCCAAATGAATTATTTAAATTTCAGATCATAAATACATATTAAAAAGCATAGTAAACTTAAAGCAGAATTGAGTCATTGGCAACCCTGTATTATTGCCTACACCTTAAGCAGCTAACAACTGACAGGCAATACGCATAGCCTAGTGGTAACCACGTTAATACTCAAAAAAGGAGATATCTGGTGCTAATTCCCTGTTCCCCTAACTGTAGTCAAAATCTAAGCTATTCAATCATGGATATTTAACTAGCAAGAAAAAAATACTGAGACACTAAACCTACTGGTAGTTTTGATGGAAAGCAACCCATCTGCAGCAGAAGGAAGTCAAACAATCATGAAACATAAATATTTATAAAGATTTTTGTATCTAGAATCAAATGAGCTCACCATCATCATCATCCACTTACCCTAATTTTCCGTTCCAATACCTTATCTGTTGCACTTAACGTCTTGAAACTCCTCCAAGCAACTACCGGTGCCCGTATCTGATACTGCTCATTAAGATACAAAATAAATAGATCTTTCTAGAAACTTGTGGAAAATTATTTTATCTAAAATTCTACCACAACAATGTATTTACAGTCTACAGATTTACCTGGCATGACCTAATCATTTTTAAAAGCTTATTTATGCTTTTGATGAACTTATTTGTAAGAAAACCAGCCAAAACCATACCATTTCAACTTCAAAATGACATGATTTCAATGCATATTTTCCAATTTAGAAATAAATTCCTATTTTTCCGAAAGATTGCATCACAAAAAATCAAAGTAAATAATTCTAATTATAGTAGGTAAAAATTAAAGAAAGAATGATAAGTATTCACTTGAAACTCGAATGATTGGAGGAGAGCTCTTAAGAACGATTGATAATCGAAAAAGATATTTGGATAAACAACTGATATTTTCTTCAATGTGAGGAGTAGCTGAAATAGAAGAAAAAGGGACGAGATTTTAGGGTTTTTCAGCAACGAAAAGATTGAGAAAGAAAAGGGATGGGATTTTAGGGTTTCAAGCAAAGAAAGTCTGGAAAAGAAAAGGGAAATGATTTTGGGGTTTTAAGCAAAAAAATACTTAGAAAGAAAATAATTCGTGTGTGGGAGATGATATCGCTGTGAAAAATGACACCGTTTCAATCAAAAGTAAAAAACATTTTACGGCTTTTTTAACACAAACACCACTATTGCTTACCTTTTGCGGCATTTTTACCACAAACGCCACTATTTCTTACCTTTTGCTGCATTGCGGCATTTTCCATCCAAACGTGCTAAAAATACTGTTAAAACCTTAATTTCCTGTGGTGTTTGAAAATATCTACCCTTGTAAAACTAGGAAATTTGATTCAAGATCAATGAAAAGAATTTTAGAGACTATACATGAAAATAGTCAAGATGATCAACAAGAGGTTGAAACTGAAACAAAACCAAGAAGAAGTAAACGACTAAGGGTGGAAAAATATTTTGTATCAGATTTTCTAACCTTTATGCTAGAGGTTAGACCTCAAACATATAATGATGCTATACGATCATCCAAAAGCAGTTTATGGAAATATGTTATTAAAAGTGAAATTGAATCCATCATGCAATATCATACATGGGAATTAGTGGATCTTCCTATGGGAATTAAACCATTAAATTCTAAGTGGATTTTCAAATAGAAAATGAAAGCATGGAACAATTGACAAGTACAAGGCCAGATTGGTTATAAAAGGTTATAGAGAAAAGGAAGGTTTTGACTATTTTGATATTTGTTCTCTATTATCCAGGATAACTTCGATAAGGATGATACTTGCGATTGACGCCTTGTGGAATTTAGAATTACAGCAAATGGATGTTAAAATAGCTTTCCTAAATAGAGATCTTGATAAAGAAATTTACATGGAACAACATGAGGGTAATATAGTTCCAGGACAAGGAAAGTTTGTAAATTGGTAAAGTCTTTGTATGGACTTAAGCAAGCACCAAAGCAATGTATGAAAAATTTGATAATGCCATGATGATAAATGACTTTAAGATTAATGAGTATGACAAATGTGTACATGTCAAATGAATTTTCAAACAGAAAATGAAAGCAAATGGAACAATTGACAAGTACAAGGCCAGGTTGGTTATAAAAGGTTATAGACAAAAGGAAGGTCTTGACTATTTTGACACTTGTTCTCTAGTATCCAGGATAACTTCGATAAGGATGATACTTGTGATTGTCGCCTTTCGAAAATTTAGAAGTTCATCAAATGGACGTTAAAATAGCTTTCCTAAATGAAGATTGATGAAGAAATTTATATGGAACAACTTGAGGGTAATGTAGTTCCAAGACAAGAAATGAAAGTTTGTAAATTGGTAAAGTCTTTGTATGGACTTAAGCAAGTACCAAAGCAACGTATGAAAAATTTGATAATTTTATGATGATAAATGACTTTAAGATTAATGAGTGTGACAAATGTGTACATGTCAAAACTAGTGAAGTTGGATATATAATCTTATGCTTATACATTGATGACATACTCATTGTTGGAAGTAACAATGAAATGGTAAAACGTACCAAAGGAATGTTAAATTCAAGATTTAACATGAAAGATATGGGACTAGTTGATGTGATTTTTGGCATCAAAATCAAGAGGTTATCTGAAGGACTCATATTGACTCAGTCACACTATGTGGAAAAGGTTCTTGGGAAATTTAACAAGGATGATTCTGGTATAGCCAGAACTCTAATAGATACGAGTCAACATCTGTAAAATATTAAAGGCGAAAGTGTTGACCAAGTGGAATATGCAAGGTTCATAAGCAGTCTAATGTATCTTATGAGTTGTACTAGACTAAATATTGCTTTCACTGTGAGCCGTTTAAGCAGATTTACAAGTAATCCAGCGGAAAACCACTGGAAAGCAATTGTGAGGATACTGAGATATCATAGATATACTCGGGACTACAGATTGCATTATTCCAGAGAACCTGCTATCTTAAAAGGCTTCTTCGATTCCAGTTGGATATCTGATATTCAAGATACAAAAGGCATAAGTGGATATGTTTCTACATTGGGAGGAGGAGTTGTGTAGTGGAAATCCTTAAGACAAAGGATTATAACCAGATCCACAATGGAATCTGAGTTTGTAGCTCTAGGCAAATCTGGAGAAGAGGCTGAATGGTTTCAAAACTTCTTGGAGGATATTCCTGATTGGCCAAAGCCTGTGCCAAGAATATGTATATATTGTGACAATCAAGAAACAATTGCTAGAGCACAAAATGTAATATATAATGGTAAGTCGAGACATATGCATCATCGACACAATACTGTTAAACAAAAGATCTCAAATGGAGTTATCTCTATTGATTTTGTAAAATCAAAAGATAACATTGCGGATCCACTAACTAAAGTCTTAAATCGAGATTAGATTGATAAAACATCGAGAGGAATGAGACTAAAGCCCATGAAAATTAAAGGCACTTTGTGAAGGAAAACTCAACCTAGTCAACTGGATATCCCAAGATTTAGGTTCAAAAGGACAACCTACTTGCATAGACCTTGTAAGGTCACTCTGAGGGTTCTTATGCCTAGTCCATTTTGGATCACCGGCACTCCTACGGCGCAGCAGAAAAATTAAAAATTCGACGATCCTAACCACGGATCCATGTGTGAGGAACAAATCGGGGTGATAAAGTTTACGAAATTACTGAATGTTTATCCTGAGTAGACAACAACGCCTCAACAACGAGTAGTCTGATTTGCTATCGAACCAAGCTACAATCTATCGTGACCCTGGCCTCTACGTAATCCACCCAGTTGATTATGAACGGAAAGAATCCCCTAAACAGTTTTTGAAAAGAATTTTCTTTGACGGCTGCTAGACCCAAGCAAAGAAAAAACGGGATTTTTATATATCTTTTTTTAGGGTTTCTAGAAATTAAAATAAATATAATAATATTTTAAACCAAAAATTATAATTACATTAATTATAATATAATTTCGGTAAACCATATATTTATTTGAATTTATATACTAACCAAATTTGTGTTCTCATAATGCGTACAACAACCTTGTACATAATGTGTTCGATATTTGATTACCCAATTAAATTAATTCTTAATTAATTTAATTCAAGCGACAACCAAACACAATACCAACTATGTTTTATTCCGTTCATTTCAACTATAGGATGTCACCCTGTAGGTTCCTGTAACGTTAGTAGTAAGACTAGAACGATTCCAATGTTACAAACAATGAGTGGCATCTAGCAATGCATCATTGCTACCTAAGTCACAAGAAATCATGATTCGATATAACCTTTTTATGATTAACCTTTTATGCAATAATCCTTAAGTCCTTTTATCTCTGGATTGGACACAAGTCATGGAATAGTCACACTTGCATAGTCTATTCCATGTTCCTTGATATCTTTAGCAGACTACGATATACAAATAAGTATGACATCTGATATCAACTTATTTGAGCATGGCCATGCATTTCTAGTCTCACTCAATCAAGTGGCCTAAGATATTACTCCCATTATGTCGGAGGGGCTTATCCTATCTCGATTAACCATATCCCTCTACATAGATCGTGGTATATCCAACTTCAGCCTTTATAGAACAACCAGTTATGGTGTATGTTTAACTGTATCAAGATATACAACTCACGATGTTGGGATTATGATGATCTCAAGTCTGAAGATCATATACATATTAATCACTATGAGTAATGTTGTGACAATTACATAATAATCCAAGAAACATACCCATAACGGGTCAGTCCAATATGTTGTTCTCTAACACACATATTCATGCATCGATTCTGACATTCCATATCAATGACAACTCTTTATCATCAACCAACTACATGTTAGTCTTAATGCATTATCGTTGTCCTATCCAACAATAACACTTGACTAAGAAACTTTTAAGAATAATCATATTATTCTTAGGACATTATTATAAAACAGCTTATTTATACACACAGAAAAGAAACTAAAATAATAATGGTAACGCCTTATATTAATAAACATGATAAATCAAGTATGTTATTACAACCATCTCATGATTGATCTTTGGGCATACTCTAACAATCTCCCACTAGCACTAAGACCAATCACTTATATATCTAATACCAAGCGACTTAGTGTGATGATCATGCTTCTGCTGTGTCAGAGTCTTGGTCAGGGGATCAGCAATGTTATCATCTGTAGGTACTCTGCATATCTCTACATCCCCTCGATCGATAATCTCAAAAATAAGATGGTAGCGCCTAAGTATATGTTTGGATCGCTGGTGAGATCTAGGTTCTTTAGCTTGTACAATGGCTCCATTGTTATCACATCAGAGTTCTATAACATCTGATATGCTAGGCACAACCCCTAGTTCAGTAATGAACTTTTTGATTCAAACCGCTTCTTTTGCTACCTCATTGGCTGTAATATAATCGACCTCTGTTGTAGAATTGGCTACTGTACTTTGCTTTGAACTTTTCCAGCTCACAGCACCACCATTAAGGCAAAACACAAAACCTGATTGTGATCGAGAATCGTCCTTATCAGTTTGGAAGCTGGCATTAGTGTAACCTTTTACACTTAACTCTTCCCCACCTCCATATATTAGGAAAGTATCCTTAGTTCTTCTCAAGTACTTAAGGATATTCTTGACTGTGGTCTAATGACCTTCCCCGGGATCTACTTGGTATCTGCTTGTCATACTTAAGGCATATGAGACATCTGGACGGGTACATAACATGGCATACATGATAGATCCAATAGTGGAAGCATATAGAATTTTACTTATGGGTTCTCTCTCCTATGGAATTGAAGGACACATTTCCTTCGAGAGTGAAATACCATGTCTTATAGGTAGGAATCCTCTCTTAGATTCTTTTATAATGAACCTTTTCAGTACTTTATCTATGTATGTACTTTGGCTTAGACCTAGTAGTCGTCTTGATCTATCTCTATAGATCTTTACTCCTAAGATGTAAGTGGCTTCGCCCAGGTCCTTCATAGAAAAACAACTTCCTAACCAAGTTTTAATAGACTGCAAGGTAGGTATGTCATTTCCTATGATAAGTATGTCATCCACATACAGTACCAAGAATGTTATAATGCTCCCACTAACCTTCTTGTAAACACATGGCTCATCTTCATTTTTGATAAAACCAAACTCTTTGATTGTATCATTAAAACGAAGATTCCAACTTCGAGAAGCTTGCTTTAATCCATAAATGGATCTTTGTAGCTTACATACTTTTCTAGCATCCTTTGGATTGACAAAACCTTCAGGTTGTGTCATGTACACATCCTCTTCAAGTTTCCCGTGAAGGAAAGCTGTTTTGACGTCCATCTGCCAAATTTCATAGTCATGAAATGCAGGTATAGCGAGCAAGATCCTGATGGATTTAAACATAGCTACATGAGAAAAGGTTTCATCATAGTCAACACCATGAACTTGGCGAAAACCTTTAGCGACTAATCGCCCATTGTATGTTTGTACATTACCATCCATGTCGGTCTTTTTTTTGAAAACCCACTTGCACCCTATGGGTTTAACCCCTTTGGGTGGGTCAACCAAAGTCCATACTTGGTTTTCATACATGGAATCCATCTCAGATCTCATGGCTTCAAGCCATTTCTTAGAGTCTGGGCTCGTCACCGCTTCTTGATAAGTCCTAGGCTCATCTTGATCTATAAGTAGAACGTCACCATGCATTGTAATGAGAAATCCATATCTCTCAGGTGCTTGGTGTTCTCTTAAAGATCTACGCGGTGGTTGTGTTTCTACAGCAATTACTTGTTCTTCAATCCCTTGTGGAACTTGCTATTGTTCTATCTCTGATTCAGTGGTATTTTGTGATTCTTGAAGTTCATCAAGTTTAATCTTTTTCCCACTTCTTTTTTTAGAAACAAATTCTCTCTCTAAGAAGACACCAGTCCGAGCAACAAGTATTTTGTTCTCAGTGGGATTAAATAAATAATATCCTTTGGTTTCTTTTGGATACACCACAAAAACACATTTTTCAGATTTGGGTTCAAGCTTAGTAGACGTCTGACGTTTAACATAAGCTTCGCAACCCCAAATTTTCATAAAAGACATACTGGGACGTTTCCCAGTCCACATCTTATAGGGCACCTTTTGAACCGATTTAGATGGAACATGATTTAGTGTGAAAACAGCTGTCTCAAGTGCATGTCCCTAAAAAGAAGTCGACAGATCAGCATGACTCATCATGGATCGAACCATGTCTAACAAAGTTCGATTTCTTCTCTCAGAAACTCCATTCCATTGAGGAGTACCAGGAGGAGTAAGTTGTGAGACAATCCCACATTGGTTCAAAAGATCATCAAACTCTAAACTCATATACTCCACACCTCGATCAGATCGAAGTGTCTTGATAGTTTTTCCTAGTTGATTTTGTACTTCATTTTTGAATTCCTTGAACTTTTCAAGGGATTCAGACTTATGGCGCATGAGATAGACATACCCATATATACTGAAATCATCAGTGAAAGTAATGAAGTAGTGAAATCCTCCTCTAGCTTGTGTATTTATTGGCCCACATACATCAGAATGTATTAGGCCTAAAAATCACTAGCTCGTTCACTTTTACCAGTAAAAGGAGATTTAGTCATTTTTCCAATAAGCAAGATTCACATACTTCAAATTGTTCAAAAACAAATGAATCCAAGAGACCATCATTATGGAGCTTGGATATGCATCCCTCACTTATGTGGCCCAAACGACAATGCCATAGATAAGTTTGATTTGAGTCATTTATTTTTGATCTTTTAGTATTTATGTTGTAAATGGGATTCATTTGATCTAAAATATAGAGGCCATTAATCAATTGTGCCGAACCATAGAAAACGTTATTGAGATAAAAGGAACAACAATTATTCTTAATAATTATCTCAAAACCAATTTTGTATAAACAAGAAATTGAAATAATGTTTTTAGTCAAACTGGGAACATAATAACAATCCTCTAAACATAAACCAGGTCCACTAGGCAAAGATAAATTATATGTTCCCACAGCTAATGTAGCAACTTTTGCTCCATTTCCAACTCGTAGGTCCACATCTCCTCTAGCCAAAGTCCAACTCCTTTGCAGTCCCTGTACAGAAGTACAAATGTGAGAACTACAACCAGTATCTAATACCCATGAAGTAGTAGTTGATAAATTAATATCAATAACATAAATACCTGAAGCAGACGTTCCGCTTATTTTGGCCTTCTTGACTTCCTCAAGATAGATAGGACAGTTCCGCTTCTAATGTCCAGTCACACCACAATGAAAACAGTTTCCTTTCTTAGCCAACCCACATTTAGGTTTCAATGCAGCCTTTACTTTTCCAGGCTTAGGCCTAACTTTGCCCTTGGGCTTTGTCTGAACTTTGGCCTTTCCCTTGCCCATGTTATTACGAACCATCAGTATAGGCTTGGGTCCAACCTTTTTCATGTTGCCTTCAGCAGTTCATAACATACTGAGGAACTGTGGCAGAGTCTTATTAATTTCATTCATATTGAAATTGAGGACAAACTGGCTGTAGCTATCCAGCAACGATTGCAGAATAACATCAGTGGCCAACTCTTGGCTTAATGGAAACCCAAGCTTAGACAGGCTTTCAATATAGCCAATCATCTTAAGGACATGAAGTCCTATTGGGCTTCCTTAAGCCAGCTTACATTGGAATAGGGCCTTAGAGACATCGAACCTCTCTTGCCGTGCTTGCCCCTGATAAAGTTCTTTCAGGTGTTCAATCATTTCATAAGCAACCATGTCCTCATGTTGCTTCTGAAACTCAGGATTCATAGTGGCAAGCATAAGACATCCAACGTCTACCATGTCATCGAAATGCTTCTTGTAAGCATCTCTATCAGCCCTCGAGGCATTAGCGGGTGGTTCATTAGGAACTGGTTGTTCAATGACATAATTTTCGTTCTTGTTTGAGGACAATCCTCAAGTTATGGAACCAGTAAAGAAAATTTAAACCATTCAACTTGTTCTTCTCATGGACCGATCGCAATGATAGTGTATTAGTGTTTGCAGCCATAATATATCTACAACAATAAAATTATGCGTGTGAAAATTTATCAAATTTATATCAATCATTAAAAGGACTTAATTAAATGATGTTCCCACTATTTTATTACAAAACTAATACCCTCATATATTAGTTTCGGAAAGACTTTCTCGAAAAGTATTTCAAGTGGGTTAACGATCCATATTTCACCTCCTCTTAAGTCAGCTTTGGTTTTACTCTCAAGATTATGGTTATCTAGGTAAGCAACACTTGCTAATTACATCATATGTAACTCCTAAAGTTTGGTGAACAACTCTTGTTCTAATCATCTTATGATTTATCCAAATTACTTGCCTCTAGGTTTCTAATCCTATCAGAATAACCTAGTTAAGTCATTAACCAATTTTAACCAGCGAATATCACTTGTTTATTCTTCACGTTTAACCAAGATAAATACTAGTACTTCGCTTTAGCAGAACCTACACAGTATTGATCGAGGCCTTAACGGGGACAAAATTGGAAAGCTATGTTGACTTAATATTTTAATAGAGGGATTTTATTAAGATCGTTCCATCTCACCAATTATGGTTTACATTAGTCTATTTAGCCATTTAATGGATCTCATCAATTAATGTGGTTCATTATTATCAAATTTTAACATGTTTAAAATTTGGCATGCTTTAGACATCCATAGTATCTCATACATGAATTAAGCAATAAATAAATGCAATAGTTATAGCCCATAAACTAAAATGGTGCAACCCAAGCCAATGGGAGAACCAAAAGGAAACCTAAAGGTGTAAGCCGTTTCTCAAGTTATCAGTCCATACTGGTTGGCCCATCTTCCTTCTCGGCTAATCCACAGCAACTCTTGCAAATTACAATATGCAGAAACTCGTTTTATATACAAGGGAGTAAGATGAGAAGAGAAATACAAGAGAATCGTAGTAAGGCACATACGCAGGCCGTATTTATAAAATTACAACCTTTTATCAAATGGGCTGTTGGGCTATAACTATGCATTTCAAACACCGTGCATGTCAAAAATAGCATACATGATTAAACACTTTGTTGAGGTGAATTATAACATATCCTTTCAACTTTTATGGCCTACCAAGTTTTATTTATTATAAAACATACTTTAATAAGATGGGGGCTGAGCCGATGGAGGGAGCCCTCGCGGTACGAACCGCATACCCCATTCAAATGAAACCTCACGATTTGATAACTTTTATCAACAAAATCGTGTTTTCAGGATTTTAATCCCTGAGGTTTCATGCCGGAACAACCCTTGTTCCATTAACCAGTTAACTCTTACCGGAAACTGTCAACACCACCGTCACACCATTATAGATCTATTAACACTTAACAGTAATAACATAAAATCGAATAGGCCATAACACCATGATTAACATTTCATCCATTGTCAAAAGGAACGGTTATCAGGTTACTCTTAAATGATTTAACCAGTCAAAAATTTAATAAAATTAAAGCATGTATCTCATACAATTGCATCACCCAAATATTTAAACATGAGTCCGTATCACACAAGTGGCTCTGATACCACTGTTGGATTGCCGGCACCCCTACGGCGCAACGAAAAAATTAAAAATTCGATGATCCTAACCACGGATCAATGTGTGAAGAGCGAATCGGGGTGATAAAGGTTACGAAATTACTGAATGTTTATTCTGAGTAGACAGCAACGCCTCAACAACGAGTAGTCTGATCTGCTATCGAACCAAGCCGCAATCTATCGTGACCCCAGCCTCTACGTAATTCACCCAGTTGATTATGAACAGAAAGAATCTCCAAAACAGTTTTTTTAAAAAAAATTCTTTGACAATTGCTAAACCCAAACAAATCTTATATATCTTTTTTTAGGGTTTCTAGAAATTAAAATAAATATAATAATATTTTAAACCAAAAATTATAATTACATTAATTATAATATAATTTCGGTAAACCATATATTTATTTGAATTTATATACTAACCAAATTCATGTTCTCATAATGCGTACAACAACCTTCTACATAATGTGTTCGATATTTGATTACCCAATTAAATTAATTCTATAATTAATTTAATTCAAGCGACAACCAAACACAATACCAACTATGTTTTATTCCGTTCATTTCAACTATAGGGTGTCACCATGTAGGTTCCTGTAACGTTAGCAATAATACTAGAACGATTCCAATGTTACAAACAATGAGTGGCATCTAGCAATGCATCATTGCTATCTAAGTCACAAGAAATCATGATTCGATATAACCTTTTTATGATTAACCTTTTATACAATAATCTTTAAGTCATTTATCTCTGGATTGGACACAAGTAATGGAATAGTCACACTTGCATAGTCCATTCCATGTTCCTTGATATCTTTAGCAGACTACGATATACAAATAAGTATGACATCTCACATCAACTTATTTGAGCATGGCCATGCATTTCTAGTCTCACTCAATCAAGTGGCTTAAGATATTACTCCCATTATGTAGGAGGGGCTTATCCTATCTCGATCAACCATATCCCTCTACATAGATCGTGGTATATCCAACATCAGCCTTTATAGAACAACCAGTTATGATGTACGTTTAACTGTATCAAAATACACAACTCACGATGTTGGGATAATGATGATCTCAAGTCTGAGGATCATATACATATTAATCACTATGAGTAATGTTGTGACAATTACATACTAATCCAAGAAACATACTCATAACAGGTTAGTCCAACATGT